>NC_139023.1:88251245-88717602 GCF_964662115.1 Mustela nivalis | reverse complement strand
AGTAGGTACTTAAAAATAATTGTTAAATGAGTGAATCTTTATTATGGATCTATTAAACAGTTCTTAGTAATGTGCTTAGGCTTGAGAATATAACAGTGAACTAGACAGGGAATGTGTCCTTATGAAGCTTCAAAACTTGTAGGCAAGACTGTAGGTTCAAAAATAATTATGTTGATGAGTGGTGAGTATTGAGATAAGAAAAAAGTAAGATGTTATGGAAATTTCTAAATATGAAATTACTGTTACATCAATTTATCTACAATTTGGAAAGTGTAACTAGAATGAGAGAAATATTTCTGTTTTAAATCATAAAAAACAAGCCACATAATCCTTTAGGACTCCAGACCTGTGTAGAATTATAGAGCCCAATATGAAATAGAAAGAAAAAATCCCAGTGACTGCCTGTAGCAGGTATCAGATGAGTTTATAGATTCTGACTCGGTGAACTTGGAGGGTCCACTTCCATGGGCCACACCAGACTGCAAGGACTACCAAGCCAACTAGCTGACCGTATTTTTCTTTGCTTCATGACTGTCCTCTCTATATTTCACCTCTGCTGAGAACTTATACATCTTGGGCTCTGCACAGTGCCTAGGTCCTCTATCCAAGTTAAAAAGAAAGAGAAAAAAAGAAAGAAAGAAAGAGAGAAAGAAGGAAAGAAAGAAAGAAAGAAAGAAAGAAAGAAAGAAAGAAAGAAAGAAAGAAAGAAAGAGTCAATATTATTCTTGGTTAACCAACATAGCAGATTTCCTAATTTGTTATTCATGGTGTTTGATCTTTGAGTAAAACATGGCAGAAAACTGAGAATAATTACTAATTATTAAGTAATACATTTAAATAATTGTGTCTGTAATTAATCACATTGGATTTCTAGATATTTTCAAATGTTATACATTTGTACAATAATTATTAGTTTTTTCAGTCTACAGATAATACTTGGTACATACATGGATTTATGGTTCCCTTCCAAAAAACCATGTGTGACCTAAGTATCTGAGCTCTGAACATATACATTATCTATCTGTTCTTTCTCTGGTCTATAGATCAAATGGTAATTGTTTTTGAAGGCCAGGATGCAAGGATGGGTAACTAAACTGCTACGTTTATTCATTCACTGTCTGGTTTGAGAGAAGTCTGTGGGTCGTACATGTTTACGTGAATCCATCTGGCAACATTTGTCTTTGACAGTGACATATTATTGCTGAACTTAAAATTGTGCGTGTGTATGTGTGTGTGTGTTTTTTAAGTAGGCTCCGCACGCAACATAGGGTTCAAAATCATGACCCTGAGATCAAGAGTCCCATGTTCCACCAACTGCACCAGCGAGGCTCCCCATGTGTGGTTGTCTTTATCAAAAGTCACCGAACTTGTATGTTCAACTAAATGGTAGAAAACTTTCAAAGAACCCACTGTGGCAACTTCTCAAAACTTACCTGAGATTCTTCTTTGATTCTTGCCCTCAAAGTCTGCAAAAACTTAAAAACCTCCAGTCTAGAAAGATTTACTTGGATACAGATTTTTGCGTATAAATTCATTCTTGCCTCCTCTCCTGCAAACCTCATAATGATTCCATTGTAAAAACCTGTTCATTTTTTTTAATATAATTTTTTATTTTTTATAAACATATATTTTTATCCCTAGCAGCAATGTCCACAATAGCCAAACTATGGAAAGAACCTAGATGTCCATCAACAGATGAATGGATCAAGAAGATGTGGTATATATACACAATGGAATACTATGCAGCCATCAAAAGAAATGAAAAACCTGTTCATTTTAACTTTTAACCCACTGAGCCACCCAGGCGCCCCTCATTTTAACTTTTAAATATGACCTAAATCAAGGACTTCTCACCACCTCACCCACTTCTCCTTTGCCCAAGACATCATTATGTCTCCTCGGGAATATTTTGAAAGAGTCCTAACTAGTTCTCTGCTTCCTTATTGCTTCCCTACAGTGTTATAAGAGCAGCCAGAATGAACTTGTAAAATTATAAATCAGGTAGCAGAACTCACAAACAGTTGTCATCCCATGAATAGGGAAACTCATTTACCCCTCCTACAATGTTTTGCACAGTCTGACTCATCTCCATCCAGATCTGTCCTTCTCCTTTTGCCTTTGCTCATACAGGCCCTCTTGCTGGTTCAGAAGCACACAGAGCTTGTTCTTGATGTGGAGTTCTTGCTTTTGTCCTTTATCTGTTTGAGATGCTCTTCTTACCAGATCCTGTCCTGTCTTCCTCATCCACTTTAACCAGGCTTCTGCTGAGAGAGCACCTCCTCCAAGGCCTCAAGTCTGGGCCTAGTGTAATCAACCACACATCACTTCTTATCTTTAGTTGTTCATTATGGCTTTCATTACTACCTAAAATTATTTTATCCACGTGTCAATTCTTCCATCATCAGTCTACCCCACTAGAATATATGGTTCATGAAGACTGGGACTTGCCTAGCACATAGTTCTCAATGAATATTTGATAAATCAATACTGAGCCAAAGCAGTATCCGTGAGATGCAGGTAATCACAGTTCTCCTTCCTTTCCATCATAGCAAATCCTTGAAGTTCTCCCAATTTCTGCTTCCTACCATGCTTGACTTCTTGATGCTGTAGGCAGAATTCTGCAGGAGCCATGCCACTGATGTCAAAATAGCAAATCACCATGGTCTTCTTTTCTGACTTTTCTTTGTGCCCTCTTTGTCTAGATGTGTTTGGAGTTTTTCAATATGTTCTGCTCTTTTGTTTCCAAGTTATAGAAAAAATACCTTGCTTCACCACTAGTTATGATTGTCCTAAAATTATGTTGCCTGGACCATTTTCCCTTAGTTGACCACTGGAAATGTCAGGTTCTTGCTATTACTAAATTTATAAATAATTTATAAATAATTTTTATAGAAAATTTATAAATAAATTTTGACATAATCCTCATAGAAAATGTCTCCAAGCTTAAATAATATTTTAGAGTAAATTGTTTTGAGTCTATACCTTATGCATAAAATATCACTGTCACAGTTTCCATTTTTCTGTGTTCATTGGGTTATCATATGACTGTTTCATGACACACATACATCTTTTTTAATTTTTATGGTTTCCAAAATGTTTTTACTCTTGACATTATTTCATAACTGTAAGCCACATTTAATATGTCGATCATCTTGATTGTATAACATCACAAGAGTGAAATATTAGCTATTCAGGATAAATGATAATTATTTGTTTTATAACAATGAAAGTCTTCAGTTACTTTCTATTGTTAGAAGGGGAAAAATGACTAATTTTGAGAGCCTTTCTGCTGCCAGTAAAAACATGTTGCAGCATTCCACCTTCTACTACCCCACCTTTATGTATTTTGTCTATATATAACTTAAGTACTCCACAGACGAACAATCATTATAAAATCAAATGCACACAGTTTTATATAGGTCAGTACAATGTATAATGGATGTACAGTCAAAGAGGCATTATAGATGCTCAATAGCATTGGACCCAGGCCAGAACAAGCCTCCTGGGCTTAAGTAACTCTTTCTGGGTTCAGTCTCTGGAAATAATGCTTTGGATCAAATGTGCAAGGATATCAATGGGTTTTAGACTATTCCAAAGTCAACTATGACATTTGATTTGGGAGTTTCTATGCCTTATAAAATCAACCTCATTTTAGATGGACTTCTTGAGAATTGTTTTATTTTTCTTTTCCTGCCTACATATTGCTGCTTTGAGTAATGAGTAGAAATGCATTCTGAATAAAATAGCTAAGCAACCTTTAGTGAGTAATGGGCATCATGGTATTTAGACCTAACATTTGTCCTTTTTTGGTGGCTAGAAAAATAAGACAGCAGATCTGCAGCAAATTCCTTCAATAGTTATTGAATACTTCTTGTGGCAAAGCTTAGTGGTTGAAATTTCTAATGAACTAAAAAATAAGTAAAATGAATGACCAATATGATCCTATAATGATTGCTTAACTTAATGTCTAGTTTTTCTTATATATGCAGGTGAACAATTAAAAGTGTTTTAGTTTACAGTTAAAATCTAAGAAATAACCACAAACAGAAACAGTTGGTTAGTTTTTCACGTTTGTCAAATGCAATTTCTTATAAACTGGTTTATGGATAAACCAAGCTTTATTTTCAATGTGATTTCCTTTACTTTAAAATCCTCAGAAATCCAGATATTTATTCAAATTTGATCTGGATTTTAGTGATATAATTTTTTTTTTGATTTATTTATTTGAGAGAGAGTGGTGGGGGAGCAATGGGAGATGGAGAGAGAGAATCTTGAGCAGACTCACCACTGAGCACAGAACCAGACCTGGGGCTCCACGTGAAGCTCAATCTCACAACCCTGAGATCATGACCTTAGCCCAAATCAAGAGTCAGTGCTTAACCAACAGAGCCCCCCAAGCACCCTGGTAATACAATCTTTTGACATCTAGCTCTAAGTCCAGAATTTCTCATGTTAGATCAGCAAAAGAAAGTTCCCAATCCAGATATCTTTATAAGTTTTTAACATATATTCATGAAATAAAAAAGAAGAAAGTTAAATTGGAGAATAAGTTCAAGGCAAAGAGAAATTCAAATTACTTCTAATTTATTTTTTTTCTCTTTATAGTGAAGTCATTTAAGTGAAAATAATGAATCATGGCAACTGTTACAGTTGTGTTCTTTGACAAAAAGTTTGCGTAGTGTTGTCTTTAAACATTGCAAGGTTTTAGACCTGGTGAAGAGAAGCAAGATTGCTTTTAGAAAATTTATAATATGTAGTGTGATAAAACATACTCAAAAAGTATAAGATTCTCAAGGTCTCTCCAGGGTTTCATCAGAAAAACTGAATTTGAGAGCCGAGTCTTGGAAAAGTCACATTTGTATATGCAGAGAGGGGAGGAGAGAATAACAAGTAAGGTGCCCAGAATGAATACTTGGGGATTCAAATATCTACCCACAGAAAGCTTGACAGGCGGGGCACCTGAGTGGCTCAGTGGGTTAAGCCGCTGCCTTCAGTTCAGGTCATGATCTCAGGATCCTGGGTTTGAGTCCCGCATCAGGCTCTCTGCTCGGCGGGGAGCCTGCTTCCTCCTCTTTCTCTCTGCCTGCCTCTCTGCCTACTTGTGATCTCTCTCTGTCAAATAAATAAATAAAATCTTTAAAAAAAAAAAAAAGAAAGAAAGCTTGACAGGCATATGGCTTGTTTGGCGTCCTCTCCTTATCTTACTGATGACTCTGCTTACCACTTAATTTCATCCCTCTTTCCCTCATGCCTTCTTATAGCTTGTATCAACACTCCATTCTGTGCAGACACTACCGACCATGCTCACATGACAAGGAAGGCTTCTTTCTATCCAGACACGCTGAAGGAGTATGAGTGGAAGAAAAGACTGGGATAACCGACAACAGGAAAGTCCCAAAGAATTCTTGGAAATTTGGGGATTACATGGGGCTCAGGATTTTGGTAAACCACATAAGGAAAGGTGAGGAGAAAATTCTTGTGAGAAATGGACTGGAATATAGAAGGAATCTGCTCTGCTTTTTCTTGATTAGCATATTCATTTTGGAGAACATAGGGTGGTAAGTTTAAAGAGGTTTACCAAGGCCCATTGAAAAGACACTGTGGCAAGTTAAGACATGAATTCCTAGTCAGTAGGAATTCTTAAAGATTTAGCCAGTAGGAATTTATAAAGATTTTCTGGTCAAGTCCTAAGCAGGACTTAGGTAAAATTAATCTGACATTAGAATTTATTTAAAGAAGGGGTCCTGCAAACTGATCAGTGGACAAGAGAGCTATGGTAACAGTTTATAATGAACACACAAAGATGATGTAACAGACTCTAGACAAGCAATGTTCAAATAAACTTTCCACAAAAATAGAAACATCCTACACTTCTTAGTGTGTAACCACTAGCCACTAGTGGCTATTGAGCTTCAAACATAGCTAGTATGATAGAGGAACAGTATTTATAAGTTCATTTAAGTAATTTAATTTAAATTTACCCACACATGGCTACTAATTTGGACAGTAGAGGTCTAAGTCATTTAAGAGTGAGGCTGTCTATTTTCTCTCCAAACATATTCTTGGACAAAGAGCCCCCTCCCCACCATGATTTTCAAGTTTTTAATCATCTTTGTTTTTAAGAAGTCTCCATTTCAAGAAAAATCTTGTTTATTTTAATAAACTTATTTTAAATCTAAGGCTTTATTCTCTAAAATTGTGTGGTCCAATAAAATAGCCCCTCACTACAAATAACAATTTATATATTAAATTAAATTAAATTTTAGTTATTACTTTCATTCAAGTCCCATTTCAAGTAAACCAGTAGTCACATATGGTTAGTGGCTATCATACCGACTATGTCACTTTAGACACAAGTAACAGAAATAGGAGTCAAATCTGAATGCCAAAGATCTGAAACCAAATAAAGAAAGGGTCACTGGCCAGAACTGTGGTATTTGGAAAGGTGGAGATATAAGGATAAGGGGAATCAAGGAAAATTCCAAGAGACTGAGGCTTGGAGTCTAGAGGCTTGGAGGCTAGAGACTAAAGAAATGATAGTAACACTGAACGAGATTTGGAAGTAGGGGAAGATTCCTCATGATAAGAAAAAGAAAGGTTCCATCTTAGACGCATTGAGATGGAGGTACTCTATCTGGGTAGAATGAGTCCAGTCTCTGTTTCAGAGCTGCCACACGGTACTTTTAAATTTAGAGATAGAAAAATCAGGAAGGTGATTTGATCTGGAAGGATTAAAGACATTTGCAAGTGTGGGAAAAGGCAAGGCCAATTTTGGGTGCACATTAAACACGTCTTTGTACTTCCCCATGAGGGTAAAAAGACATCATAGTCATTTGGGAGAAGCAAGAGAGTAAAAACAGTGATTACCAAGGGGAAAGGAAGGAGTAACAGAGGTGGGTTGGGGGAAGGACACTTACATTGTTAACAAGTCATTCCACTGGCATTAATAAACAATTTTTCTAATAAACAGTTTTTCAGAGCTTGAGAGCTCCATGATTCACATGAAACCACATGGCCATGGGGCCAAGATGTCTGGTATGAGACTTGCTGAGAAAATTCCTCAGTGGGAACTAGAAGACGAGAGTCCTTTGTTTAAGTTAAACATCTCTTTAACAAATCATATCCTTTTAATTAAGCAATATGTTATTTAATCTAGCTACTAGAGCAGTGCTTTACATACAGTGGATATACAGGAATTATATATCAGGAGGAAAACAGGAAAGAAGAAAGGGGAAAGGGAAGGTAAGGGGAGGAGGTTGCACAATAAAATAATTACATGCATGCAACAAAAATATAAAATTTTATTCAACATCAGACTATATTAGTGACATAGTCATACAATTATGAATGATATCTTATTTACATTTTAAAATATGAACTGAAGAACTTAATCGAGTAAAAAATTAAAACATACCTTTTCCCTCTCCAAAAACTCTTTTATCTATTTTCTGGGGAATTGTGAGTCTATATACTTTTATACCCAATTGCCACGAGTCCCATACATCAAAGCAAAATGTACACAATCCATTATATTTAAGGTACTGGTAAAAATCCTCAAAATGTCCTTCAAATGAAGATATATGAGGCAAAGAGCACATTCATCTGGGCTTTGTAACATAACAAAAAGATGAAGGAACTGTTGCCATCACTAAGGTGAAGCAGGCACTGTCTAACCAAAACACATTTACAGATACCCCATGAAAATACTTAAATATAATTAAGTATCAAATGCTTATTGTAGATGAAAATAAAGTTTGAGGATGAGTATTGGAAAGGAGTGATCAGTATAAATGTTGACATCATACAGTTCCAATTGTGAGAAACAACAGGCAGAAAAAGCCCTGAATAATGAACATTCAGGAAAATGTTTCCTCCATACCACCTGGGTGGTTCTGTCTGCAGCCTTAATTTTCTTTGGGTATATCTCTTGAGCTTGGGGATCTAGTCATAGTGCTCTACTTTTATTCTGGAATATTCTTGACACATTTTTTTAATACATGTCTAAATAAGGGCCAGTTCTATTGATCTATAAGCATAATGCAAATCCTATTCAGTCATTTGGAAAAAAAAAATAATGTGCCTCCTCCTACTTTTTGGCTTGATATATTTCTCTGTGTGGATTTCATTTCTTGTCGGAGGCAGGCCCCTGGCCAGGGCGGCCTCCGCCATTAAAAGATGGCGCCTGGCTAGTTGCCAGGTTAGGATTGCCTCGTGAGACTAAGCGGAACGCCCAAAGAGGAAGTAAACAGCATTGGTTGCTAGCGAAGTTGTTCGTTTAGGTGCACAGCCTAATTCGCTCCCTCCTGTACCCTGCTCGCTGATTGGTCATGTAAGCGTATATAAGTGTGTAGACTTGTGGAGAGAAGAGAGAGAAGATGCATCCGAACCAGGGTTCGTGTCGTCCTTGCGGGGCGAGGGCGATAATTTCTTAATTCAGAGAACCAGGGACAGTAGATAAATTGAAAGAATATGGTATCACTGTGTCTCACCACTGTACCAATTGGCCATTCTTTTGAAGGTTTGGTGAATCGTTTGACTTGCTTCTTCAGTACAACGAAATATATACATTAATCTTGATTTTAGAAAATGTGATTGGGTGCCTGGGTGGCTCAGTAAGTTAAGCTTCTGCCTTCAGCTTGGGTCATGATCCCAGGGTCCTGAGATCAAGACCAGAGTCTGGCTCCCCGCTTAGCTTCTCCCTCTCCTTCTATCCCTCCCCACTGCTTGTGCTCTCTCGCTCTCTCATGTGCTCTCTCTCTCTCTCTCTCTCTCTCAAATAAATAAATAAATATTTTAAAAACTCCAAAACCAAAAAACAGTTTTGTGATTCCATGCAACTTCAGAAATCCAAATAGAACACTTCTAAATTCAAATTGAATATATTAAAAAAAACAAATTAATATATATTAAGGATGTTTATCCACAAATAGGTTTAAAATAAAGAATAAAACTAGTTTGTACTAGTTTAGCAAAGACAGGGCTGAGAGATACACATTTAATACTCATCATGCTGGAGGTTACAGAATTATATCCATAACCATCTCAGTGTGTTGACCCATGCCTTGCCCTCTTCACCAGAAATCAGAAGAAAAATGTGATTTATTATGTATTAACAATTCAACCCAAATCCAAGATTATAAATATTTAAGTGGTTAAGCTTCTTTTAAAACATAGCAATGATCAACTTTTTCTTGTTTAAAGGAAATTGATTTGAAAAGCAAGGATTGTTTACATGAGTGATAGCATTAAAAAACTAATAAAATACTCAGGCACATTTACTGTATACTCTCCGTGTCATTTTACAATAATGCTGTGTTCTTCATCTACATTAATAGCTATTATGCTTTAGAGAATGAAAGACAAAGCCCTGAGCAGTGGAGCATATTTGGCAAGCAACCAGAAAATTTAACCAAAATCTCCAAACAGTGGGGAAAAAAAAAAAAAAACAAAAACAAAACCCAACACACAACTGTGAATCTAGTCTTTGTCAAAAGAATTGCATGAAAAAGATCAGTAAAGCGAAAAGAGTTCAGGAATGTTTAATCCCAAAGGAATAACATTTATCAAAGCAATTTGTAAGGATAATTCTGTCACTTCTGCTGCTGTGAACAAAGGATAACAAATGAGCTTGCAACATTTACTACCAAATTTGAAGCAGTTTTTCTGGCATGAGGGAAGTGATGTCATTATTGCTGTAGGGTTGGGATTTTTGGTTGTTTGTTGTTGTTGTTTTGGTAGGCAAAAGGGCAAAACTGGTGTTGATTTAGAATGTATTCTCAATAGTCATTGATTTTGAAAGGCATATAGTTTTATAAAAAATGAAATGCATGCCAGTTCTTTTAATAAAGAGCAAACAAATCCTCTGCCTTTTATTTTTCCTTCTACATTTAGCTCTATTCTGGGGACATCAGAATGAAAAATATATATATTTTATTAGCTGTAAGTTTGATTAAATAAAAGCACGTGTCCTTAGAAATATGTTAAAATATTTTAATAATCATCATCCATTTTATTTTTCAGATTAAAAGCTCAGTAGAACCAGAAAAACTGTCATACTAAGACCAGGATGTTTGTTTGGTGTTTTTTGGTTTTCTTTTTTTTCTTTTTTTTTTTCTTCCAGCCTCTGACATATGATTGCTTGGTTCATAGTGATTTAAACAAGGTTGAAATCTGTTACTCTCTCTTTCCAAGGTCTGAATACATAGTTCAATACAGATGTGATAGCTCCCATAAACATTCATGTTCTAACATGTCCTTCCTATCTTCCTCAACACCCTCTTTTCCTGTCAAGTGTAATATGATTTTTTTTTATGTTCAGTTAGCCAACATATACTACATCATCAGTTTTTGATATAGTGGTCAATGACTCATTAGTGCAACATGGAATCTATAGCTTCTGCCTTCACTTCTGCATTCTGCCAGCATACAGGTGGAAGGTGTGGTAGGGAGCATGTCTCCTTTCTTTAAGGATAAGGTCCAGAAACTGGCCATTTCATCTCCACGTAGGGTCTGCTGGAAGAACTTTTGGGCCTCGCTTAGCTGCAAGGAATTTTTGAAAGGATAGACTTTCTTCAAAATAGGGATACAGCCACTAAAATTAAGGGGGTCTTTTGCTAAAGGAAGAAGGAGAAATGTGTCCTGAGGGTCAGCTTTTGCTATCTGTCCCAAGTCATTCTACTAATCTTCATAAACTAGAACAATGGAATTTTCAGCAGTTCACTGCAATTTTTCTATAATTTAAAGTCAGTTAGGACTGAAAGATGTTTGTAAAAAAACTTTTGTAAGGAATTTATATTAGTCTGTTCGAATGGTCATAACAGAATACCGCCAAGTGCGTGGCTTAGAACGTAGACATTTATTTTCTCAAAGTTCTAGAGGCCGGAAGCCAAAGATCAAGATGCCTACAGAATGTCTGGTGTCTGGTGAGACATCTCCCCTTGTGTACGTAGCAGGATCGGTTGCTTTCTCTCTCCTCACATGACCTTTCCTTGGAACATGCGCAGAGGCAGAGAGAGCAAGTTCTCTGGTGACTTTTTTTTGTAAGGACACTAGGCCTGTGGGATCAGGGCCCCATCCTTATGACTTCATTTAACCTTATTTCCATAAAGGCCCTATCTCCTAATACAGTCAGATTGGAGGTGAGAGTTATAACATGAATTTTGGGGAGATATAAACTCTGACTTCATAATAAAGTTTATTAAAAAGTCATGTTTTTTCCAAAACTGGTTAAAATTGGCTTAGTCATTTTATCTCTTCACTGAGGAAATGAAGAAGTTGAACTAAATGCTAAAGTTGCTTTACATACTAAAGATGTGTGATTACATGCAGAATCTATAATATTATTTATTTTGTTCTCATATTCTGATCATCTCATGTATATTTTAATACCAGAAATGTTATTTACTTTTTTAATGTTAGTATTGCATATTACACAAAATAAATATTTGAAAAAGTTTACTAAAATCAAGTATTTTCAAAACATAATTTGTCAACAATACTCCTGAGAACCTTCAATTGTTTGTGGGGTTGGAGGAAGGAAAAATGTGTAAGCAAATTTTTTTAAGACTTCTTGTTTGAAAGCTTGCCATCTGGGAGAGGGAAGAAAAAGAAACAAATAAAAATAAGTTTTGCCAGGATCAGAGAGCATTGTCAAACGCTCACCTAGCTGTTCACTTATGATGGGATCCGAAAGACTAAGGGCACTTTACGGAATGGATTGCTTTTATCATTCTAGTCAAATTCCTTAATAAACCCATAGTCTTGGCGTGTGTCATAGCATAAAAAACAGCTCTAATCTATTACTTTGGGAATTGTACTTCCCTTTGGTAGGATTACAGGGAGAAAAGAATTCAGTATCATTAAACTCATCTGTTGAGGTAACAGGGAAAGTTGATCGCCCTTTGGCAGGTAATGTTGCAGTGGAAATGTCTGTAGTTCTAGGATGGCCAGTCTTGGTTTTGAAGCCTTGCTCCCGTATGTACTTAGGTTGCTGGTTGCGAGTATATTCTGAACCTGGGTGAGGTATTAGTAACAACTGGGATAATCATGGCCTGGGGATTAGTGGAGCTTAATGTGTAAAGAGTAACACATTCAGTAAACAGGCACTAACTGCTGCTTCCCATTCTTCGTTGATTGTTTGTTTTTCCTCCTTGCTGGCAAAGAAACCTACACCCCCTGAATTTTACCTACTATCAAAGTTGAATTATTTTACAACTTTGTGGGATGAAGGAAGAATGAATAAAGAAATGTCTGAAAAATAGAACTGTATTAGCATACTATGCTATGGTTTATGTTGAAAGCCTGGTAATGATGAGGAATTGTTAAGCAAAAACAAAGGCATTCCAGGGCAACTTCTGTGAAACTTGAAGTGGCATTAGCAACATTCCAAATGGAGTTCTGGGGTGTGATTGTTTCTGCTTCCTCTGGGCTGGGTGATCTACCAATGCTGGCTGCTTAGCATTTCTGTGTTTGCTTTTGGAGATCAAAGCTCTTCACCAGCTCTAATCCTCACAACATTTAGGGTAAATATCACCTCTTTAAAAGCCCAACAATTCATTTGGTGTATACAAAAGCCTAGTGTGAAAGTGACTCTAACATTTTAGGATAAAAACACCATCATTTTCTATAGATTATTGAGTGTGTTTTTGAAGGTTCAAATACGAAAACATTTTACACTATTTTGCTTTTTTTGCAAATAAAATTGCATCATCTCTATTTTTTGCCTATTGTGACATAAAGGTATTGAGGCTTTTAAAGACATAGTTACATTCCAAATGTCTACTTTTGTCCCAAACATACTGAAGTAAATTACAATATTAGTATATATAGTAATAGAAAATGGAAAAGCAGAAAGAGAAAGAAATTCTTTATGGAAATAACATTTGCTGAGTTTCAGATAAAGTATTTTCTGGAAGTTTATCAAAATCAATAATAAAATGAAATATTCTTACATTATTTAAATAAATTACTTAAGTACCATGAGACTTACAAATGCATTTTATTGCTCCAACTGATAATTAACCATTGTTTTGTTAAGTAAAACCTGGAAGTAGAAGTAGATGAGAGAAGATTATGAGTGTAGCAGATGGTAAGTTAGCACCCAAGTTTGACAGTCTTGTCAGAGAATCCTGGAGGGGAAAGACTATGAGATGTAAAAAGAACAGCTAAGAAAGATATCATATATGAGGAGAATAGGACAGAAGGTTATATGTGAAGATAAATATTTCTCTCAAAATAAGTCAACAATGATTAAGTTCCTACCTTCTAACAGCTCATAACGTAGTTGAGGCAGAGGGGAAAACATAACTAAAAACTTATAAAAAAAATTACATGAAAAGAATACCAATCAAGAAAGTGTGAATTTAAAGCACAGTGAGATATCACTCCACACTTACTAGAAAGGTTAAAACTAGAAAAACAAAACAACCACCTGGCAACCTCAAATGATAGCAAGGATGTACAAAAAGCTAAGATGCAATTGGTAGGAGTATAAAATGGCATTACCCATGTATTCCAGACATAGCTTTAAGGTGGCATTAAGTACTAAGAGAACTGTTTTATTCATTTATCACTTAAACTAAGACATGTACTACTTGTGTGTTTTTCCCTGGCCCAATATCCTGGTTTCTTATCTCCCTAATTTTATTTATGGAATAAGATCATTTAGTAAGAAGACCTGATCTCATTCAAATATGTTTTATGGAATATGGATGTGGATGATGACATTTAAGTGTCTCTGATAATACCTGGAAAGCTATCGAAATTTTCCACAAGTCCAAATTTGGTGCAAAAAATGAACAGGATTTTATTAAAAGCTTTTTCGAGGTGGAGCAAGTGCCATACAATTTCTGGTTAAGATGGAAGAAATTAGTTAACCATGTTCCCAGTAATCACTCTGAGACCTGAGCCTTCTCAATTCTCAGTATTCACCCTGAGGACACAGAGGCTGGGGAAACTGTGAGGAGGCAGAAGGTACTGGATGAAGGTGCATCAAATGCACAAAAATGTTTTCCACATGAACCTATTAGAGCCTGATTCTAATTGGACTGTGATTTGTATGGTTCGATTCTCATCAAATCCAGTTATACTTCTTTTTTTTTTTTTTTTTTCAGCTAATAGCATCTGTTACCAATTAGTTTCATACAATGGTTTGCTTGACTGAAACGTGAATCTTTTTGTTAATTTACTCTAAATGTAGAGACTGGATTTGCAATCTCCAATTCATTCCTGTCAGAAAGAACAATACATTTGTGCGTGTGTGTATGTGTGTGTCTACGTGTGTGTGTATGTGTGTGTGTGTGTGTATAAAATGCATTTTCCTGCCTACATTAAAGTTATTCTTATATTGCCTTGGAAACCATAGGCAGTCACTTAGACAGTACTTTTAAATCTTTCATCAGGTATTTCAAATTTTGAAAGGTCAAGAACTTGATGACTGGGCACAGCCAAAATCTTGTTGATACTTCTTGTTAGTAATTTCCCTGCCATCTCAAAGAACATGGCAATTATGCCCAGCATTGGAAAGATGCAGTTTTGATTCATCTTATCCCATTTTAAATGCTTCCTCTCATTGTTGTTCTTCTTATGTTAATCTAAAAGAAGAGCTATCAATACAACTAATCCACATGTTCAAAAAATGTCCATGTTAAGGTGATCGAAGTTCAATCTTGTATTGCAGTATGGTGGAGTTCTCTAAAATTAGTAGATGAGATTATTATTAATAAGCTCATTATTTCTTCAATTTTGGAAACAAAGATTTGGGTATGATCCCTTGTATCAGTCCCTAATTAGAACAGATCTTATTGGCCTGCATGATATTCCTTTCATGAGACTGTGTGAGATCAGGCCTTTGAAATGGTATTGACATATTGATTCAGTCAGAAAAAGGATGAGTTTGGCCTCTGGGATACCAACAGTTCACCAGCCAGATGCGATTTAGCCCATCACTGTAGCCTTTGCTCTGCCTCTCACCCACCTCTGATCTACAGCACGTGCTCTGAGTGGGTGTCTGCAGGTGTCCCTTCCCTTGAGTGCCCCATCACCGCATTACCTCAGCATGTTCTTTTAGCACCTGCATCTGATGTTTCTATTTGTTGCTCTGTGATGCCTGTGGGCCCTTTTCACTGTGTTCTTTGTTGCCTCCCATGTGGTCATCTGTGGTCTCCTCTGTTTTTCTTAAACTCTTTCAAATGAGGGGTGATCATTCTTTGCATGAATGAGGCCAAGCTTCTGTCTCTGCTAGTGAAATGTTACCTGCTCCCCCCACCCACACCACCAGGGCCATGTGTCCAAGGCAGGGGTGAGGTCAATATGCAGTCCTTGCCACATAGCCCTTTAAGTAGTCATAACATGACTGTTTGCTTTCTTCCAGGCCAGCAGGGTGTGGTTCTCTCTGATGTGTCCCCTTCTCTTAAAGTTGCCTTTAATTAAGTTTAGTGTACCCAGAATATTCACCCTTTTGATTAATGGAAAGTAAATTGATTAATAACTTAATTCATGAGTGATTTCCCATGTTATTCACATTTTCTCACACACAAAGGTGTGTGCCCCAGAAGGTGGAAATCTCAGGAACCATCTTAGAATTCCACCTACCTGCCAGAATGGTCCTATAAAATAGGCTTTTAGTTGATTTATTTTCTCTCTAAGTAAACAAAGAAATCATTTGCAAATGAGGATTAATGTAACTACTTTCCAGTTTTATGAAGAACAAATATTAAATTATATTTTTAACTTTAATGTAAGTACCATATTTCTCCTTTATATACTGTGATTTGTATACTCACACACAAATATGCATACAATGATGTAAATGTATGTCTCTTTACATTTTTTTAAGAGCTTTCACTAAGAATGGGTGTTAAAGACAGTCATTTCTGTGTTAAAGGTTGTTTATTGTGGTATTTAAAAGCATTATCCCCAGAGTCAAACTTGCTTGTGTTTTAATACCCTCTCTGCTACTAGTTGTGAGCAAATCACTTTTTCCTCTCCAAGACTCTTTTCATTTGCAAATGAGAAGAAAAATAGTACCCATGCTAATGAGTTACTGTGAAATTTAAATACATTAACACATATGTATGCTTATGATGAGTGCCCATTACAAGTTTTTTATTTTTAGTAATTATATACTAATATGCTGAATTATCTTAATAGATCTGCTAACAGAAATGTCCTTCCATTACAAAAATGAATTTTCTAAAAAATAATTGAATTTAAAAGAATTTCCTTTACATCTTATAATTCCATGAAAGATCTTTATTTTAATTCACATGGTTTGCTCAAGTGGTATACATAAATAAGCTTTAACATCTTAATATCTTGATAGGTTGAACCAAATACTCAGTAATAAAATAACTTGATATTTTAATGTACAGAATAATATAATTCTTTAAAAGGCAAATTGTCAGGTTCACTTCTTAGAAAAAAAAATTTTTGGACTTACATTTTTAAAACTATATTCAAATTCATTAAGTAAACAGGAAGAACTACTTTGCAAAGAACACTTTGCTAAATAAGTGGATCCAGAATCAATCTGGCTTCTTCTTTATTTTGAGATTAACAAATGTTTAGCATCTAAATACTTACTTATCTAATGGAGTGTAATAAGCAGTGCTAAATGAAGATTCTTTTTGTGATATTTACATCCAACGCCCTATGTGAATATATAGGAATTTGCCAGGGGTGGTATTGAAATACATTCAACAACTGGTATGGCCCAGGCCTGACCAATTAGAACAGACATGGCTTACAAACCACTGGTGCGGTCACGAATTCTGTTGTACGTGGGCTCAACTTCAGTCACCATCTTACAGAATCAACCGATAACAAGGGTTAATATCTCCTGAATATTTGTTATATGCCAGGCACTCTTCTGATACCTTTATCTGTATTAATTACTTTAACTTTCACCCAAGCCCTGGGATTTAAGCACTGTTACTATCCTTATTTTACAGTTGGAGAAATAAGCACAGAGATGCCAAGAAAGTTGCCCAAGGTCATACAGCTTATAAGAGGCAGAGCCAGGCTCCAATCTTGTGACCATTACTCTCAACATCTTCTTTCCCAGTGTTTGATCTCATTCCTGCCCTACCATCCTGACTGTGAATTTTCTAATTTAGTAGAAATAAAGAGGAAGAAAAAGCATCTTGTCGATCTTACATAGTATGCAGAACTTGATTTTTGGTCCAAAGCATGTAACACTGAGCCTGAAACAAAATCTTGGTGATGGATTTCTAACAATGTCATCTTCATAATTTAAAAAGCCATTGTTAATTTTACTTTTTTGAAATATATTTAATTTTCTATATTAAAAGTTATACTGAACCTGTAATATTTTTTAAATTTAAAATTGTCATCTGTGTATACATCCTCATCCATCAAGTGGTCCATGGAGTCTAAAAGTTTCAAAAACCCTGATATGTTAAAGATACATTCCCCTTTGGATGATTAATGAGTATTACATTTTCCCAATGGCTATAATGGAATGGATTCGAATTCTGAATTAGTCACTTACAATTTGGTTTTAAGTGTTATTCACTTACCAGATGTGATATTTCTTTACAATTCCTTTGAACAACTTACTATTTCTAATACATCCTCACTTCTATTAGAAATTTAACATTGGATAGCTATTACACAAACCTGATTTTCATTCAAATCTAAGCATAGATCCCATCTTAAAAGAAAGATTAGTATTCTTTTTTTTTTTGATTAAAAGGATGATATATTTTTTTAATTTTTTATTTTTTATAAACATATATTTTTATCCCCAGGGGTACAGGTCTGTGAGAAAGATTAGTATTCTTAGGATCATGGAAACCCAATTCTGTATTAATCTTAGAAGATAAACAACTAATTTCCAATAAACCAAATGGGGTAATTAAGGCTCAGAATCCATGAACATGAAAATAGTGAGCCATCCTGTAGATGGTGCTTTTGGGTAGTTGTGTGTTCAAATCATTTCAAGTTATAATGACTCAGGAACTATAAATAAAATCATTTATCTGCTGATGCAGATAGGTTTTGAAATACTTAGTCCCAGTTATTAATTCTAGGCAAGGTAGCCCTGGATTTCAGATGCCGTGGTAGGAGAACTGGAAATGCAAGGGCTGACTCAACCTCTCAACCTACATTCCCTTCTCATGCTGGGGCATTCACACAAGACAGGTGGGGGGCAGCACTATACCCTGATTGCAAACACATTGGCGCCCTGCTGGGGAAAATATATGTACAGAAAGACCCATTTGAAAGTTATGCCATTTTTCTTTTGAAGTATGGACTTCTGTGTGACAAATAATAAAGTCAAATAAAGATTTAACATTGCAGTCAAAGCAGTGAAATATTCTGAAAGTATCCTCTGACCCGTTATTCTTGCTCACTGAAATGGTTGTCATGGAATAAGAGCCTTAGCAGCAGTGTGGTCATAAACAACACGTACTCTTTCTGTCTCATCATTCTTGGGCTATGGTCATAACACTTTGATGCTTTTTCTAGAGAAATATTTTCTTTTCCTAATTCTGTCCCTCAGGCATGATTTCCACAGCCTCACATTTGCAGAAATGATTTCTTCTAAAAAAGAAATCTAATTAAGCCATTTATCACCTTTTCTTTTTCCAAAGGGGTAGAGTAACAAATTAGCCTTTAAGTCCACTGTGCAGTTGATAGATGGGAAATAAAGATGTAGAGTCATTTATTTTAGCTGCAAGCTTGGGAATAAAACACTTAGAGGGCAACAGGCCAAGGGCCTTTCAGAGATGATAGCTTATAGGATGTGTGAGACCTGGCATGGAAACGTCCACCCCTTTGTCTGAAGGGGACAGAATGCTCCATCATTCACTCTAATTCCAACCATTAACCCAGACCTGGGAAATCTAACACTTTGCATTATAACATAAAGTTAAAGTTAAAATTGTGTATAATATATGCATATATTTATATTATATAAACATATTCATACATTTATTATTAATATATACATAGCATAAATATACAAAATATAATTTCATCGTATTATGAGAATATGGAGCTTATTGACCTAAAATTATGACAGTAACACAGGAAAAATATACATAATACAAAACAGTGAAATTAATTACTATTGATTTCAGTTGATATTTACAAAATCAAAAACTAGTGATATAGAATGTAATGTGTCTGATGGATTCTACAATTATTTCAAAAATAAAGGTAAATTCTCAGGATGGCTGATTAAGGAACACAGACATCTAATTGGCTCCATAGTTTATTGTTCTCCTAAAATATAATCCTTATTATTCAAAGCACACACACAGACAGGCTTAGTTCTTTTGCCAAGCACATAACTTTTATATAATTGTTCAATCGACATTAAAATTCAAAAATCCCCCACTTTCTTCTTTATTTTGGAGTTCAGTTTAGAAATTGCCTTTTTTAAAAAAAGGAAAAAAACCCTGCTCATCTTTAAAAAAAAAAAAAGGAAAATATGCTGAATGCAAGCCTGATTGTCAATCCCAGAAAGAGAAAAACCAAAAATACATAAAAAGTCAATTAAAATTGTAATGCACATTAAAAAGCATGGTTATTTGCCAAACGAGTAATCAAAAATTATGCAAAGACTTCAGAAGAGGATATTACCACTCACGGTGACCATGGTTAAGAGAATTCACAAAAGAGAATAAAATGAACTGGGCTTTCAAGAAGGAATAGAGTTGTATGCATAGGGTAGGCAGAGGAGACTATATCTGATGAGCAACATGGTGCAAAGAATTATTGCTTTAGTTGTGGTCATCCCAGTGGCTTAGCACAAGAGAAGTTTATTCCTGCTCATGTAAGAATACAAAGCTGGTCTTTTCGGTGGCTTTCTACTCTGTGACTGTTCAGAGACTAGGAGACCTTTCATTTTATGACTCTCGCATTCTTTAGGATCCTTTCATTTTTGAAATGTGGTAGAAGGGGAAAAAGTGCATATAAAAAAAACACACTCTTCTTAAAAGCCTTGTTATGGACCTGACACACACAACTTCTGTTCTACTTCTGTTCATACTCCACAAATGAAATCCAGTCACTTATTCACTCCTAAGTGCATGGGAAATGTAATCTCTGGCTGGGCAACCATTTCCAGCCACAAAAAACCAGTGCATGTGTGTGCATATAAGCAACCAAATGTTGGTGTTTTGTTGATCTCTGTTTTTGGTTCTCTTTTTATTTCAATCCAAATGCTCTTTCCTGAGGAATTCCATCCACAAACAAAAATTCATTAACCTTCTAAATGACTCCTGTGTTTTCTCTTAGGCCAGACTTTTCCAGAGATCAAGACCCATAAATCTACTGCTTGTTAAACCTATCTTTCCACTGGGGTATCTTTTAGATCTTTAAAATACAATTTATGCAAATGTGAATCATCAGTTTTCTTTTCAAACTTTATTCATATGCCATAGTTCCCATACTGAAAATCAGCTCTGCCATCATACTAACGGCTCAACCCTCAAACTGAGAACATATATTTGACTTGTCTCAAACTTTTACCCTTTGTTAACACTTGCTCACATTCTTCCCCTCATCACTACTCCTTCCTTCCCAAGCTCCCCTACCCTCTCTTCCCTTGGGATTCCTGTAAGAACATCCTGACTGGCCTCCTGAAGGAGGAGGAGGCACATTTTCCTTTACCCATCATCATTTTCTCAGGGTTGTATTTCCAAAATGTGCACATGATCTAACTAATCTCCTCTTAAATCTTGCAGGATCAAATCTAAACACATAGCTTGGCTCACTAAGTTCAGCCTCTGCTTGGTCTATTTAGCCTCTTATTGCATGATTTTTTCCCTTTTTAAAAAAATTATTTATTTATTTATTTATTTATTTAGAGAGCTAGAGAGACATAACAAGCAAGCAGAGGGGCAGGGAGGTGGTGGGGAGGGAGCAGAAAGGGAGAAAGAAAGAGAATCTTAAGTAGGCTCCATGCCCAGCTTACCACCCTAGGATCATGACTGAGCCCAAATCTAGAGTTGGACACTTAACCAACTAAGTCACCCAGGCACCCCACCCCCACCCCACATTACTTTCCAATGTGTTCATCTACCTGGGCAATTCCAGGCTTTGCATATTTCCATATATTCCTTTCTGTTCATGTAAAAGTTCTTTTTCCTGCTTTCCATTGCTTCTTCCACTTTCCAATGTGTCCTTCTCTCCTTTCCTGCTCAAGAATCCCTCATCCTGGGAGACTTACTCATATACTCCACATCTAGATCTAGGTAAGTGTGTTCACTCTGGCACCTCCTGAATTTCCCAGTTCTAGATCTCCTATCACTGTATCACAGTGACTTGTCTCTCTTCAGTTCTGAACTCATTAAAATCGCCTGGGAATTTTTAAGAAATACCAATGAGCAGCCTTCATTCCACACCAGAGAAATTAGAATCTCCAGAGGTAGAATATTTTAAAAGCTTTGCTAGTGATTCTAATGGGCAGCCAAGGTTGGAAATGGCTGCTTAAGGGAACTAATTGTAGGGCAGTCCTGTAAGATATTAGCTATTGAAGGTATTAAGAAAAAAATAATATAAAGAGAGAGGAACAAAGAAAAGGATGGAGAACACGTCTTAGAATTATTTTATGGAATAAGTGAGGAATAGTTGAAATATTTGCTAAGTACCTACTTAGTGCCGGGTGTAGTACAGTGTCTGATTTAAATATACAGGGGTTTTAGTTAACACAAACTCTTTGAGCTAAATAGTTTGAAGTTTATCCCAGTTACTTTTAACTGTTTCTTGGAAGTCCTTAAATCTTACATGGGTGTAATGATTATAATTTTAATAATACTAATCAGTGATGGTGTGCTAAGTGAGCTCAAATTTAATGTGAATGGAGTGAGATCAGTAAAAAGTTAATAGCTTAATATTAGTATCAATCCAAGTTATATCATAATTTAATTTTTATTAATGAATGAACCTATTCTTTCCCAGTGTATATTTTACCAAGATCTTTTTTTCACATGAATTTCCATGTATGACTTTATGTCACTATAGTAATGTGAGGTGGTATACACTAGTTATGTTTGTCTCTGAGTTTGTCAGCAGCTTTGCCAGTTAAGCATATGGGATAATGTTATTCTTGGCCACATGAGCCTATGAGTCTTACAGGTAGAATAAGGGGGAGTGGTATATAATAAAAAAGAAAATATTTGAAAGGGACAGTAAAAAATGTAAAAGAAAAAGAAAAGAAAAATTTTTGAACTTCTAATTTCTAAATTAGCAGAATCTATGCTATTTAAATATTTTTGAAAAATTCCAGAAATGTGATAGGCATTTACTATTCTTGAGTTGCTATTTCAAATGAGGTGAAAAAAGATCAATACTCATATGTTCAAATGAAAAAACAGAAGCTCTGTGTCCAACAAATGATAAAAACCTAAGTAAGGTAAAAAAGAAAGCGGGCAAGATTGATATTATGGGGAAAGGGCCACTGAACCTTAACTATGGCTTAGTGTTCATTTCAAACTGTGTAACTGATATGAATGAAAAGCAGTGGTTTTATTGTTTAACCAGAGAGGAAACAAAGCTGAAAGCTATCTTGTAGGACTTTGTATATAAGAGCTGAGAGAGTTATAACTCTCCTATTTGTTTAGTTCACACCAAGCTGTGTTTGACATTTGCTACCCAATTGTGTTCTTGCATATCCTGAGGAGATACCACAAGCTCTTTTTTACACTTAACCTCATGGTGGCAATGATGTTCTCAATAATTACGCCCAATTCTAAACGGAACCACTTTGCACATAATAAAGTGAACCCTCATCATTCAAATATCCATAACTATTTATAGGTCTAGAATGTAATCAAGACACGGCTATTTTATTAAAAGGTAATTAATCTGAAAGCCCTCTTAGGTTATATATTTCCCTATGTCATTTTTCAAAGTAAAGGTAGAGATACACTTGCTTTTCCTATGGTTGGTTCAGTAAATGAAATAAAAATCTCAAACAAAAGAGAGATGAAATGTCAGGTTGCACTAAAAATACAGAATTATGCTATATAAATAAGAAATATGATGCATTTAATATCCAACCTATTTTGTTCACCAAGGAAAGACAAATATGTTTTTGTGTATGTTACATTTCTCAACTCAAAACCATACTGTTTGTCTCCGTGTATGATCATCAGTGCTTGCTTGTGGCACTATCCCAAGAATGCCATAGAAGTTGTGCAATGAATAAATTTGCATGTTGAATGGATTTTGGAAAATCAAAGTCTCTGATGACTTCTGGCTAAGCACTTTTTTTTTTCTTTTCTATATTATTGTCAATGATTGTGTCATTCAAAGTCATATTCCTCATTTTCTATGGTTTGCTGAACTCACACATTATATAATTCACTCCCCTGAATATTTATACAACATAACTAGCTATAGGAATAGCTTTGAATTGATTTCCTCATATGATATGACATTCAGGGGAAATAAATCTATATCTGTCATCAGCACTCTTATGAAGCAAAAAAATTGTCAAAAATAAATATAAAATTTCATTTTATTGATACTTTTAGGCTATTATCTATCAGATAACCCCAAAATTAAGAAAGGATGATGGTAACATTTTTTGTTGTTGTTACCTAAGATGTTCTTCATGTCAGAAAGATTGGTTATGTTAACAAAAAAAAAAAAAAAGAAGAAGAAGAAGAAGAAGAAGAGGCAAAATGGTTTAACTGTTTCTGTTCTCTGTTATCTGCCTATTCCAGTGCCTCCTCCATCCTTTCCTCCCTCTTACTTACCTGACTGGGTACTGGCTAGAACTGGTTAACTTGTCTACTTGTTTTGTCATGTAAATGTAATGTAATTGTATCACAACATCTGAGATTAAACCCCCAACATACCAGTATCTTCTCTAGGCTAACACTTTACCTAGGTATACATGAAAATAGCTATTTGAAATCTCTTTTTAGGGGGAAGTCAGAGATTGAAAGGAGACAATTTGAGGAGGTAGTGTTAGGTCCCTCCCTCAGAGGTCATCTGAGGCTACTTTTGATTTTCTATTTATCTTGATGAGTTTGTGACTCATCACTGTGCCTCAATAAATAGAATAGTAAGTTCTTATTTCATAACCTGAGTATTTCTCACTGTAGGATTTTCCTCTGCATAGAAGGCTGCATCTATAGATCTTTCCTTTGTTCACTGCTTTTTATTACCCACACCTTAGAAACTCCCAGAACACCTCAAATAGAAACCCCTGCATCAGTTAGTTCTATTCCATTACTCTTCTCTATTTTCTTCATGGTAATAACTATACCTGTGTCATCTTTTCTCCCATGATTTCAATGTAAGCCCCATCAGAGCTAGCGCATCGTCTATCTCTTACACCATTGAACCCTGTGCATCTGTGATATCAGGGGTCATGTTCCTTCAAATTTCAGGCAGTCCAGACTACACAGGGTTGCTCTAGCTCGATGACACCTTCACCCGAACAAGAAAAAGCTATCTTCTCTGGCTGAACTTTTTCACAAAGTTACCTCCTCTCGGTGACATGAACCCCAAGTACAAGGATCAGCAAGTCAAATGAACTCTAAAAAAGAATCTGATTCCTATAGGCACCCCCATGCTAGGGCACTCCACTGTTTGGGTAATCTGTATAATTCGTAAGTGCTGGTTCTGATTCTATCTCTGCTATAGTTCACATCAACTCCAAGACATGGGGTATTGTACCAAAATCACATCCAAACTTAGGGAAGGGAGTAGGTTTTGGCGGTAAGACATAGGTCCTCTAACTTCTCCCTTGTCCTCCACTTCTGCTCTGAAAATAACAAAGACTATGTTTTACACTTATGGCAAAGGATCATGTCTTATTCATTTCTGATTCTCCGTTACCTACCATAGGATTCAAAATTGTTCAAGAAATTTCTCACTTCACCATATATTCTTTGCATGAACTTAAAACTTTTCTTAATTTCTCTGTTTCAAGTCCTCATCTGTAAAATAGGATAAAATTTGTAAATACCTGTAAGAGTTTTTTGAGGATTAAATGACCTAACCCACAAAAACGTTTTTTTGAAATAGTTTTTGGTAAGTGCAAGCTTAAAAAAAAAAAAAAATCAACTAGTCATAGTAGTAGTAGCAGTAAATAGTAAAATTATGTGAATTTGCATGCTAACCATCAGTTTTATGCTTCAATTAATTTTATTTTATAATATTTGGACTTTAGTATTTCAACAGGACCCCAAAGGTCTTCTTTGAGTGAGTGAGCTATATAAACCTCGGTGTCAAACTTGTCTAAAAAGTTGAATTATTGCAGAATAATCAACAAATAAGCTCCATATTCTTTCAGTCTTTCGTTTTCCTATTTTCACTTTTTTTCATCCTGCCTTTCTTCTCTCTCACTCTATTTACACAGATTTTAATGTACTGTAATAATGTAGTGCTTGGAATAATGTAGTGTATGGCAGCCTATAGAATTCGAAGGACCTAATGCAGCATTTTCTGAGTCAAGGTCAGTGTTTATTAATAAAAACACATCAACACTCCTTGCCCATTGAAAATTCAAAAGCTGTAGACCCCATGTGGATACATTTCTCCCTCATCCCATAATTAAGCAGGAGCCTGGTTCTTGCAGGATGGATGTAGTTTCTCATCAATACCCACTCTTATCAAATCCTCAAATTTGGAAAAGGCTTCAACAATTTTTTTTCTGAGATTATGATTTTTTTTGTAAAGATTTTTTTTAAAAAGTTTTATTTATTTGAGAGAGGGAGATTGCAGCAGGGGAAGGGGCAGAGGAAGACAGGCAGAGAGAAGCCTCAAGCAGATTCCCCTCTGAGCTCAGGATTTGGCACATGAACCTATCCCAGTACCCCCAAGATCACCACCTGAGCCAAAATCAAGAATCAGAAGCTCAACTGACTGAGCCACCTAGACACCCTTATAATTATTTTCCTAATGTTGCTGAGATAGAGGATAATGTTTCTTGACTTTATCTCCCCTGGTTTGGGGCTCTGTTATTTACCCACTGCAGCCACATTTCCTTCTTCAGCTTAAGCTTCCTGTGACACTCACTCAGATTCGTGGTGTTGGATGCCACTCTTTCATTCAACAACTTTTAAGAAACACAATCTTTGTGTCAACACCAGTTGGTTTAAGATTATCTCCATGGTCCTCTGTTACATTTAATTATTATTCAAGGATTTTCTGTGCAATCAATCAAGCCAAGGTATGGAGAATATGACAACACCAGAGTCATAGAAATGTAGGACTAGCATGAGAATTTAAGAGTTAAGACTCCCACTTACAGGCAAGACCACAACTATTGCCAGAGAAATAAGACTCTGTTTTCAAATATGCAGCAAAGTGAACCCATAGCTTTTCTTGTTAACATACTGTAATGTTTTATTCAGAAAAAAAAAAAAAAGATGAAATAAGGAGTTCCACAATATGTTTGTAAGCTCTATTTAAATTTAATAATGTAGATATTTCTGAACATCAATATTTAAAAGATTAAGAATTCCTCAAAGATGAACATATTTATAATTAAACAGTTTTTAAAACACATAAAGATCATGGAGCGCCTGAGTGGCTCAGTCAGATAAGAGTCTGACTCTTGATTTCAGCTCAGGTCATGATCTCAGGGTCATGGGACCAAGCCCCACAATAGGCTCTGTGCTTAGCGGGGAGTATGCTTGAGATTTTTTTCCCTCTCCCTCCGCCCCTCCCCCTGTTTGCATTCTATCTCTCTCCTTAAAATAAATAAATAAATCTTTTTAAAAAACCCAGTTAAAAACACATAAAGATTATAATTTCCAACTTTGGAAAAGATATATTCTCTAACCTTCAAACTTTTCCTTTGCCATGGGTTGTTCTCCAAAAGTGCCAATATGGGATGCCTAGATGGCTCAGTCGGTTAAGTGTCTGCCTTCACCTCAGGTCACAATCTCAGGGTCCTGGGATTGAGTCCCACATCAGGCTTCTTGCTCGGCGGGGAGCCTGATTCTCCCTCTGCCTGTGTCTCTCCCTGCTTGTGCTCTTTGTCTTTCTCTTGCTGACAAATAAATAATTAATAACATCTTTTTTAAAAAAATTTTTAAATTTGGAGCACCTGGGTGGCTCAGTGGGTTGAGCCTCTACCTTCAGCTCAGGTCACTATCTCAAGGTCCCAGGATGGAGCCCCACATTAGGCTCTCTGCTCATCAGGGAGCCTACATCCCCCCCCTCCTCTCTGCCTGCCTCTCTGCCTACTTGTGATCTCTGTTAAATAAATAAAATCTTTAAAAATTTTTTTAAAAATTTTTAAAAAGTGTCAATGTAGATAGCTCTATTTTCTTCTGATCCTTCATAGGGGTTTTTACCTTTTTGGTGTTTCTCAAATTCCAGTGTATCCACAGCTGTCTCAGTATTAATTTGGTGTCTATTAAAAGTTTCTGTTCATGGGCCCTACCTCACAGCTACTGAATCAGAAATATTGGTGCTGTTTGGTACTCCTCGTTATGAAATTTAATTTTTCATTATGTTCTGATTCACATGATTCTTTAACTACTTGATTATGTGTCTAGTACATAGATAATTCATTAAATATAATTATTTCCCAGTAAAACTGTAAGTTTCTTTTGGAGGTCGGGACACTACTATTACTCTTTGTATGCTAGGACTATCATAATTCAGTAGAGATTCAGGATATCAAACTTCTTCACATCTTTATTACTTCTTTATATCCCCTATTCCTTAACTCCATCTAAGTTCTATTTTAACCCACTCCTAATTTAGTAGAATGTATTAGATGTGATACCTTACATATCCATGTTTGAAAGATTCTGACTAGATTTCAGTTCCTTTCTTTCCTCTCTAGTGCCCCAAAAGATCTCCATGTTACATATCTCATTTGGATCATCTCTTCCTTAGCTCTTCTTGATGTTTTTCTATTTCTTGTGTCTTTATTCCCCACAGCTGCTAATCAGATATATGTTAAGGGAAATATCAAGTACTAGATAAGGTAGATGCTTCAATATTGGACTGTCATCTATTGTCTGGGTGTTCTTCTTTTAATATGTGAAATTATGCCTCAGTTACTATGTGTTTCAATATACTTCCATGTAAAGTAGTAATAGTAATATAGGAATACCTTGGAGATAGTGTAGTTTTAGTCCCCAATGACTGCAATAAAATTACTATTGCAAGAAAGCTAATGGTGCTGTAAAGTGAGTCAAATAAATTTTTTGCTTCTCCAGTGCATATAGAAGTTATGCTGACACTATACTTCAATCTATTAAGTATGCAATAGCATTATGTCTAAAAATATATAGATACCTTAATTTGAAAATACTTTATTGCTAAAAAAATGCTAACCACAATCTAAATTTTCAGTGAGTCATAATCACCAGTCTTGGGGCACCTGTGTGGCTCAGTCAGTTAAGCATCTGCCTTTGGCTCAGGTCATGATCTTAGGGTTCTGGTATCAAGCCCCATGTTGGGATCTCTACACAACAGAGAGCCTGCTTCTCCCTCTGCCTGCCCCTCTGCCTGCTTGTGCTCTCTCTCAAATAAATACATAAAATATACAAATATATAAAATCTTTAAAAAGAAAACCATAGTCATAATCACCATAATAAATACAATAATAATGATAATAATGAAGTTTGAAAAATAGTGAGAATTACCAAAATGTGACAGAGACACAAAGTGAGCAAATATTGTGGGGAAAATGGTGCCAAAATCTTCCTTGATACAGGGTTATTGTAAACATTCAATTTGTAAAACCAGCAACAACAAAAACATTTAAATAACTCTGTCTGAACACTAAATATAGTGGACAGGAGCATGGTTCTTAGAAGTGTATATTCTGTTACATGCCACCATCTTTTGTCATGGGTACATAATAACATGGTTTTGAAAGAATGATTAAATAAAGTTGAGAATGATTTATTAAATAATTATGGCATCTCCATATTTTGTGATTTATGGTGGCTATTTAAAGCAGTATGAAGAATATTTAATTACATAATAATATCTTCAACTTTATTTTTTTTTCTTTCTTAAGTTTTTCATACATATTTGTTAAGTTTACTGCATGAAAGGTCAAACTGATTTACATTCTAAGTATTTGAAGCTCAGTGTTGCCAGCATAGAAAGAACTGTATAAAGTGTTTTAGGTATAGATAAAAGCTGTTCTATGAAGAGCAGAATGGTTTTTGTTTTGTTGTGAATACCAACACTTTTACTTCTGTCATTTGGTTAGTTTTAACTCAGATATATCACTCCTGTTCTCAGTTAAATTTTAATGTCTTTGTTTGATCTTAGCTGAATGTTCAAGCCCATCATCCTTTCCATGTGGTGTGAAATATTCTTGTACATACACAATTTAATTGGAAATCACCAGGCAACTCTTGAATCATTCACACCACTTTATATATATTTCTTTCAATTTGACATTTAGGAACTGATAATTTGGAGCATGTGTTCTCTTAGTCTCAACAAGATCATTTTCATAATTTTTTTTAAAATTTAAGGTCAGTTTGAGTTTTTAGCTCAGTGGTCCTCCTTATTAATAAACACTTCATTCTGCTTATCACCTCACCTTAAAAATATTTATTCCCTCAAGTAACTGATTGATTATTCCAGCATTATTTTCTTGTGCAGAAACAATGTTGCCTTTCTACTTCTCAAAAAAGAAAGGAACTAGTGTTTATTAAGCACTTATTTGGTTGGGACACCTGGGTGGCTCAGTGGGTTAAAGCCTTTGCCTTCGGCTTGGGTCATGATCCCAGGCTCTTGGGATTGAGCCCCACATCGAGCTCTCTGCTCAGCAGAGAGCCTGTTTCCACCTCTCTCTCTCTCTGCCTACTTGTGATCTCTGTCAAATAAAGAAATAAAATCTTGAAAAAAAAAAACAAAACATTTATTTGGTGAAAAACCTAACACTTTATACCTGATTTCATTTAATATTTTCAATTGTTCCGTTATGTAGATATCATTAATTTCTGTTTATAGAGGATAAGTTTGAAGCTATAACTATTTTAAGGATGGTTATGCCCAAGTCCAAAGGTCATGTTCTTTTTTGTTTAATTCTTTCCTTGCATTAACTACTTTCTTTTCCCATTCTTTTTGAGTTTCAAAAGTGATCAATGTTTAGAAGTCCAGTATAAGTTTGAAGCTGAGGGTTTGGGGCATTCAAAATATTAGCATGATACTTCAAAAGTTTTAGTCTGGGGACAATGCAGAATGCTTTGGAGAGAGTTTAGAATGGAATATGTGGACACCAACTCACAGTGATTGTATTTGGTCCACATTTAGAAAGAAAATAGGCAAAACATGATGAAAGATTGGATATGGGGGGATGAGGAAGAGCAAGGTTTCAAGGAGGATGACTGGGATTTTGGTTTATAGAATTAAATGGATACTAAATCAATGACTTGGACATGGAATATAGGACAAAGTCTATCATTTAGTAATTGACTGTATGGAAGAGTCTGGAGTTCAGGGGAGTAGATTGCACTGGAAAAATAGTTGTGTGGAAGGGTTAGATGTAGAAAAAGTGACCGAAGTTCTGGGAATTGATGAGATGGCCCAAAGACCGGACATAAAGGGACACATGAAGAGAATCTTGGGCTGAGTTTGAGAACATCCAACACTTAATGATTGAGTAGAGGACAGTAAGTGCTGAAGAAGATAAAGAGATGAGGAGAAGCCAAATGAGAAAAGTGTCCTAAGTGGAAATAATAAAAACTGTAGAAGAGTGAAACAGTGACCACTGAAAACGAATGCTGCGTTTGTCGTTATGAATGTCACTGACGACGGCTTTGTTGAATAGCACGTGAGGAGTGATAAGAGTGAAAGTCCCACTGATATTGCCCAGAAGTGAGTGAGAGAAAGCATAGGGACACGAATAGAAGAAACTTGATTGGGGACAGAGAAAAGAAAGAGCAGTATCTGGAGAGTTATATAGGTTCTTGATTATTTATATATTGACTTTAAATAGATATTTGAATAAGCTAGTATTTAGGTAATAATCCTTTCCTTTGGAAAGGAACAAGTTAATGTCAAGGAGAGAAAAGAAAATGGATAATGTAAGGAGCCCAACTGGGAAGACTTCAGGGTACAGGAGTGGGACTGGCCTTAGAAAGAAGGAGGGACAATATGATGTTTTGCTTTGAAGACCTTTTTTTCACACATTTATATGTTGTAGCTGACTTTAGAGTCTTACCTCCTTAAACTGTGACTATACTACTTTTAAATCTACAACAATATTAAGTTTAGGTACTTAGTAAAATTTAAAAAAAACTTATAGAAAATTTTTAGAATTTTCCATCTATTTTCTTTTCACTTGGGGATTTAGTAGTTTTAAAAGAAAATTAGTTCAGTACCCAGAAAACCTTTCCTTTGTTTTCTTTATTTTCCTTTGCCAGCCATAGGGCTTCTCAAATTCAGAAGTGCACAGAAATTACTAAACAAGAAATGTGCTATCACACCCTACACAGCATTGGATATTATCATATTTGATTTTTCATTTTTGTCATCTCAATTTACCATTCTAAATTTTTATTAATTAATCCTGCTCTTCCTACTTCAATGCAGAGAATTTAGAGTGGGGGAGGCTCCATAATCCTCATTTGATTTCTAAAACATAACTAACATGCCCAGATTTTGCTTATGTTGGATTAGCAAGAATTTAAGGAAAAGTTCTAACCTTGGCCAAAGTAACCTCATATTGGATACTTTCAGCAAATATCTATTCTGGAGAAACACAATGTAAAAAAGAAAATAACTCTTTCATTGGAAGAACTCACAAATCTCCTTTTAAAATCTACACACTTTATCAAGAACTTTGATGAACTTGAGTATCAAGAAGATAAGATCGTGTCCTATTACTATTATCTATTTTCAAGTCTAGAGATAATCCACAATGTGTGTTAAGTAAATGAATGAATGAATGGTTTGTGAATTGTTATATCTAAATTGACATTGAGTCTTCAAAAACAAACATGTTAGTGTTATTGTATATTATTATTTTTATTGATCACTGTGATAATTACTTGAAATGCAATGTCACTAATCCTCACAACATCTGTAGAATAAGTATTATGAATCTTATTTTACAAATAAGAAATCAAGGTTTAGAGATTTTAAGTAAATTGTGCAATTTACACAGATAATAACAGGCAAACCTGGGAGTCAGCTTTATACCTGACTTCAGAGCACATGATCTTTCATTCCTGTTATGAATGGTGATATATGTTTGGGTTATACAAACTTTCAATAATGAGTATATTTATTTCCCTAAATAAATTATGGGGCCTATAGAGCCTATAGGCCCCATAAATTTAGACATTTTAACTTGATTTATCTTCTAGACAGAACCATTAGATTTTCTCTATGCATGGTGTACTATGGAAGTAGGAAAAGTGGGTTTTCAGGTGGTCTTCTTTTTTTAAAAAATTTTATTTATTTATTTGACACAGAGAGAGAGAGCACAAGCAGGCAGAATAGTAGGCAGAGGGAGAGGGAGAAGCAGGCTCCCTTTTGAATAAGGAGCCTAACACGGGACTCGGTCCCAGGACCCTCGGATCATGACTTGAGCCAAAGGCAGTTGCTTAACCAACTGAGTCACCCAGGCACCCCACAGGCTTTTTTTTTTTTTTTTTTTTTTTTTCTGAAAAAAAAAAAAAATAGAACTATATGTTCAGGTATTGAAATACCCATGTTAGCTAATTTTGCCAAAATTTTGTAATTGCATTGGAAAACATGTCCTATTTAAGTGCAATATCAGAAAATGTAGTAATAACCCGTTACTTGTTTGATTCCAAATATTTACTTCTTTAAAAAAATCTAATTCTGGCTTTATTTCAAGATGCTTTGAAAAGAACTCAACCTGAGTTCTATGAACTGCGTCAAACTTTTCCAATAGAACCCCATCCTTATTTGGCACTTTGGGGTAACTCGACAATGAAAGCACTCACAGCCAACTTTCTGGTCATCGGATGGCCTTACTGTGACCTAGCCACAAGCACCCTATTAATCTGCTTTATCACAGGGATTAGTAAAGCAAGGGCTGCATCTTTCCATCAAACACATCTGTTCCTAACTCTTATCTCTCGATGTCTCTTTCATCCAGTACATCTACTCTTCATCAGCCACGAATGTCTATGCTTTTGAGGAGTCATTTCCTATTTTATACCTTTATCACTTCCATAAAAAAAATTAAAAATAAAATTGTTCCTATTCTGTCTTTTTCTATCTTATCTTTTCTATCTTATCTTTCTACTTCTGAATACATAAAATGTTTGAATTTGCTCATAGAACACAATAGAATATACCTACTGTTCCCATCAAGTTTTTCCTCTTTGCTACTTTTAACAAGAGCAATCCTTATTTAAAGCTATGCATGGTACTTACAAGAGCCCAGAGCACCATTTTTATACTTAAGTTAAACAACTGCATGAATGGTTCTGCCTAGTGAGATCCATGAGTTTTTTCACAAAATGAGTCATACTAACAGCAATCTCTTTATCTCTCATTCAGCCTCATTGAAAGGAAGGAAGAGGTGTGTTGGGTCTGGTTGATGGGGTGTCTCTCTATCTCCCCCAGCCTGGAACTGTGGTATAGGAAGCAAAGCAACCTTATCAACAAGCACCCTTTCTCCCAAGTTCAAACTGGGATTACACAGAAAGAAGCAGCCCCTTGCTCCTCCTTCTACTCTGTCTCTGAATAATAAGGGCTCTTTACTGTTTAGAAATCTTGTTGCATTACTTATAGCAGAAAATAAAAAGATGATATGCCCAAAATAACCCCCAACTACTTCTGAATGACATACTTATCTTTAAAGTCCAATTTTTAAAGTAAATATCTATTTTCATTAGCTCTTATGATGATTAAGAGATATAATAGAACATCATTTACCTATATCTTAAATATTAACTTGAAGTTTTAGTACTATTTTGTTCCTTCTATATTTAGTCATGGTATAAAAAAGGAAGAACTCATCATGGAATACATCTATGCTTCCATGGTTCAGATTTTCACACTGTTATAAATAGCTAAAATTAATGTTTACAAAGCAGAAATGCTGGTGACTTCTTGGTCTAGCAGTTCATGAGATTTTATGTGTTTGTGTGTCTGTGTGTGTCTGTGGGCATAATAAATTCACGTACACTCTAAAACATCAGCCATAAAGTAGCTTTTGATTGTTTATTTGTTTTAATGGTCATCAATTAATAAAATATTTCCCATGACCAAAGGGATCTTTAATTCAAACACAAGCTTATCAACATATTCCATGGTAAGTTTCCCCTATTTAAGGCAGATTCACAGCTGAAAATGGTTTGGGGTTTGTGGGGCTGGAGCATTTTGATAAATGGAGATAAATGATTAAAATCGTTCAGTCTTTCTAAGCCCTAGCAAAATATGACAGCATGTAAGTCTCTAAAGAGATTTATGTTTGCTCTTACAGCTGGCTGTCCATAGCCCCCCCCCCCCCCCCCCCCCCGTTCCCTGGAGAGCCCTGCAGACCTAGTGGATGATGACAGTGTTTTGCAGCTGTAAGAGATTTAGACCTCTTTAAAGAACTGCTTGAACTACAACAAGCCAGTCTTTCAAAGAAAAGTGAGCAAGGCCATAGGGTGTTCATGAGATTCCCAGCCTTAACCTGGAGAAGCTCACCTGTCAAAGCCAGCTCACTAAAACCTTCACTAAATTGTTAGCTGACACTCCAAAACGCTTAGGGTGTCATTGTGTGTTGTAAACAAATCCGTGCATTTCCACTTGTTGTTCCTGGGGCCAAAAAATAGCAAACTGTCACAAAACGTTGCGAATAAAAGCATGCTTTTGGAAGAGTTCAGTTGTCTGAGGAAAGAGTGCTGTGGGAGAAAGTGGCTGTGTCATACGTCATGGAAGTGGAAGGCTGGAGAAAGAATGAGAGGGAGAGGGAGGCCTGTTGGGTGCCTTTTATGTACTAATAATGTGGACTCCCTGTTCTACGTTCTGCTCTGCGGTGGGCCCAGGCCTCTGTGGTGACAGCAAGGGAAAGGCAAACAGCCCAGAAGCAGGCTGCCTGAATTTGTTGTACTCCTGCACCAAAGAAGAATCATCAAATGAAGGAGCATCCACATTTTCCCAGCCCTGACTCTTCATTTCTGGGATTTCCTGCCAAGCAGAGAGGCAAATGTGTGGCTTAGGCAAGCTGGCTATGGCACTGCCCATTATGTAGTTTAAAGTTGACACTGACTGGGTCAGCTAGGGAAGAGCCAGTGCAGGTAACTGAGAGGATTCGTTTCTTCTGTAGACACTCAGTTTGACCAATTTATACATAAGTCCCTATTCTTACCTCATTGTTACATTCTTTGACTGTGTTATCAACATTCCCAACCTTGTTTTAGAACTTTTTCTTTTTACTTTATAATATTTTTGAGATATGCTTTATTTATAGTAGAATGACCAAATCTTAAGTGTCCAGCTCGATACAATTTTACGTATGTATATATTTGTCGTATTTGTTTTCTATTGCTGCATTATTATATTGCTAGATTACCACAAACATAGCAGTTTATACAGTTAACACAAATTTCTTAGCTCACAATTCTGTAGATCAGAGATCTGGGTCCTTACTATAGAATTGGGTGGAAAGAAATATTTTATTGGCTGCATTCTCATCTGAATCTCTGGGTCTTCCTGCAAATTCATCCAGGTGAGTAGAAGGATTCAATCCCTGAGTTTCCAGAATTGTCTTTGCTAGCTATTTCTTAGCAACTAAGCAGCGGCCACAATCCTTGCCGTGCGGCACAGTCTACCTTCAAAGCCAGTAACGGAAAATCTCTCTCCCTCTAAATTCCTTTCATGCTTCAAATCTCTGTATCCAGGGAAATCTCTGCCACTTTGAAGAGCTCCATCATGAGGTCTGGTCCACCCAGGAGAGCCTCCCTTTCTTAAAGTCATCTATTCTAGGTAATATAACCTAGTAAAAGACTGAAGTCTACCATATTCCCAGTCCCCACGATTAAATACAGGGCATGTTCACCAGGGAATGGGGATGTTAGGATCATATTAAAATTCTGTCTACCACATCTCAAGACAAGATCTATCTGCCACATCTCAAGCTGATCACATAGTAACTTCTGGGTCACACTATTGATTTTTAGAAGTTCTTTGTATATTCAGGATATGAGTCCTTTGTCAGATATATGTACTGCAGTACTATTTTCTTAATGTATGTCTTGCCTTTCCTTGCTTACTGGAAACTTTGATGAGCAAAAGTTTACAATTTTAATAAAAATTTATTTTATTTCTAAGTTTTATGATTAAAGTTCTCTACATTGTGTTAAAGTGTTAAAAATATTTGCCTACACCAACATCATGAAGATTTTTGTTTTGTTTTGTTTTCTTCTAGGAACATTATAGTTTTAGCTTCTATATTTATATCTCTGATCTATCTTGATTTGTTTTTCATATCGTAGAAGGCAGGAGTCAGAGTTCAATTTTTTTTTCCCCTGTATGGATATCCGGTTGCTCCAACACCATTTTTATGTACTTTTTAATTTAGAATTGAGGTATTATATGTGTTTTTCTCATTATCATCTCATTATCCTAAGGTGTTGACTCTGTTGCCTAGGGACTAGGCAAGTTTGGAAAGAGTCCACCATATGTCTCTTACATTCCTACACATCTTGTGGGGTGTGACAAGACTGCAAAGCCCTGATCACTCTTTACGTGTGGGATTTCTCAGGGCTCTGTTAGGAGCAAGTGACCTTGAAAGAGGAGATGTTTCCCTCTGGGGCAAAGAGTAGGCTTTCTTATTACATCCTTTCAAATCAGTGGATTTCCCAAGCTTGATGCTTCTTAGCTAAGAAGCAAACCTCTGTGGACACAGCAACATCTAGGTTGTAGCACATCACTCCTAATGGACTTCTGGGTAAGGATATCTCACGCAGTCATGTTGATGCTCATGCTACTTGCTGTGCCATGAGTAATGAAGTCTGCTATTTCTGACCCAGGAATCTCAGGCCTTCTGTCAGCATGGCGTCTGAAATAGCAGTAGACGAACTTGCTATCTTATAAGAAGGATAAAATCACACAGACCTGAATATGTCATCTTATCAATCATAGTAAATGCTAGTAAATGACCATATTCATCACCATTTTGTAGATTAAAACACCCAGATTTCAAGAGACTAAAGCACTTGCCCAGTTTTGTTTAATTTCACAGCCCAAATTCATGTTTAACATTTGGTAATTATGACAAGTAGCATAAATATTAAAATGTGCATAAAATATACACAGAATTTAAAAAGGTTACCTAATGAATACCCATGTAACCACAATTTAGATCAAGAACTGGAATGTTGGGGTGCCTGGGTGGCTCAGTGGGTTAAAGCCTCTGCCTTCAGCTCAGGTCATGATCCCAGGGTCCTGGGATCGAGCCCCACATGGGCTCTCTGCTCAGCGGGGAGCCTGCTTCCTCCTCTCTCTCTCTCTGCCTGCCTCTCTGCCTACTTGTGATCTCTCTCTGCCAAATAAATAAATAAAATCTTAAAAAAAAAAAAAAAGAACTGGAATGTTGCCTCCAGGCCAAAATCCCTGCACGGGTTTCTTCCAACTTATATCCCTGTTTTCCTTTCCTATGGAAGATGGGTAGTCCTTACCTTGACTTTAAGATAATTAAGATAATTGTTGTGTTTTCTTTATAGTTAGCCATGTAGACTTCCATTAACAATATGGCTTGGGTTTGACCCGTGTATAAATGATATATATTCTATGAATTATTTTGTGTGGTCCTACTTAAGATCAGTGTTTCTTAGATTTATCATTGTTGCTCATAGGTCCCCTCTGTCCGCCTTCACTGCTGCATCGTACGTGATACTAATATGCGTACATTTCTTTATCCAGCTGCTTCTGAGCATGTGAGTTGTTTGTAGCTTTGAGCTATTACCATAAACAATTGTGTCTATGAGAATTCTTTTATCAGGTATTTGTTTTCTGTTTGTGAGTATATGCTTTCATTTATCTTTCATATATACCTAGGAATGGACATTTGGTGGCACTGGGTAATATATGGTTTCCTTTATTAGAGGATACCATAAAATTTTCCATTTTGCACTCATGACAGCAGTGTATGAAAGTTACAGATATTCCCTATTGTTGTCAGTACTTGGTATTGAAAATCTTTAGATTTTAGCCATTTTTGTTATATAGTGGTATTTCTCTGTGGTTTTAATTTTCATTCCTCTCATGACTTCTGAGACTGAAAATATGTTCATGTGTTTAATGAACACTTGAATATCTTCTTTTGTGAAGTGTCTGTATAAGTTTTTTGCCCAACTTTTAATTAGTTTGTTTTCCTTGTTTCCTATTGATTTTTAGGTATATTGAAGGTATGTATCTGTTTTCTGTTAGAGGGCCCTGATCTGTAAATTTATCCTATAATTTCTTGCTCCCATTCTATTGGCTTGAATTATCAATGGACACAGAGAGCTTCAAGGCAATGTGGAAAGAGTATTCTTGGCTGGGTGACATGCTTAGCCAAAATTTCACTTTAGAAATGGCAAGACACAAATATTGTGGAGGACAGTCAGCCACTTCTGCTCTACTAAGGCTGGCCCTAAAAACACGAGTGTTCATTAGTGCTATGTGGTGCCCATGGAACTTTATGGAACTAGCTATAGCAAAATCAAAAGCATCAAAAATTATTATTAAAATCCTGCTTGGTTCAAGGAGTCGTGAGTGGAAATAAATAAATAGATTTCTTTCTTTCTTTTTTTTTTTTAAGTTGGGCTTTTATTACCATGAAAGTCACTAATGGGAAGTTTTTTTGTTGTTGTTATTGTAGTTGTTAAAGATTTTATTTATTTGACAGACAGAGACCACAAGTAGGCAGAGAGGCGGGCAGAGAGAGAGAGAGGGGGAAGCAGGCTCTCTGCTGAGCAGAGAGCCCAACGTGGGGCTCGATTCCAGGACCCTGAGATCATGACCCGAGCCGAAGGCAGACACTTAACCCACTGAGCCACCCAGGCGCCCCAATAAATAGATTTCTTATAGCAATTTGTTCCATGCATGAGCCCGGCCTAAAATACCAGGCCAAGCTATACTTCTATAATTTAACATGCACCTAAGATCTGGCATAGCATGATGGTGTTTTGTGGTCTTTGGCATGACTCACAGATGTATGTTAACTCCTAAAATTACCTGCCAAGACCACATTAGTTAAAATCTAACTACACAATCATAAAAATCATTCACATGAACATAAAGACCATCACAAACTGACAGCATTAAAAAGCCACACATTCAGCTTCCACCTGCAAGTGCAACTTGCAAGGCAGATCCCACTCCTTGTCAGCTCCTTGACTAGTGCTCCCCATATTGGTGAACTGACTCAAGTGAGACTCATTAGTTAGATAAACAGAATCAGATAGACAGCTGAAGAATGTGGCCTAGATACGCAGCAACATAGTCTCTAACCACTGAGTCCTGGATTAGAAAGATCTGACCAGCAGACAGTGCTGGATGGTCACAGGCCTTAGGGTGGACATGGCCTCTTCTACCCAACTTACCATACGGCTGAAAGCAGGACAGAGCACATGCCCTGTGCAGATGGGCATATACCAAAGGGGAAAGATGAGAGGGCTGACCCACACATCACTACGCATTAACCATTCCTATAGCATTTCTCTTTCGTGAGAATCAATGAGTAAAGAAAACATCAGAAATGACTTTGCCTACCCACCCTCAAATACACAGTTTGCAGTAGATGTAGTTAAAATGATGCAGAAAGACTGTGTATAAACTGTTGAACAGTAATGTAGGAAATAAATGCAAATAAAAACAAATCAAGATGATAATTTTAATATTATATAAAGCAGAGCTAAAGGAAAAGAGATATACCTGAGAGAGAGGAATTTTATTCTGCTAAAGCATTCTGTTCAAAACAACATCAAGTAAAAATGTTAACTATTGGGGCACCTGCATGGCTCAGTTGGTCAAGCATCTACTTGGGCTCAGGTCGCGTTCTTAGGGTCCTGGGATTGAGACCCATATTTTGCCCCCTCTTCAGAGGGGAGCCTACTTCTCTCTCTGTCTGCTGCTCCCCCTGCCTGTGCTCTCTCCTCTCTCTCTCTCTCTGTATCAAATAAATAAATAAAATCTTTTTTAAAAAAGTGTTAACTACTAAATAGCATATATTGCAATCTGTAAAATAAAACCTTTATTTTTAATTTTTTAATAAAACAAATTTGAACATAAGGCCAGTTGCCAAGAATAAAAGGTGTCACCCGAATGTTTATAGCAGCAATGTCCACAATAGCCAAACTATGGAAAGAACCTAGATGTCCATCAACAGATGAATGGATCAAGAAGATGTGGTATATATACACAATGGAATACTATGCAGCCATCAAAAGAAATCAAATCTTGCCATTTGCAACAACATGGATGGAACTAGAGCGTATCATGCTTAGCGAAATAAGTCAAGCAGAGAAAGACAACAATCATATGATCTCCCTGATATGAGGAAGTGGTGATGCAACATGGGGGCTTAAGTGGGTAGAAGAAGAATCAATGAAACAAGATGGACTTGGGAGGGAGACAAACCATAAGTGACTCTTAATCTCACAAAACAAACTGAGGGTTGCTGGGGGGAGGGGGGTTGGGAGAAGGGGGTGGGATTATGGACATTGGGGAGGGTATGTGCTTTGGTGAGTGCTGTGAAGTGTGTAAACCTGGTGATTCACAGACCTGTACCCCTGGGGATAAAAATATATGTTTATAAAAAATAAAAATTAAAAAAAAAAAAGAATAAAAGGTGTCAACCTGCATCAATCAATCATCACCTAAACATATTAAATAAATAAATATAGAGAACTTAAATGATATTGAAGAGTGATGTGATAGATTCTCAGCAAAGTATACATCATTTTTCCAACTACCATAGAATAGTACACTTTTTAATTCTTTCATCTATTATAGCATAAAAAATCCACAAATTTTCATATTAGAAATAACATAGGCTGCATTATCAAATAAATTAATGCAGAAAAATTAGGAATTGACACAATGTTTTCATAACAGTAATAATAACACTTTAGCCATTTGGAAACTTTGCAAAAGAAGAAAAACATTCTGCAAAAGAATACCAGGGTCAAAAATAATATCAGAGGCAGGATGAAGCCTATTTAGAAAACAAGAGTAAGAACAACAGAAAGAGAAACCATGTGGGGATTGGGGACTGAGCAGAAAAAAATGATCAGTTTTAAGCATTTACATTTTGGTTCAAGAAATAACTGAAATAAATGCAGTGATAATTCAACTCCCCAAATCAGGGAAAAGCTGAAGACAATTGTAGGGATCACAGGAAAAAGACTATAATGGAAATAAAGATAAGAAAGATAGAAACCCTAGGGATATACCTCTTTAGGAGAGGATGGTGAGTCTTTCTTACTATTATGTTCTAACAAACAAAACCGAATATTAAAACATTGAAAATATTCTTGTTCCCAGGGTACCTAATCATTCAATTATGCTTTTATCCCTATAATGCATTATTAGGATGATCTTGACCAATAAGAACTAATAATGCTTCAGTGTTTAATAGATGTTTACGATCCATGCTGGATTGAACATGGGGATGAGTGATATTTCATTTAAAGTCAAAGTAAGATCATCAGGAAGTAATTAAGAAAACAATGATTATTTGTGTTTCTATTTGTTATTTGTGTTGTTAAAAGAATATGGAAAAGGTTTTATTATCTATGTAAAATGAGTCTAACTTTTAGTGCTTGTAATTATGATTCATTCTGTAACTACTTACTGAGGAGCTACTACCGGCAAAGTACTAGGGAGGCAAGGATGAACAAAAGCTGATGCCATTACTCATCTCATGGAACTTACAGTCCTGAGGATACAAAAATGTTATTAATCAAATATGACATCAATAAATTATTTGAATAAGTACTATTGGAAGACATAAGATCATATAAGGAGGTTTGACATAGGAAAATAAATCAAGGATGTCTTTCTACAGCAAGCGACTGTTCAGCGAAGATTTCAGAACTGATGATATTGAGTTAACTAAAGTAGGTAGAGAGTATTTCAGGCAGAGGAATTAGCATATTGATAGGCACTGTAGCAAGAATGGACTGGATTCTTCAAGAAGTAGGAAGATGGTAAGTATGACTAGTGTCTAGTGAGGGAGTCAGAGTGGCTCCTGCATTGTGATAGAGGAGAGACAATGCAAGCTCTGCTAGGAATTTAGATTTTTATACAAGAGGTATTCATTGAGGTGGTATAAGCAAAATGTATGTGCATGTATGCACACTTACCTGTGGGTGATTTGATCAGATTTGTGCTTTGAAAATATTCTGACTAGAGTAGGTGAATGATGATTGGTAGAGATTTTTGGGAAACAAACATGGAACTAAGGAGACCAATAAGAGGCTATTGTAAGTATTCTGGGTGGCAGTTGGTGATGATACGAATGGATCTCTGGTGACAGAATTTAAGAAGGGTCTATCAAGATGGTCTAACCAATATTCTAATCTCATCTAGACCTATTTATTCATGATTCTTCAGGAAAAAGTTAGGAATTAATCACTCTAAGCAATTAATGCTAAAAAGAAGTTAAAAAGAGAAAATCAACAAGAGTGGACAAATTTTACTTCTAAGTGACCATCTTCAGAAATACCTTATAGTAACATTGTTTTAGGAAAAACTTCTGAAAGAAGCCAGTCAGTAAACTACATAGGAGTCCTACTGTTCTTTAAATCATCCCATAAAACATCACTGTGTTAGATTTTACTATGCAAATTAATGAAAAGTTAACTATGTTTTTAAAGATGCAGATAAATTTTATTTCTAAATTTCACATCTTAGAAATAATATTCTATAAATATTTAATAACATTTCCAACTTATTAAGTAATAATTATTGACTCATGTTTCAGTTTATTTATAGTGTGAGAACACTACACTAACAGATAAGTGGAAATAGGGAAAGATTTATGACACATTTATAAAAAATGAAAAATTTTTATCCATTAATTGTTTTTTTCAAATGGTCATATGGAATCCTATTGTTAGTACATTTAGTCTGCCCACGTAGACTTTTGGATGCTGTCAGATTATGCTTTGAGACCCACTGTTTTTAGGAAAATCACCAAAAGCATTTCATGAAAACATAATGTTAACAACACTTAAGTAGATTTAGTCTGGAATCAATGATTAGTCATACTCTTCTTACCTTCAAAGTGCTGTTCTTATCACTGATATCAAAATAATTACAAAAAGAGTTGTGTTAGGCTAATCTTTTTTCCACAATGAAATGTGAAAATTCTTCCTAAACATATATTGAATTTGAGGGTAATCTACTTGCAATATCTGCCACCCACAAATTGTCCTTGTTGATTCTGCCAATTTGACTAGTGATATGTTTAATCAAAAAACAAATTTCCTTGAACTGAAGAAAATCTTTTAAAGATAATGATTTAAAGATACATCATCTATGAAGAATGTCTCCCTTATACCTGTACTCGCTTCAGCTATTTTTTGAAATAATTTTTTCTTGCTCACTTTTAACTCATCTCAATTATCGTGTTGTTCATGTTTCTATAGTACAAGTGCACTGATTTCAATGAATCAAAAACCATCTGATTGTAGATATATTCATATGCATAGACACTCATGTAGGGTTTGACCTATAAGTCAATTTCTAAATGGTGTCTAGTAAAACATGAAGGGCCAATAATCATAAAGTAATGGTCATTGTTACATTTTATTACTTCTTACTTTTTATTACCATTTATTGATTTGTTAATTTTTTGAAATTTGCCTAATTCTTTTGATGTTACTTATGTCTATGAAGTACTGTTACTTTCTATTTTATAAGAATCTTGTAGATAATTTTATGTAATGCTTTTGTGTAGCATTTTGAGAATTTGAAATGAAAAGTGTTTAATAATTTGAAAACCTTTGTTCCTCATCCCCAATTCTTCCTAACCAACTCCTTTTCGGCTAATAGCTCTTGAGAGCGGGAGGGAGACGTTGAGAGGTGTAAGAGAACTCTCACAGGATGTCAAATTGGGCAAAAGCAAAAGCTAAAACAACACTCTTATATATTAAAAAGTATGCTATTCTTACTAAAGGTCATGTAAATTTGGATCTTAGAACTTGCAAATTTGTATATATTTAACTTTTCAGATGTTTACTAAATTCTACCAGCTACAGTTCAGCTCCTTTGCTTTTCATCCCATATTAACAGTTTTACAATTTATTCTTTCCTCTTAAGGTTGGCTTTACTTATACACACACATCCCCAAAATAAAATATAAATAGATAAACAAGTAAACAAACAAGTGAGAAAGAATAAGAATGATCTTTTGTATTATTTAGGAATTATATCTGTCTACAAAAGTAAGAGCTTAAAACACTGGCTTATGTATTTAGGCTTTTCCTTTTTTCTCATGTGAGAAACAACCCAGAGAAAAAAATCAAGGCAATTATAATCGGTGTGTTCTTTCATTATCGTCCCAGCCTCCTTCTATTTTTTTGCCTTGCCATGTATAGAACTTGGCTTCTATTCTCAAATTGTCTTATAAGTTAAAAGCTGGATCCAGCAGATCCAGCAACCATGTCTGTGTTGGTGGCAGAGAGGAGGAGGAAGAGAAGCTGAAAGGGAGGTATTTTATAGGTAAGCACTTGGCTGCTGCTAACAATAAGTAAATTGTGTTAAATAAAATGAAGCGTTAAGTGGGTTTTTAGTAGGAGACTAGCAGTCCCTGCCATGTCTTTCTTTTCTGTATCTCTTTATATATTTTGTGGCTTTTAAAATAATTTTAGCTATAAAATTTTCTTTGTAAAACATGTATCATCACATCGAAACCATTTATGGAGCTTTTCTAGTAGAAGCCAACTAAAGGGTGGGAAGTTCCTCCAGTTCTACCTGCATGACTGTATTCGTGCCTCTACAGATCCTCTGATTGCAGGGTAAACCACACATGGGATCTCCATGTTCTCCTGGGTGTACTTAGTTCTCTTGCATAACTGCCAGGGGCGACTTGGTTACTGTACAGTCCTGGAGGGCAATAGAGATTTAGTCAGAATGACCTTAGGATTTCTTTCAAACCTGAGTCACCTTGGAGTCACCTTGGAGAAAGGAACACACTCTAGTCCATACAGGGATTCAACTAATTGAAGTAGTGGCTGTGTTCACACTTTTAAGTACGGATAAAAAGAGCATCCAAAACAAAACATACATACTTTTGAATAAGGATAAAATTTGGTGTCAAAGAAAACACACCCTAACGTCAGGATGGTTCCTGATGGAGGGACTATCCCTGTGTAAGGTTTGCTTAGTTTACAATATTGTCTTTGCTCGATACATCTAGTGAAATGGAAACATGTTCATTTTTACCATGTTTGGGGAAAGAATTGAAACCATTGCAATATTTCTGCTCCTTCCACCCCCTGGACTTTTCTCTGGAATTTGAATCGTTGGGTTGGCAATATCTATTAAATGAAATTTCTTTGAGTTGTTACTTTTCCATCATTCTGGTGGTGGTGATCAAATAGAACAAGACTCTTTTTTATTGTTTACATAATTTTGATCAAAATGTGATCTTGTATAGTTACTTTATTAGATTGTACCAGAAGGCAGCACAGCAAGCATATAGAACATGGGTTTTGGAGATAAGGAGATATGGCTTAAAAAATCAGCATCTTCCACCATCAGCTGTATATAACCTGAGAGAGTTACATAAGAATCTTGGTCTTATCTATAAAGTGAAGATAAACCCAAAGTCAAGGTTCTGATGCAATTAAATTATTAAGTGGATGTAAAGTGTGCAGCAGAGTGCATGTCACCCAGTGGAATCTCAATAAAGAGAGTCATCATTACTGCTGCTATTACTTCTATTTGTTTAAATTGATGGGCTGTTAAGCATTATGCCCCTATTAATACAGACTTTTTAGATTAAGGATTAAAATGACACCTCAACTCTTACTACTATCAGGAAATGCATTTCTTTTTTATGTTAGGGCCTTCTCATTTTTTGTGGGAGTGTAGAGCCTCTGATATTTTGCCTTTTCTGTTATAAGAATATGGCTTTTATTTAGCCAGGGAGCACACCTGTACCATTTGGATATCACTGGCCATGTGATCTAATTGTCTCTGTAGCTATTTTGATTGGCTAATGTCTGTGATAGTGGTTGGTTAATATCTCACTCTTATCCAGAAATATTACTTCAGAATTCTTGATTAAGACTCAAAACAGAAATGGATAAAATACTATTTTGGTGCATTTCTGACAAAAATGAGTAGTTATATAAAATAAATAAATCCTTAATAATATTGGAAAATGTGGTATCTGGCTAGGTAGGACCTGAAACAATACTTATTCATTTATTTGGTCATTTATTGTATTCTAGGTATTAACTATACCAGGTGCTTTTAAATACATTCCAAATAATGATCACAACTACCTTAAGAAGTAAGCACCATTTGCTCTATTTTCCAACCAGTAATGTGAGTTTCAGGTAAATTATTTGCCCAAATTCACATAGTTTATAAATATTGAAGAAAGGATTTAAGTTCCTATCCTACTTGACTAAAAATTATTTTCTTAAATATAATGAAATATCAATATGCCTTTTTAAAAATGTGATATAAGGAGAAATTTCAAGTAAAACTGATAATAAAAGAGTGGCATTGATTTCTCATTCACAAAGGAGTAGATTAGATTATTATTTTTTGAACATCCAGCTAATGTTCTGCTTCCTCACACTGTGGGACTCTGCTCTGTGTCTCTAGAACTATTCAATGAGCTTGACAATCCTACTAACTAGTAAGAAAGAAAGATTGTCCCCACTTGTGTTGACATGGACTCCTGAGAAAGAGAGAGTTCAATACTTTTTAAAATTCTGTCTTCACATTTAGAAAACACATATTCACATCTGTAATAAGACTTCAGAAATGTAGATAAACTTGCTTTTTTCTGCTCTTGAAATACCTTCTTTAAATCTTTTACTTACTCATATATATTGGTGTGGATAAAATGTCACTTTTCCTCAAATCTTCTCATGGAGGGTTTCTAGATTTAACAAATAAAAATATAAAATCACCAGTTAAATTTGAATTTCAGGAAAAGAGCTAATTCTTTGAGATAAATATGTCCTATTCAACATTACAAAACAATATGAAAAAAACTCTTCTCTATTTATCTGAAATTCATAACTGGTCATCCCATGTTTTACTTGGCAACACTATGTGGGAGTAACATGGTGAAATGGAAACCGCAGATAATGATCGATAATCATAAAAATGAAAAGATAGCACTTTTGAATTCAAACAAATTAGAATTCAAAATACGTGCTTAAATACATGACAAGCCAGTTACCCTTCAATTGGGCTGTACATGTAGAATGAGTATGACACCTCTATTCATTCCTGGGGAGAATTAGAAAGAATGATCTGAAGAAGGGATTTATTCTGGTGTTTGAACAGCTTAGGGATCTCAGGGGTACCAAATGGGATACTCTATGGGACAGGCAGATCCATTTGGATATTCCACAGCATGGCATTAAAAAATATATATTTTCACATTTTAAAAATAATTTGAAAACTATGGGACTCCTGGGCAGCTCAGTCAGTTAGGTCTGCCTTTGGCTTGGGTCAGGATCCCAGGGTCTTGGTACTGAGTCCTGCAATTGACTCTCTGTTCAGCAGGGACCCTGCTTCTCTTTCTGCCTGCATTTCCCCCTTCTTGTGCTCTCTTCTCTCTAACAAATAAACAAATAAAATTTTTTAATAAAAAATAATTTGAAAACTATTTTTTGAGTGCAATTCCTATCTGAATAAATTCTTTTATATTGACTTAGTCTACATATGGGTGGATGATTCTTATTTCCATGACTTCTATGATTGAAATTCAAAAGAATTTTAAGGTAGCCTTAAAATGCAAGACCAAAGAAAGTATATATAGAAGAAGCAATTCCATATTTTTTACATTCCCTTGGAGATAATTAACCATAGAAAAGCTCCTAAAAATATTCACATAGCTCTCAATACCTTCAGCTTGCAGCACCGTGAATTTTCAAAAATTAAGAGTTATGTGATCAATTAAATTATTTTTATAATTAATGAGACTGTGTATGCATAGGCCATGTCTAGACATGTTTCCGTTTCAACTGAAGTTCTAGAATGTAACAGAAGCTCATTGTGATCAATCAGTTTGTTAGGATCATTCAAATTAATTTCATAGAAACTTAAGAAACAGAAGAAAGTTACTTACTCTAACAGAAGAAAGTTGAGGTTAAACAGGAATCATGAGATCACTCATCTCATTAATTAATCATGAGATTATTTAAATAATATCTCAACAAAGGTACCTTGAATGTAGTTGCATAACATCTCTACTAATAAGTTAAAGGGATAAGCACTAATTGTCATTCCTTCCTTTATAGCGTTTTAATAAGACAGGCAACTGAAACACATTTTCATGGGACACTGAAATGAATTTATCTTCAGCTTTGATTAAAACAGAGACATCAGCCTGATGCTGACTGTCAATTTCAGCAGGAAAAAATGGTATGGAGAGCATAACCCTCTCTAGTAATCATTTATATAATTTGATTTGGAGTGAATTATTTGGATATTTAAAGCAACTGTCCAACATAACATAAAATTCCCAATTCTACAAACCACTTCTTTGTTAGGCAATTCAAAAGAAAATGTGTACTATCACATGATACCTTAGTGATTCTTTAATCTGTATTTTTCATCAGTCAGCACCAGTGGAATTAGAATTCATCAATATCCTGAGGTCTTTATACCTTGAAACAGTTGATGGTCAATTAGTAGCAACACAATACTAGCTAATGTAAGTTGTGTTTTTTAAATATGGCAGATAAGGTTGTAAGCACTTTACATATATTATTTCACTTAACCCTCAAAATAGCATTATAAGGTAGGATCTGCAAGATTTGTGGAAAGTTAGATTTTACCATACTCACAGGCTAACAAATTGGCTTACCGCAGTTTTACAGATGTTAGCAGCAGTCATGAGACCCCTGGTTCAGAAACAAAGGACAATTTTATTACTCATGGTAATAGTAATTGCCAAAGTGCCTACATTTTCTTGGGTCAGTTCACCCAGCCTCATTTCCTATAGAGCAAAATGAAAAGAGCTATGCAATGGTTTGAATTATAGGACAGAATTTGGAGTGTAGGGAACCCAAAACTTTTATAATGCCCAGTAAGCATTATTGTTTGGGAGGAAGACATTATCTTTTTTCTCAGGCTCTTAGCTATATAAGCATTCTTAAATATATAACCTGAAACAAAGATAGTCAGTGTCTCTGCTCAAATACAAACAGAAAAATGAGAGTAATCGGTAACTGCCTTCCAAAAGGTATCAGCATTATTTTCATTTTACAGATAGGTTAACTGGAGCACAATAAAGTCACATAAGGCCATACTAGTTGTCAGTGGAATCAGTTTTAGCATGGAAATAGTTTGACCCTAAAACTCGTGCTATAGACAAAAAAATATCTTTGAGGGGCACCTGGGTGGCTCAGTGGGTTAAGCCTCTGCTCTCAGCTCAGGTCAGGGTCTCAGGGTCCTGGGATGGAGCCTTGCATCGGGCACTCTGCTCAGCAGGGAGCTTGCTTCCTCCTCTCTCTCTGCCTGCCTCTCTGCCTACCTGTGACCTTTGTCTGTCAAATAAATTAATAAATAATTTTTAAAAATCTTTGATGAAAAATTAGTTGTGAATGATTAGATTTAAAGAGATTTCAAGAAGCTTTGAGCAGTTCATTATCCTTCTAGAAAATTTCTCTAGAAGTTGAAGTTCAGTTAGTGTTATTATTTGCTTAGATTTTTCAGTCACAGCTAGGACACACTTATACTCATTTTAAAAATTAAGGCACGGAAAAGGGAGAAAAAAAGATTAGAGTGCAAATTGTATGCTAATAATTCTACCTGAAGTTACACACATACATACATGCACACACAAATATAATGATAAAATTTCAAGTGATCTTATGCATATCAAATGTCTTCCGTGATAGTCTCAAAATAAGTTGTTGGTTGAGAGAATAAAGAGTATCATTCAAACTATTTAGAAACTACAACCTCCTTGTGGCTATTTTGATTCCTTTATCATTTAATCAACCCTCTCCTGTAAACTGGAATAAATAATAACAGCATTATGTCCACAAGAGCTTTATCAAGGGAAGAAATTTTGTCAATTCTCAACTGCCTTGAGCAGTAAGGGTTGCTTCTGAATTCCTGTGCTGGTGACTTGATCTCATTCTCAAATGAAAAGCTGCCCGTTAATACTACTGCAAAGGTCAGCTTCTTTCCTTAAACATTTTAATTCCTTTTGTATTTTAAAATCACTGATATGCTTTTTATTTTAATCAAGAATATCAATGAATAAACGATCCATTAAGTTGAGTCTCAATCTATTTTGAGATGATGTTGTATTTTGTGATTTAATTGACACTTTTAGAATAGTTTGTTCTCTTGAAAAATCCCCTCTGTTCTGTCCATCAGTCCAAGTACAGTGTTCACAGGTTGCTTTCAATTTTCTGCATGCTGATTACTGTTCCGCATATTGCTTAGCCACTCTGGTTATATCATCCCCAGAGGCCCAGACCTCTAGTCACATTTACCACTTACCAAAATTCCCAACTCGTCTTTGTTTAGTTTCTTATGGGAACTTAACAAAAGGAGAAAATGAGACTATAGCAAGGCAAAGAGGAATCTAACCAGACTCATGTGTTTGACAAGGCAGTGACAGAAATGTGTGCTGGTTTTGATTGTTTCTCCTGTAAAAAAAAAAAAAAAAAAAAAAAAGTAAAATTGATACAGAGTATTGAGAAAAAGGAGTTTAGTTTGAAAACCTTCACAAAGAACCATTTAGGAAATGGGTTTTGGACTCTAAAAGTCCTTAGTTATATCTAAAATCTATGTCTGTTCCAGACCTAGCACCTTCGAGTGGCCATCCTTTGGTGGTCTATTCAAAATGATTTCATAATTCACAACAGTTTTTAAGAAGGGTGGGCTGAAATGTCTGGGTGAGTATTAATTTCAAGAGAATGATAAGATGTATGCCCTTCTTGGCTTGTGATGATCCCTTACAAACTGATCAAACTCTCCAAAATAGGCACTGTGTGGGGTGGTGGTAGGAATACAACACTTCTTTTCTGGGGGAATAAATGCAGTTTCTAAAAATATCTCATTCCTCCTAGGATTAGAATCCAGTCTACTATAGATAGGGTTAAAAAGATTAGGTTATATAGAATGACAGAACACCATTCAGTACTTGCACGGGTTCACCTCTTTCGAAATCTTCCTTTGTTTTATAACGCAGACCGGTCAGAGGAGTACCCTTTATGCATTCAGTCATGGTTTGTGGTTGCTAGATATTTCATCAGTCACAGAAACAACTGAGGAATATTGCCTTTTTATTCTCTAATTTGTGATTTACTTAGATTTCTGGGGATAAAAGTTTGTAGAAGGCAATCTTCTCAATTCGGTAAAGCTAACAAACAAATGGGAGGAAAGAACAACAGGCACAAACAAAGGTTTAGAATAAAGAAGTAATTGAGGCCAGAGGTCCTGTGGAAAAGCTGAGATCAGAGAACGGTCCATGTTGAATAAAATCTTTTAATTAGCATGTTTTCTTCTCCAGAAACTCTGTTCTTTCTCACAGCCACGTATTAGATCTTTCCAAGTTCTGGAGTGACAGTTTTATTTTTAGGTATTTACTTTAGTGCCTGGGACTTTAAGCCTCCATTGTCTTTCATGCCACCCCAGAAGAGCTGGCCTTCCCCGGTGGTCCTGAAGTCCAAGGGAGTCTGCATGAGTCCCAACCCCACATACCTGGCCCCTCTCTGGGACTGTGTAAGCTTTGAGAGTCTGGAAGGTAGTGATGGCATACATGCTGTAGATGGACAGGTGGGGTAAGGATAGGGGGTCCAAGAGAGAGAAGAAGTGGACACTGTTCATAGCCAAGTAAACACCACAACACTGGCCGCCTATAATTTCCATTGCCCTTATATTTTAGAAGATTTAAAACTGTTTAAAAAAATGTGAACTCCCACTGAATCCTCGCTTTCATGAAAAAATTAAAATGAAATAGTGGTTGGACACTGAGTTAACACGTTGGTTGTCATCATGAGGCTTTCAAACTAAAATTACTCTTTCAATTTCAAATCACCAAGCAGAGCTTCTCACCTTTTATCCTTAGAAGGAAGTAAATGTGTCACAGCAAACAATTTTGATCTATGCGTTTGGTTGACATTTACAGGCTAGGCACTGTTACCCAGCAGCAAGTAACAGACATTGCTCCTGCCCTCAGGAGGCTTTACATCTTGTGAACTAAACTCAGAGAATAAAACTGATTGGCAGAGGCTAAAATCCATAAACTTTTCCCCATGTATTCAGAGTCCCAGCTGGCAAACCTCATTTAATTTAGGGCAAGAAAAGAGAAGAAATGATCCACATGTGAGTCTCAAGAAGATTTAATAATTTCACTCAAAAAGTTTTCTAAAGCAAATGTATGTGTTTGGTCATATCCTACAGTATATTAGTAATGATAAGTCTTGTTTTTATTACTAACACTATCACTTTCTACATGAGGAACCTGAGACTCAGAGACATTTCAGTGACCAGGTCACACTAGACCCAGAAATAAAAGAGCAGGAATCAGCGTCTTCCTACGCCACACACCCTTTTTCCTTTCTCTCATAAAATCAGTCTTGCCAGAATTGGCAGGAGACAAGAAATCCAGCATAGCTAGTCTATTCTGAGATGAGTCAAAGAAAAATCTACAAGTCCTAACTCTATTATTCTGTCAAGGCAAAGAATTTCAGAGGTTGTTGTAGACAATGATATTTTGGTTTTTGGGATCTAGCAATGACACGAGGGAAAAGGGGAGGGAGGAAAAACATGGAACATGTTGACTAATTTCATGGGGGTACGGTCTTTTATAATAGAATCCCAAGATTAATGATGAGCTGTGTGTTGAAATAAGAGAATTATTGCATTCTTGTTTTGCTAACTGTGAGGAATAAGATTAGAACAACATTTGTGAAACTACAAATCATAGAAGTGCATTAAAGTGCATGTTTTTCCTTATAGAAGCTTGAATGATTGACTATTGGACCAAGCAGCAAATCTCAGCATGCCTCTAACATTTACTAATTACTGAAGTGTACTTAGGACAACAAAGAAACCTGAAAATACTCGGGAGTACCATTAAACAAATGGAGGCTGTTCCAAAGCCAGGTGCTGAGTTTCCTCTGCTTTTTAAGTCTCCCGTTCATACTCTATATTATTCCTTAAATTTTTTTTTAATTAATTAATTTTTTTTTTAGAGAGAGCCCGTGTGCTCAGACTTTCCTTTTCAAAAGGAGTGATTTAAATTCTGATTTATCTTTTCTTTCTTACAGCCTTGTCATTAAAACATCACCAATGGACTACAACGTTGGCATCACCTGGCAGTGGGGAAAAAATTGCAGGACCTCAGGCCCCAGCCAGACCTACTGAGTCACAGTCTGCATTTTTATAAGATCCCCATGTGGTTGCAAACACAGTATGGTTTGGCCAAAACCAATCTTTCAGGACATCAGAACAATTATATGCAAATTAGTTGCATAAGGAATCTAAGGGTGACTTACACATCTAATAGTGCAAATGACTTGGACCCTTAGAACCTTGTACCGGCTGACATGTCACATTTTGTTCATATTTATGACTTATTTTATCCTCTTGAGTTTCAAATATCTCAAGTCCCAGTAAGGAGAAGACTAATTTCTAATTGGTCAATCGAATCACACTTCCCATGAAGACGTACACATAGGCAAACATTGCATTAACTAAAACTCATCTCAAGTGGGTTCTTCGCTTATGGATGGGACCAGCCCACATGCTCTTATACAACTGCAAACATAAAGTAAAAGACTTTCAGTACTGATGCTCTCAAATTGAAGTGGTTGTTCTTCCTGAGCATGACAGGAGCCCCATGGAGAGCAGTTATGGCTTCATCCATCCCACCTCATCCTGCCTGGCATTTGTGTTAACCCCCAGGCTACAGAAGCAGAAAGAGACTTCTCTAGATTTCTGGGGATGCTATGTAGCGTGTACCAATTCTTCCCCCACCGTCCCCTATGCTGGTTCCCTGGCTTTAGCACTGACATCTCTGTCTCTATGTAGGTTTCCCTGTCATTGTCTTTTTAAGACCCCTTCATGTGAACACTTCTCAGGCATAGCACTCAGAAACAATAGAAGGGGTGTAGTGCTTGGATGAAAGAGGGAAGATGGTCCGTTGCTTTGTTAAGATCCTCAGGCACACTGCATCTCCATTCACCGTCATGGGAAACCAGAAGGATAAGTAGTGTCTGTTTTCATTTTCTGGGAGGCAGTGGAAAAGTTCAGTGAGTTAGTTGTATCAGATGAAGACTCTTCATATTGCCATTGTTATTGTCCTTCTAGTCTGATTGGAAACATATGGGCTAGTGGAACTTAGTGCATCCAGAATACCAGCTATACTGAGGACTTTAAGATATAGATGTGGAGGCGTGGTTCTCAACCCCAGCTGCACATTAAAATCACCTGGGGAGCTTCTAATATGCGTTATTGCTGTGGCCCCACTGCATGTATTTGGACTTAATTGTTCAGGGATGCGGATCTGGCATTGGTCTCATGCAGACATGTGTGTCTGTATATATACCTCAAAATATATTTGCAGATACACACACATATATGTATTTATATTCATACATCGTATATCATTATCTCATTACTTCTATATAGAGCTTAAATACAGTGCGAACAGAGACAATGATAGCTATTTATTTGCACCAGAACTCAGAACCACTTATTCTTAATTTTTCATAAAAACTGTCATGTTTTAAAACTGCATAAAATTTGGTATGTGGTAACTTAGCTCTTAGGTTTCTGAAATTACAGGGCACAATTCACAAAGAGTTTCTCAGTCTGGGTGACCATTCTGCTCCACTATTACGCTATTTAAAAATTCAATTAAAAAAGTAACAATGTTCCATGTAAACTAATGGATGTGTTTATGTTATGTGATTCAGATTATCAAGAGCATTTTAGTTTCCAGTTGCATACTTGGCATCAAGTCAGACGCGGAAATCGGTTTCGAAGTTAAAATCCGTGCCACTGCAGTGAGTTGACTGATTTACTGGTTATAGGTAGGTGAAATCCGCAAAAAGTATTTACAACCATGGAGCAAGAGAATCAATCCCCTTTCTAAGATGATTTTTAACCCACAAATACATTTATGTTCACTATGTCACTCACCCACCTTTAAAGCCTCTGAGCGCTGCCATATGTTGGTTTTAGTGTTGCAGCAACTCGGGCTGTGAGAAGCTGTCCGTCAGCCGGGGCAACCAGCTGGCTGAGTCAGGGTTGGAGTCTGGATTCTCTGGCTCCGAGTTCAGTGCTCCTCACGTTACTCATTGCTGCTGCCAGCCTGTTCCAGCCGCGTCTCTAACCAGGGACGCAAAAGCCAAGCCGTGGTCTTGTCCTTGGCATGATTTCTAAAGTACTGTTTGTTTCAGCTCATGCGCGCTGTGAGCCGTGTTGTCCTTAACAGAAAAACCAAATGCGGAGTCCCTCTCTTTGTCCCCTTTAGGGAATATTCCATCTGATATTACTTAAACTGGCGAGTGATAAGGCTTACGGGACATGCTGAAAAATGACAGCAGGGATTTCGCTACGGGAACAAAATACATATTGGCAGAAATTTAGCATTTGGTAAAGAACAGCTCGAGTTCCTTCCATCTGCCACACTGATTTTCTTCACACTTAACCAAAATCATAAAGCAACCCCAGCACAGAGCAGATGAAATATGGAAACAAGTGTGAAGAGAACAGGTCAAAGGGGCCCGGTGACTCAGAGATTAGCCACTGGCGTCTCACTTCTGGGATCCAGGACGTCATGAAAAGTTCCCTGTTGCACTTCATAAACCCACTAGATTTAATGCCCCCTGTCAGCATTCAGACTATTGCTGTAAGGAGGCTGGGCCACAGCCCAGCCTAAAAATGAAATACACCACTGCTATTTATGTCCCTCTGGTTTACACCCTGGGGCACTAGGAGCAGATCTGTGTTCAAAGTCCTGTAGCACAGGCTTGTTTCCTTACGATAATACAGTATTTTTTCCTATCATAAATTCTAGTCTTCCCTGTGAAAACAATTCTTAGGAAAATATTCTATCTTGAAAGAAAATCATAAAGAATGTGTAAAGAATGTGGAATTTTGGACTTTAAATGTTTTCAGAATCCAGATAGATGTACCCTTTGACCAAATTATGCAATGGTAATTGATGTTTAATTATTTTAGAAATGTTTCTCTTTGAACAAATGCATACCATTTTGTGGTCATGTCTAGAATTCTTTTTTTTAATCCCAAGAAACAACTTGGCCTAAAGTATTGTGAGTTTTCAATGACCTATGCTTCTGTAAATTTTGTTGCTATACAAAGTGGATCACTGTTTGGAAATGCATAAACTTATAGAAAAGTAGATTGGGGCAGTGTTCATTGTGAATGAGGTGAATAAGAGGATATGTTAACCGCACTTTAACAAGAAAAAGATGGTTGGATGTCCATGGGCTTTTTGGAAACTCTTCATCACTCCTTGAGTGTTACTGTCTAGTGACCGCTAGCATTATGATACTTCTAGCAAGCAATAATGCTCAGGATATCTCATTGGCTTCACGCTCTGTATTGTCCTCAAGATTGTGGACCTCTCTGTAAGTCACAAGTCATTTCGTATGCTGAGTGGATAGTACTGATTAGAAGACAGATCCTTTATACCGAAGGAGTGTAAGTCATCAAGATTGTGAGCAGAAATAGAGTATAAGAAGTCAGTGAGATCAAGGAAACAAGAACAGGCCAATGGAATCTTGAGGCTAAACAGGCAAAATAAAAAAGGGAAAACTATGGAATGTTTATATTTCTGCAATCACAAAAGTGAGATGAGCCAGAAACATAAGCGAGAATTTAACCAAATAGAGTTAAAATCTGATAACTGATGATGGTACACATGTAGCATTTCTGGTTGTGTTGCAAATAAGATGTGCACTTTTATGCAAATGAAATCACCATGGAAATAGACATGCAAACAAAAGGAAGAATGATTGGAGTAATTGGGAAGAGTAATTGGTTACCTCCATTTGGGGGAAGGTCCAGGAGGTGGTGAGAAAGATTTGCACCACCGCATGATTAGATTAAATTGTCTTGGACTTGTGTGGCAATAAGAACTTCTAGGTAAGGCATTTACCAGTTGTTCTTCCTGTGACCTTAGTCAAAGTCAAAATGAGTAGTAAAACCATGTAACTTCATTTCCTCATGGTTTCACCTGTTTCAGAAATTCACATTACTAAAGTGCTGCCTGGGTGGCTCACTGGGTTAAGTGTCTGCCTTTGGCTCAGGTCATGATATCAGGGTCTGGGGATCAAGTCCCGCATCAGGGTCCTTGCTCAGCAGGGAGTCTGCTACTCCCTCTGCCTCTGCTCCTCTCCCTGCTCATGCTCTCTATCTGCCTGACAGATAAATAAAATCTTTTTTAGAAAATTTCACACACTGAAGAAACTGGGGAAGGGTTGAAACACATTCTCCTGACTTTTAGGAACTGGAGTAGTAATGGCCATAATTAGTTTGTGTTCTCCCTGATCCTGTGTACCTGATGGTGGCTTCCTCAGAAGGGATAATGGTTAAAGACAAGAAGGTCACCACATAATTTGTTTACAGTAATTGATGTACACCTTATAGTATGTTCTACCTGAAACTTTATTGTAACTTGGAAACGCTCTACATTGAAAGGGTGGTAGAGTGTAGAAGACTGGTTGAGGCGCAGGGTGCATTGCCCTCGGTTTCACCCATTTGAACAAACAGATCATCTGCCGCAAACTGCTAATCTGTAACTTAGCCTGGATTCATTTTAGAACTTGTCTGTTGCTAGTCTGAATCTGTATTGTCTGCATCTTACCAACACAATAAGGAAGGGCCTCATTGTGATAATTAAACTTACCCATCACTGCAACTAAGCAGACCCTTAATAAATCACACAGTTCTCAGTAACGCCATCTTTATGCAATACTATAAAAGACCAATCGCCTCATCCTTTATTGTCCTCAGTAAAAGGGCCCATCTAGACTTTGAGTGTCACGATCTAATCAAAATGATTATTAAAAAAGAAGGCGTTTTTTAAATGGGCAATTCTACCTTTCAGTATTTTTTGACATTAGAAAAATTTTTAACTGTGGTAAAATATGCACAACTTAAAATTTTCCATGTTATTAAATGTACAGCTCAGTAGTATTAGGCATATTCACATTGTTGTACAACCAATCTCCAAAGCTTTGGAATCTTGTAATACACAAACTCTGAATTCATTAAAAAACTATCATTTCCTCTTTCTCTCAGTCCCTGGCAACCACCATTTTACCTTCTGTTTCTCTGAACTTGACTATTCTTTGTACCTCATGAAAGTGGAATTATACAGTATTTGTCTTTTTGTGACCGCCTCGCTTCACTTAGCATAATGTCCCCATGCATGTTGATATCCTAATTATCACTTTGATGATAACCAAATGGTTACTACCTGTTCTAATCATTTTCTCTACAGTTATAAGTTGGCATCTCATTGTCAGAAAAAAAGCCTCCCATTCTCCCTTCTTTGTTTCTTTATATTCGTAGGGTTTCAAGAATTTCTGTTTTATTCAATGAGTTATAGTCCAGCACTCTCTTGAGACCAAATAGACCTAGACTATTCAGAGGGCACGTGTCCTTGTCCGTTTGATATGTCCTCATCATTCCTCGAGCATTTCCTTACTTCCTGGCATAAACTGTCCTTAAAAGGACAGACATCAGAATGTCTGTCCTTTTAAGGATGAGTAATATTTCATTCCATTTTATACTACATTTTGTTTATCCATTGGTCTGTTAATGGACAGCTGAGTTGCTTCTCCCCTTTGAACATGGTGAGTAATGCTTCTCTGAATGTGCAATTATCTCCTTTAGACTTTAAGCATCTTTTAAATATCTTGGTTCCCTAATTGTATAATAAGATAGAAGAGTATTTCTAGGGGCGCCTGGGTGGCTCAGTGGGTTAAGCCGCTGCCTTCGGCTCAGGTCATGATCTCAGGGTCCTGGGATCGAGTCCCGCATCGGGCTCTCTGCTCAGCAGGAAGCCTGCTTCCTCCTCTCTCTCTCTGCCTGCCTCTCTGCCTACTTGTGATCTCTCTCTGTCAAATAAATAAATCTTTAAAAAAAAAAAAAAGAGTATTTCTACTTCTGATTTCTAACTGATTTCTTACTGAAGAAATCTAACTGAAATCTGACTGATTTCTCACTGGTCATCATGCTAAGGATACAGGTTTCAGGGGTTAAGTTTGTAAATTTTCTTAGTCATTCTATGCCTTCTATCTGTACCAATTCAGTTTCAGTAAGTCATTTGAAGCAACACAGCCAGCCCCATCTCCCTATCCCTTTCAATCTTCTATTCCTTTCCCCACCTGATGTAGAGAGGCTGGTGTCCAAGGAAGTGGGGCCATGTAGAGAAGGAGACCAGTGACCAGAGAAGGGGACCAGAGAAGGGGGCAGTCTGAGCAGTTGAGAGACTCCTCACACTGAATAAAGAGTTAATTAGACAAACTGCTGAAAATGATGAGAACCAGATTTTTCACTGTCTTGGAAGAGATTTACAGATCTGGAAAGGGGAAAAGCTAAAAATAACCTTAAGATATTGGTTTTAAAATGAAAATGTCAGAAAAATTTATGTCTGTGTATATACATACTTATATAATTTGAAATGCATACATACAAACAGAAACGGTTATAGATTTATGTCTATTCATGTGCATATATGGATATATATGTGTGTATGTACATATGCAAATTATCTACCTTTGTCAGTTTTAAAGCAATGATACCAAGAGCAATGAATACACTGAACATCCAAACTTTGGGTTCTAAATACTATCTTTCACTGAAAGGAGTCATAGATTTGGGCATAAATAGATAATTCTGAAGCTGGGTCAGGGAAAAATATATAGTTACCTTGGAACAGTTTATGCCAGGAAGTAAGGAAATGCTCGTGGAATAATGAAGACATATCAAATGGACAAGGACACGTGCCCTCTGAATAGTCTAGGTCTATTTGGTCTCAAGAGAGTGCTGGACTATATAACTCATTGAATAAAACAGAAATTCTTGAAACCCTACGAATATAAAGAAACAAAGAAGGGAGAATGGGAGGCTTTTTTCTGACAGTGAGATGCCAACTAATAACCATAGAGAAAATGATTAGAACAGGTAGTAACCATTTGGTTATCATCAAAATGGTAATTAGGATATCATCATGAGCCGCCTCTAGAGGCTAAGTGGTGATTTGAGGTTTGCTGAGAAGTGTAGTGTAAAAATATTCTTCCACAAACTACTAATCAAATAAAAAAGGGGGAAATAGCAACTTATAGTGGAGAGACCTGATAGGCTCAAATTTGACAAAAAGACTAGGGCAAACTCACGAATTGGAAAATTAAACTCACAGCTGTGGGCTTCCTGACATGATGCACTAGGAAAGGCTCAGCCCCATCTCTGTAGAATTCCTGGCAAGAATGCAAGACCTAAGTCTGGTCCCAAAGGTGGTCAGATAACCAGGTTGAGGTCATCCTACAGAATGAAATGTGTACCCTTGAGAAACGTCTAGTCCATGAGAGACAGGGTAATATTAAAGAACTCTTCAGATCAAGGGAGCCTGATGCAACATGACAACTAAATGCAATCGATGTGCTCATACAGATCTTGGACAAGATGGAAAAGAGGCATTTTGGAGACCAGTGATGAAATTTGAAACGCGTTTGTGGATTGGATGCTTGTGTCCTATCAGTGTTGCTTTCCTGATTGGAAGGATTGGATGGTGGTAATATTAGAAGGTTCTCCTTGCTCAAGGAATATAAGCAAGATTTCCTGGATTTGACTTCTGGCTGGAGTCTTTCATGCCACTTCTAGGTTGGGCACATTACATAACTTCTCTTCTTAAGCTCTGACTTTCTCATCTGAAGAATTCAGGCAGCAGGGTTATTGCAAAGATTAAATGAGATAATATACATAATGCTCTTAAGATGTTATACAGCCAAGTATATTTGGCTGTCAGTATGTTCTTATTCTCTCCCTCCTTAGTCTCAGGATATTTCTCTCTCTCTTTCTTCAGACACTGTGGTCTTCTTGAACCAAATGGCACTTTTAATTTTCTTATATGTAGCATGTTACACAAAGTCTGGCCCTTACCAGGGACTAATCTATCTTATCAGAATATGTTGACTGATCACTGATTGATATACTCCACTAGGGAGAGCTGACACACCATGATGATTAGGCAGAACATGAAAGCAAAATTACACTGGAGATTGTTTGAATTTTTGTTCTGAATCTTGGTCCTTTTAGAATCATAAGGGAAATCACAGAAAAATAAGATTTTCTGTACACCATTCTATTGCCTACCTTTCAGATCCCTGACAAAAAAATGTCACAAGGGCAACCTTTCCTGAAAACATTTAGCCCTTTAGCCTCTCGTGTGGCTGGAAACCAACAGCAAAAAATTTTCTTTTAAAAAAATCTCCTCTGCACTTAGTGTAAAGACATACATTTTAGTTTAGAGCAAAGGATAAGAAGGTTTAAAGTAATGGTGCCATTGGAAGTTTTTGAGATCACCTGAATTCTACTTTAATAACAAATTACTTGTAAAAGGAACCGATGGAAAATAAATCTCAGTTCAATAGGATTTACTTAAAAATTTTAAGTGAAAATAAAGCAAGCCAATGGAATAGTAATGTCCCTCATCCTACTTTTGCACTCTCTTCCCAAAAAAACAGACTGGAAACTAGCAAAGCCACTCCATTCTGATTTAGACCACAGGATTGTTCAATGTCCCCTTTTAGGTAGACCTTGTCAATTACTTGTGATTCAAATGATCTTATTTAAATAAAACTATATTAAGAAATTTGATGTTTTCTGAAATTTTTGAATACATGAAAATCAAGCAGCATTAAAAACATTTAAATTCGAATATCAAAACTACTCTACATAAAAACAAACAAAATTGTGGAGCAGTAACGGATGGCTTGGTGCTTCAATTGCTTGGGATCTTTGTGGGAAAGCTATTCTGAATAAAATAAACACAAAGGGGTTTTCGTATAAATTCTCAACTTGAAACAAACCACTTCACCACCCACTGGCCAAAAGCAGATTACAAATGCTGACACACTGAGCATTCGATAGCATTTCTTTCTGCTATCATGCAGATATGTTAGTCTAACTGTTTTTAAGTGAGGAAAAGAAGTCTTAGAAGCAGTCAAGATTTAGATTAAATTGGGAAGAAAACCATTTCTCTGGATGAGTCTGTAGTTTTGAAGACTCTTTTGAAATTAACGTGATTCTATACATATTTAGCATGCACACAACTCCTCTATTTTATGGAAGATTTTTGGAAGGTGGAAGACTACATTTTAATTTTTCCATTCTTATATTCTTCAAGTGGAGAAATTTCCTTTTTGTTGATTAATACAAAAAGGGTAGCTTGTAGAACATCACTTGATAGCTGAGATGCTCTTTTAGGCCTCTCTCCTCAGAGCCTGTATGGATTATGTAGTAAGGGAGAGTGAACCCTTGGGCAGGTGTTGAGAGCCAGGTACTAGTCCCAGCTTCACCACTAATGCATTTTGGGAGACTTACCTAGTCCCTACACCTCCTTAGAGAATCTCAGTTTCCTTCTGTAATGAAAGGGAGGGAATCTTGGTAGACCCTCAGGACCCATCGCTGGGCAAGTTTTAATATTCAGTCTGCAAAGACTCATCTGCAACAGTCATTTGCTTTTCATTTTCAGGGATACAGATGTAGTGTGGTGTTTTCTTAAGTTTTTGATTATGACATTATGACATTTACCATATTCTTTTGCATTAGTTCAGTGTAGGGTCCCCTCAGACAAACCAGGAACTTGGGAATGAAGACCATGCCCTTTCTACTTTTATACTCTTGCAGGCTGGCAAGCGACATGAGGGGTTAACAGAGCTCAGCTTTTAAAGTCAGAGAGACTTGGGTTTAAATCCTGGCATTACTCTGCCATAGTCACAGCAGACACATTCCAAATTTTAATGACTACACAATATAGAGAGGTATGGGCAAGATCAAGGGAACCAAAGAATTCTAAGGCATCTTGGGACTATGACCAGCAGGAAACTATTATTATCCTTTAGCCAGGAAAGCAAAAGGAAGTGAGTGGTATTTTCCCAGAACCCTGAGAAAACTTGAGGTCCTAGATAAAGGACCCCAACAGGACCTGAAATTGTAGGGAAGTGCAGTAATGCCAAAACCATTGTGAGACAGAGGAGAGCTGTGGGAATAAATATCCTACATAGTTTCTCTTCTCACCTTTTGATCTGCTAGTGCCTTCCATTGGCTGAACCCAATGGGCTCAGCAGCCAGAGGACAAGGGAATTGGGTGATGAGATGTGGAGAATTCAGATTCTCAGGGCACAGGTGAAGGCAGAGAAAGGAGGGGAAGAGAATTATGTAGAAAATGGAATATAATAGCCTCCTAGCTTTCAAATCATGGGGACATTTATAAATCACTAAACCCAAGTTTATAGTCAAACATTGATGCTACTCTCTTTCAAGGCAGTGTAATAATTAAAAAAGAAAATACAAAAGTGGCTACACTGTGGAGATGCTCGATAAATAAATACCACTTCCATTTACTTGTTGAATCAATAGACAAACAGATGAGTAATATGGGGCAGACCAACTTGGCTTCTGTGGGCTTGCCACAGTGGAGCTGTTAGCCTACACACAGCATGATGTGCTCAGTGATCATATTGCCTCAGTGTTCTCTGAATAGAGAATGCACTGGTCTTCTACAGGAAAAACTTGAAACTCATGAATATGGAGTGGAGCTATTATCAGCATGACTTGTGATAACACAGGCTGCCCAGTTATACTGTCAGTCAGTTGCACTGTTTACACACTATGACTTGCCTGGGGACTACTTCCTGTCTGAAGGCTCTGCCTTGTTTTTTGAAGTCTTCTTATTAATTGCTAGACACTCAACACAGTAACTAATGAAAGAAAAAAAAGTGTCATGATCAAATTGGGCATCACTGTCTAATTAAAAGCAATAGTTGTACAGAGAGAAGACGTTGAGCAACATGAAGGAAATGCATTGGCCCTGCTGACGGAGGCAAGGACATGAAAACTTTTATAGGAGAATCAGCTCCATTGAAAAAGGTTTATGCAATGAGCATTTCTTAGCTAAATTACTGGTCCATAATTCTAGTAATGTCTCAAAAATCTTTCTTTTTTGAAGTTTTTATTAATTAAAAATAAAAGCACAATGATCCGGAATTATGCAGTAAACATTTCTAAAACAGAGATTCTAGGTGCCTTGATCACTCAGAGTTGAGTAGATTCAGAAGGTTGCCTTATACTAATCAAGTCCAGATGAGGCTGGTAGATAAACCAAAAAGCTATTTAAAAATCTGTAACATATAAATTTATCAGATAATTAAGAAATGTTGCAGAGTACTGCAATAGCTGTCAGCATTATGCCTTCCATTTTGGTTAGCTCCTTCAGGGCTAGTAAGAAATGAAGGTGAATGTTTCCTCTAATGGCCCTTTGTTGAGCAAGGACAGTGAGAGGAGCAACTGACGACATGCACTTAAAACTGTTCAGTGAGCTATACCTTCAAATGGTACCTGGCTCTCTCCAGTTTTCGAAATTCTGCCCCTGGTCTCTCAAAAGTGCTGGCTTAAAACTGACCCACTTTGGGTTCGTGACCAGCACACCACACACAACAGCAAACACATTCTATTTTCAAATGGATAATGCCTTTGTTTTAGATCCAGATATAGTAATGTGGTTCTGTATCCCTACTCTTCCAGCTTTGGGCTTGGATGACACTCTCTCTTAAGATGCCTTCTGTAGGGGCACCTGGGTGGCTCAGGGGTTAAGCCTCTGCTTTCGGCTCAGGTCATGATCCCCAGGGTCCTGGGATTGAGCCCCTCATTGGGCTTCCTGCTCAGCAGGGAACCTGCTTCCCTCCTCTCCTCTCTCTCTGTCTGCCTCTTTGCTTGCTTGTGATCTCTGTCTGTCAAATAAATAAATTTTAAAAAAAGAGACGCCTTTTGTAGATGCCTGATTTCATGCCCTATGTGGTTGGTTTATTAGTTAAAGTAATGGAGCTGTAGTTGGTTCCTCTTTTATTCCAGAGTTCCATTTCCAATATTACAGAACAAAGATAAGGAGGTACTAGATAACATGAGAAAAAATATTAGCCTTTCTGTTATCAACAATTTCTAGACACTCATTTTTGAAAAAAAATCTAAGAAATATATGCATATTAGCTAATAATAATTAAATCTATTCACTTATTTTAAGTTAATAAATTGAATAACAATACACTGTAAAGTAGTAAATGCAGACTTTATGACTTATGAGTAGTTTTAATAGAACATTTTAGGGATTGCTATTCTTGCTTTTTTTAAATGAGCATTGTAAAGATGAATTAAACCAGTCAGTTTTACAGTGCAATTTCATACTTCAATTATGTATTTATATGTATACTTATTTATATTGTATTTATACAGTTAGCCATTATATGGGTTTAAGAAAATTTCCCATTTTCCCCATATTAAAATATATGGAATTCTATTTCTTTTACAGATTTGGAAATATTTCATTAGGATCAATGTCATTTTGAAAGTGTTATTAAACTTAATTTCTGATTGCTTGCTTTTGTCTTTAATACAATTAATAGCCTCATAATTTAACACAGCCCTAGACCATCACCTGCAGCTCATTATAAACCCATTAAAGAGGCCCCTTCCACGGCAGAAGTTCCTTCGAGGGAGGTCTGGCGCACTTAGATAAATTTTCTATCACTCTCTGTTTTTTTGTTTTTTGTCAAGTGTCAGAGGACTCATTTTGCAAAAGTGTATCATTTACTAAGTTTTTCTCTAACGTAATAGTTCTAGGAACACATGTATATTCACCACAATTACTACTGGTTCACTACAAATCATTTATCGATGGGATCACATGAACTTGAATTCCTTATCGAAGAGAATTGCCAAATAAAGAAGAGAGATGGAGGTTTTGATATCTCCTTTTTCATCTGCCTATAACTTAGTGCTCTCTGTTACTTTATATAGTATGATATTAAATTCTTCAACATATACACTGTAGATTTGAAACAGAAATATGAGAGGGAACTATGAACCAACCAAGGAGAAACAGGTGGGGTGACCTACTTTGCATTTTGCATGGATGAAAAGACTTAAAATTTATTTTTTCTTGTCTCAGGGATTTGTATTCCCAAAATTGAAAACAGTTTAAAATAGGAAAAGTGTGAGCTTATTAGCACAGCAATACTCTCTAAATTCTCACTCCCTGGTGAAGGTAGACGAGTGCTAATTAATCAATTGCTCAATTAGGAGAGGCTCTTAAGTGCACATTTGTCCTGGGAAAATATAAGCAGCTGATGATCTGTCTTAAGAAATAAGCATCTTAAGGAAATTATGTTGAAAGTGGTATATTTGGAGTACAGTCTTCCAGATAAAAATTGTGTTTATGATTTGAGATATTTAGTCACTTAAAATCTTACAGTTTAAAGATGAACTTTCTTCAGTTAGATAATATTATACATAGGGTGAAAAAGCATAGTTTATGCTTATATACTTATTCATTCATTCTGGTAATTATTTATTGAGTGTCTGTATACCTTCACATAGTTTTGCAAGGCATTGATAATACATTAAATGCTTAGAGATTGTGATGAAAAGGAAAAAGATAAATAGACAAGTAATGTCATCTGAGAAAAATTTAACTTCCATAGCATAAGTATAATAATTGATATGTCCACATGTTTTTTATGACCTTTTTAATATGTGGGGTGTGTGTTAAGGATGGAGGATACATACACCTTGATCACAGAGCACAAGTTGGGGAGTTCATAGCAAGTGAGGCTGCACAGAAAGGAAAGACTAGGTCACCAGAAGACCTTGTGGGTTATGCATAGAAATTTACACTTTCTGATGGGAAACAGTAAATTGTTTTGAGTTATGAATTAATATGGACAGCCCCAGTTTTGAGAATAAGTCTGAGATCAGCATGGAGGAATAAGATTAAGACCAAAGACAGAGACAATAGGTATAAGGAAATCACAGCAAAACCTCTAAGAAGAGAATCTGCAGACATAAACCGGAATCCCGGACCTCCCATTCACTAGCTGTGTTATACCATGAATCAGTGAACCTCCCGAATTGCAGTTTTCTAATCCATAAAAAATTATAAGAACATATAGCACTTCTATGGATATGAACTCAAGCTCATTGGACTCCTTTAAGTACAGTGTTGTGGCTCGTGGCTCGTATAGCTAGACCGAGGGGCCTGGGGAACCTGCCTGTGCCCTATCTCCTTTCTTGACTCTCACTTTTCCTCTGGCTCACTGTCATGCTTTCTCCAACATTCGACCTTCTGCTTGAGGCCTGCCCCTCTTTATAGCCACTTTGCAAAGAAACTGGTTAGACTACATGTTGGCTTTTTGCCTTGGCACCTCTTTCTTTTGGTTCTCCCTTTGTCCCCTGATAGATGGCCACGCCCCAGCCAGCTCTGCCCCAAGAACCAGCCCAGCTCTGCAAAGTCCCCATATTGATCTGATTGTTGGGAGTCCAGAAACAAAGACAACTAAATGGAAACTAAAATAATACTTTAATGTTATTTTTATTAGTCATATTACAAAGTCTAGAAGAAGATAAGTACATAAAAGAGATTTTCCTGAGTTCATTAAGTAATGCTAACACATGTCAGATAACCAACATCAATCAACTGCTTAAATTAATTACACAAAACATCATGACCAAATAAAGATTTTTTCATAAGTATAGCTTTTTGTGACACTCTTTAGATTTTTATTAAAATTAAGTATCCTGCCTTGAAAATCTCATTTGCCATCTCCCTTTTTCCTTTTGATGTTAAGCCAGTTGCTTACCAACCAGGCCAGCTGTAGTATAACTCATAATCAGTAAAATAATTGAATACTTGGCATATGTCTGTATTGCAAGTAGGTATTTTATACCCACTTCTGGTATTTCCTTCCAGGGAGAAGAAGCTCAATCAGCCCAACATTTCTGACTTTTATCTACCTCTCTACTTACTACACTTTACACAGAAGCACATCAGTAGCAAAACGAAATTGAAATTGGTAAAAATTTTCAATGAATGGATTTTTAAGACTAATGACCCAGCATCCAGTACAGATGAAATATGAAAGAAATGTGTCAAGTAGAGATCAAAACCAAAGACAAAAGTAAGGGAAGTAAATAGGTATTCACTCAGCAGGGGGATGCCGCCCTGCCAAATATCAACTCACACTCTGGAATTACTATGAATGTCTTCGGTGATGTCACATGTGCCCCTGCCATGAAGCAAGGGGTTCCTCTGCATGGGTGAGGTGACAGGGAAGGATCAGGGGCCAGTGTGGCAAGCTCAGCTACATATCTTGGGATTATGCTACGTGCTCAACACTGTGCTGTGTGGCTAGGGATGCAAAGAAGATTGGTCATTTATGCTTTTAAATTCCACTAAGAAGAAAAAAAAAAAAACAATTTGAAGTCCTGACAAGTTTGTGATTTTTTTTTTCATTTTCTCCTCTTTTATTGCACATGAGGAGGTAAATAATTTGAAACAGCAACATCTACACATTCAGAGCTAAGATGAGTTGTTACGTAGTGCTGACTGTGGCAAAGAGTAGAGATGGATGAACTTACCCAGCAAGTAGGCACTCCTTTGGTTCTATAAACAAATGAAATAGATTTTTTAGTTAATATTACGTTCCCTCCTAATAATTTCCCAATACTTTCACTTGTTTTTTGCCATGTATTTAAAATTACTAATTATCAATTTCTAATCCCATATTAACTCAAATCTCTGATTTTCAAGCTTGTACAACAAAAATAACACATACACCAATGATAAATTATGAGTTATAGAGTATTTATATTTGTGTAAAGAACTCAGGAAATGAAATGAAGATGGCATATGGAATAAGTCAATGACTATTAAAGCTCATTTTGAAAAAGTAAATATTAAGCAACAATTTTGGCCATTTGGTCAAGCTGAACTACATGGGAGACTACATAATTACTAAATGTGTTGACAGACATCGCGGGCAGAGAGTGAAAAGTGGATTGGCCATGGGTAAGGAATGCTGCATGGCTGATGACACAAATCTCCCCTTCTTGAGGCTTCAAAGAACAAGGTTGGTGCCATAATGTGATGGAGCTGAGCTTGCACATGGCTACTAAGTGATGCCAGCTGTGAGGATTAGAGGGCTATAGGGACACAAAGCAGGGAAGATATTACAAATACCTTGAAAAATTTGTTGGCACAGCTTCCTGCAATCAAACTGCTTATAGAGCATAACTGTCTTAAAAACTGTAAACGTTCCATCACAAAATCCAACACTTTTCATTGATAAGATAAAGTATAATGCAGGGATTTGCACACTTAGAATCACCTGGAGAGCCTTAAAAAATACCAAAGTTCAGATCCCAAGAGATGATGATATCATTGGTCAGGGATGGGGTTCAGGCATTGGTATTTTTAAGCTCCCCTGGAGATTTGAATGTGTAGTCAAAGTTGACAAGCCTTGGATTACTGGTCACGAGCACAAGATCTAGATTCGTAGTCATCAGTATACCCCTACTCAGCTCCTTTCTAGCTGTGTAACCTTGGGAAAGTTATGTGGTGTTGGCTGTCTTTGTTTCTTTCCTGCAGTGTAAATAAAATAGTACCTAACGACTCATCTAAAATTTATGAAGTTTAAATCTTATAAAATTTGAGAATTCCATTTAATAAAAGGAATACACAAAATTGTCAATGTAAGCTTAGGTACAGAAGTGAATTTTGGTGAATCAAATGTAGGAAAGTTAATAGAGTATAGGAATAAGATTATTAGCAGCTTGAGTCAGACAGGTTTGAATCTTAGCTCTGTCACTTACAACCTTGTGAAACCTTGTTAGAAATAACTTTGCACGGGAATAACACCACATAAGCATATCCAACAGAGACCAAGTATAACATCTCAACTCTTCCCCAGCTGGATCCCAAAAATTATATAATGGAACAGAAGCAGAATTTAGGGGGGAAAAGCAACTTTATACATCAATACGTTCTTTTATATTTTATATAATGTTTACATAGTTAAGTAAGTTATTATACATTATACTTTATTATAAATGTAATCCCAGAAGTTTCTATTTTATTATTTTTACTATTTAATATATTCCCCTAAAGTTGAACATACTCAAATTGTCAGATAAGAAAAACAGAATTGGTACAATGGAATTAGCTTTTTCCATTTTCACATTACATTTGAGCTTGCAGAACAGATCCCTACCTATCACAAGGATTCCAGGCAGAGGACAACCCTGTGATTCTGTAATTTGCACATACATTTACAATGGTCCTTATGTCCTCCAGTGTACATCATTCAGGCATTTGATCTGTACATGGTAAAACTGGGCATGATGGAGGAAATCTTGCAGCTTAAGTAAGAGTAAAGCTGCATATAATGGTCGATAAAACTTCTTCCCTCCTAGGCTCAAAGGGAAAAATGCACCATTCTCTCAATGTTTTCTAAAATATAGTATCAGTTGAGTAGATGCCAGCTCAGTGGATCAACATGAATCTCAAAGCAAAACTTTGCTTTTTATGCCCCCATTTTTATATATTGATGTTATCAACTAAGGCAGTATTTTTCAACAACATTAACTGAGTAAATAAATAAGATGGGGTATCTCCACTCATTTCTATAGAAACAAAATTACAACAAATAAATATTAAATATTTTCCTTCACAAATTTATATACACATATTAGCATAAAACATCCATAGTCTTTCAAAATCCCTTGATCTTTGGGAGGAACAAATTTTTTTTTCTTCTTTGTTTTTGCAACTTATTCAGTGCCAAGTTTAGCAGCTCATCTAAACTGTGAAACCACACTTGAAGTCCAAAAATGTCATGAGCAATGGGATCAAATTAAGAACACAATGGGAAGCAGAATCCTTCGATGAAATCAGAAAGGTTAAGAGTCCATTTCATTGTTTAAACTTGAAGTATGTACTGTTTAATTCTCATTTGAGACTTCCTGAATTCTTGGTGGGAAGATTATTTTTATCATCACTATGTTTCAAGGAAAATTAAAATAATTATTTCCATCTATAAATTTTAGAACAGGAAAATTGCTATATTAGAGTCAAGAAACTTCCAAAATCCAGAAGCATTGTCATTCCACTTGATCAGTGAGGAATCAGCTACAGAGAAAAGTAAAGCATTGCTAAGTAGCAGAACAGCAGTTTACTTGAGGTGGGGCAGGGCGGGGGAAGGACTATGTAATGAACTCTCAAAAATAATTCATGAAGCACTCTGGGGAACTTTTACTTCTATTTCTTTTCCCACGTGTCCAGATTACTGCCTATGTTCTCCTCTAGGATTCTGATGGATTCCTGTCTCACATTGAGGTCTTTTATCCATTTTGAGTTTATCTTTGTGTACGGTGTAAGAGAATGGTCAAGTTTCATTCTTCTACATATAGCTGCCCAGTTTTCCCAGCAGCATTTATTGAAGAGACTGTCTTTTTTCCACTGGATATTTTTTCCTGTTTTGTCGCAGATTATTTGACCATAGCTCTCTGCAAACAATATTCTTGAAAAGGAGGAAGAGGTTTTTATCATAGATTTTAGAGACAATGTGGAAAGGAACAGGAAAAAATTTAAGGGGAAATTTTCCATGATGTCACTGAAACGACATTGATTTTTCATGAGACTTTTCAAAAATAAGGATGAATTTAAATAAATGCATCAAGGACATATTAGTAACAATTCTTTCCCTTTGCTCTTTTTTTCTTTAAGAGCTGAGATTGCAAAACAAAAAGAATTTTATTATGTAATTGTGTCTTTCTTGAACCCTGGATTTATTATTTTTCCCATCTCTGAGGTTCTTATTGTCTTTTAAAGCATATTAACCTTAACGGGTGTGCTCTCTCCCCACTCTTCCTCCCTCTCTCTTACACATACACACACACACACAAACACACACACACACACACAAACACACACACACATACACACAGCATGTAATGAGAGAAAGGGCAAGTAGAAATAAGACAATAGCAATAAGATACAACTGAAAAATTTTCTCATATTTTTCTGTGTTCTCACCATTGTAGTGCTTTAAAAAAAAAAAACTGTTTAAATTTAAAAAGAAAGCCACCAAACAGCATTAGCTTCTGAATTCAACAATCCCATTATATTTAGAAAAAATGACAAATGGAAGATGTGGCTTACACTAGCAGGAAAGGATGAGTTGGAGGCAGAACAAAGCAGCACCAACTCTCACAGGTGACCTGGAACACAAAGACATAAACAGCAATCATGGTGTAATTTAGAATCCAGAAGAGTGGATTGTATCAAAAATGAGCAGAGAACATAGAACTGATGGTATGACACCTGCTAAGAATGCCTGGGTGGATTCTGTTGCATTTCAAGGGCATTCTAGATCCAAAGCAGTGCACAGTGTGTGTCCCTGTCAGTCTTGGCTGTTCTTTCTTCTGGCTTCTCCTCCAGGGCTTACTCCACTTCTAACACCCTTTCCAACCCCTTGCCCCATCAAAATTCTACCAGTCTCTCATAAAGCCTTTCTTGATTTTCCCCATTTGTTTATAATCACGATCTCCTTTGAAACTTCATGGCATTCTTCCCTTAACATATGTAGATCTAATGCATGGTATAGATCTAATGACTCTCCAACCAGATGCAGTCCTTGAGGGCAAGGTTGAAACGTCACCATGTTTTTTTTCTGCTGGAGTCTTGCCTCCTATGCTGTGTACGTGCTCAGCAATGGGGTATTTAAGTGAAGGGATTTCCAGAACTACAGTAAGACAACTATGCTCAGAAACATCTATTTTATCATTATGTAGAATAGTATCAAAATAGTTACAACTCATAATCACTCTAGTTGAAAAAAACAGTTGTGCATGGAGGTAATCAGAAGTGATAAAGGCAGGATTGGTAGTGATAAAGAAACTGAACAAAGGGAGGGATTAAAATGACGGATATATAAGTTAGTTATGCTGGGAAAACAAATTGTAAGAGAAAATGTAGCCTCCTTACCTCCTATATCACTCTTTTCTATGTTGACTCAACTCTCCCTATGATTCAGGAAAGTATTTCTTGAGAATCTGGACCTCAGAAATCATGACTCTGTTAAAAGCTTCAGACATCTGGCTGATAGCGGATTCAGTATCCTGGAATCAGTAGGTTAATTAGTGATTATCTATTATTAAAGCTTATCTAATATGGCAGCTGATATAGTTGAGATTTTATTAGTTCAAAACCTTTATTTTTATTAATTTGCCTTCTCTCTGCCTGTAGAACTATGGTGCTAAGATAGGAGTATATTCTTGATCTTTGTCTTTAATGACCTTGCAGTTTGGGAAGATCAAACTGTTTAACAGTAACAAGAAACTGTGAATAGTCAAGTGCAAATGAATTATATAAATAGAGTTGGTTGTAAATTTGTCTCATTTTGAGTGATCAAAAGTCTTAGAGACTATATAACCAAAATCTCTCTTTTTGCAGAGGCAAATGTCAGCTATAAAGAATGACATGTTAAAGGCCATATAGCTAATGACAGAGTCAGAACTAGAGCCAACTATCATGAGAAGGTAAAGCTATCTTAGACAACTGCAATCAGGGAAGACTTCATGGCAGAAATGAAGCCCCAGCACAGCCTGGAAGGTTGGGTAGGAATTGGGGAGTTACAAAGAAGCAACACATAATAGAAAGTAACTAGATATTTTCAGGGAACTATATGCATGACTTTGGGACTAGAAAAATAATGTGTTTAATAATAAAATGGGATAAATTTGGAAACAAAAACAATTCCATAGAATTAGAATTTTCCAAGAATTTTTTTTTTTTTTAATTCTAACCAAAGCAGTAACATGATTAAAGTCATCTACTTCTTGAAAGTAAGTTTGTCTAAAATCGGGGGAGGAGGAGCCAGTTAAGAGACAGGGAGAAAAGAGGAAAAGACTAGTTAAAAATGATTAGAGTAACACAGGCATTGAAGATGAAGGTTTGTACAAATGGCAGTGAAAAGGGAATAAGGTTTGAGAAAATAATCACTCAGGAAAAATTAGCAGGAACTTCAGAATGTTTGTAAGGAAATGTGGCAGCCCTAAATCACCTGGAGGATGGATCAGGGTGTAACTTTTCTTTCTTTCTTTCTTTCTTTCTTTCTTTCTTTCTTTCTTTCTTTCTTTCTTAGTAAATGGAGGAGGAACAGATAAGAGTGGGAGTCATGGTAGGCTCTGTTTAGTTTGTAGTGATACACTGACTCCCAAATGGAAATGCCCTGTAGGCAATTAGAAATGTGATACTGAAGTTCATGATAGCGGTCAAGATTAAAGAAATAGATTGGGAATTACACAAATAGAGGTGATAATTGAAACTAAGAGACTTGATAAGTTTCATGTAAAAGAGAAGGCAGGGAATTACAGATCCTATCATTACAGTCTCCTATTAAATATTCAAAAATTAACTTTAGTTACTTTCAAAGAGACACAGGAAATGAAAAAAATATCAATTTATTTTGTATAGCTAATAGACAAATGTTCCTTTTACTAAATTTGACCGAATTTCACACACACACACACACACTCCTAATAAATATACATATATACACATATATATAATTTTGATACAATACCCCTTCGACAACTACTACTACCATTATTATTACATACTGCTATTATGAATTCTATTGATTCTTAAATTAGTGCTTATTGAGGGCCATACATTTTATAATGTTGATATCAAAAGGATTTAAATTATTATAATCTATTAAAGAATGTTAACTATTGGATCATGCTACAGTGGAGACAAATTTAATATGAGGTTCAGTTCCAGTCAGCACATAAGAAACATAATGCAAAAAGCAAAGTTGGCATATCTCTTAAATGACCCATAGTAAATACATTTTGCATGTATGTGAGTGCACATATGTGTGTACAGCATGACCTGAGGAAATTATACTCTATGCAATATAGTATACAGATGTATGAAAATGACTTTCATACTATCTCAATTATTTTGTAGGTATGAATATACTCATTAATTGAATAAATATCTATTGCATACTTAGGAAAAACACGTTCCAGTTGAGAGAGAGGGACAGGAAATGATATAATTGAAATATGCATATAGCAAGTTAAATTGTGATGACAGTTAAGGAGAAATTACAATAGGGTCAGAGATGAGGTATTGTTGGCAGGATGCATTTTAAAATACCATAGTGTGGGGGGTACGCCTGACTAGTGCATTCATTTAAGCAATAGACTCTTGGTTTCCTTCCAGATCATGATCTCAGGGTCAAAGAGACAGAACCCTAGCTCATCTCCTGCTAAGCATGGAAGCCTGCTTAATATTTTCTCTTCTCCTCTCTCTGGCCCTCTTGCCTGTGCTCTCTCCCAAATAAATAAATATTAAAATAATAAATAAAATAAGGTGATCAGAGAAGATCCCACAAAGAAAGCAACATTTGAAGAAAAATATGGAGGAGGTGAGGGAATGAATCATAGGAATCTCTAGGAAAGCATCTGTCATCAATGTCTAGGGCAAGAATATTTAGGCCATTTTAGAAACCATGACCTTCCATGGAGCAAGGAGGAGTCACTAAGGATTTGGGGAAGAGAAGTGGCAGGATCTGACTTGAACACCCCAGCATCCCTCCAGTGGCTAGGTTCAGAGAATTGTTAAATACAGTGACCACCATACCAAACATGGATGCATATATTTATTAAAATCTGTGTAGCTTTGCACAGTGGCAGTATCGTAGCCAATGAGGTTTATCTCAAGTGCAATTATGGCTAATTAAAAGCTACGGAAGAAGAAAAGGAAGAAGGTAAAAGAAGGAGTGGGGGAGAAGGAAGAGGTAAAAACTTTTCCATGAAAAAAAAATGCTGTCCAGGACTTGAAAGCATCATTCTCTTTGGACATACAAAGATAGTGTGGAATGTTCTCTCTGTGCTTAGAGTGTGTGATGCACAGAAACACAAAAAACCTTTCAGTGTAATTCCTAATGAGATCAGGACCTACCCTGAGATGGGCTGTTCTCTATGTCCAAGCAGAAGCGGATATTGGTAGAATCTGTTTACCAACACTAACTTGTCAAGCCACCTTTACCTTGTGAAGAAAACCAGAAAACTGACATCATCATCAAGCTTGGTCAGATGTGAGTCTGTGCTGCTGAATTAGCACAAGCAGTAAGCATCCAGGTCACTGAGAGAAAACCATAGGCTTTATTGTAGAGGAGAGTTAGGGTAAACAATTGCCATATAGCAACTTGATTTAAGCAAAGCTAGCATGGTGACTTGGTCGAAGTGGAAAAACAACAGACCTGGTTTTCTTCATACAGCAAAACTGAATAGAGATAAATGGAACAAATTCAGTGTACTTTTTCAATCAGTTTATTTCCCATGCCAGTTTTAATTTGAATGTAATTTGCATGAGTATGTATCTCACTGATGCTGTAAAAGACAAACTACAAATGTGTTTATCAGCAATAACGTTCAGGCTCAGGTTAACAAACTACAGTGCATTTTTGAATCAATGTTTAATTCATGTAACAAAAAAATTAATGATGTATTTTCCTATTTCATTTCAGTGATGTTTCAATAATTTCAGTAATAATGTTTCAAAAAATGTTTCAGTAATGAGAAAAAGCCATATTTTTTTTAATTTTCTTGTCTCATTTGAAAAATGTTTAATGTCCCCAAAGAAAGAATATCATGATAGAAGCAGAAGTGATTCCTTCAAGCATTTTTGTTAAAATTTTGCTAAGAATCATAAATTTCATGATAAAAAATAAAAAATATAGTGAGTCCCTATAGACCCCAAGTATTTCAGGTAATTAGAATTATAAACTCATAGAGTCTTAGACTTCTAGAAGACCTCAAAGCCCACCCACATTCCTAGAGTCTGGTGGGTAATAGGCTACACATTAGACACATATAGAGGGAGTGTGGTTTAGACTATTCAATTACCAAATCAATTTCATCTCAAGACATATAAGAAGATGGGATATTTCTTTTTTTCATTCATTATACACGATTTATTGCTTACCTCTTACACGTTAGACACTGTATTGGAGCTGATGTTCCAAAGATAAATAAGATGTGACTTCAAGTCCTTCTAGACTAGCTTTTTCAACAGCTTAAATAAAGAGTTATATACACTGAAGTATATAGGTAACAATTATCTTATTGGACATGGTAAGAATAGTTTGTTTCAGAAATCGCCAAACTTCCAATTAACATATTTTCTAGCAATGCAAGAAGACAAAGAACCACCCCAAAAATCTGTAAATACTTTATCTCTAAGAACTGGAGTTTATATTGAAGTTTGATTTTTATATGTTCTTGATAATAAATATAACTGAAGTTTTGACAAGTTGTGGATTTTGAAAGATATAAACTCGCATTTCAGTCTAGAGTTTGGGGAACTTTTTCCAATGGGGGAAATAGATTTTGGGGGAATCTAGGGTATGTGCACTTATTTATTGAATGGCCTTGTTCACTCTCTGCCTCAGCTTAGTGTCCACAGGATGGTGAACTCCCCATCCTCTTTCTCCCACCTTTCTAACTGCATGTTGTGAACAAATGCTGGAAATTTTCTACAAATACCATTCTCTTATCTTCCTCCCAGTTTCAAAAATCCTCCAGTGTTTACTTAAAACTGACAAATTAAACTCTTCTAAAATTTGGCTCTAACCAAACTTCAAACTTCACTCCTCTTCTTTCAAAAACCTACTTACTGCTCCAACAAGAAGTTTTTGAATTGTTCTCTAGACATGGAACATTCATTCTTGATTCTGTCTCTACTCAAGATGAGAGATCAGAGATATATTGTGCTAAAGTTGCCCATGCATGGAGTAAGGAAATGCTTAAATGGCCAGTGTTTGCTTTTAATTTGTTGCTATAGAAATAAGAATTGTTGCCTCTCCATATTTATTTATGTCCTAAATCAGTGTTACATGAAAATAATGACTCAATTAATAACAACAAAGTTTTATGAACGGGAACAAAGCCATAACAATAAAGATAGTAATCTGCACAGTTAAAATAGAAATTTATCTTTAACACTGACAGTCACTGAATGCAAGACTATTGAATACAAACAAAGGGAGGCTTCATTCATCACTGTTAGCCAGGAAGACAAAAGTTATAATTTGGACATCATATGGAGTTTATCTCACCATTATGTGAAAGTCAACTTTTCTCCTTATTGAAAATGCTCACCTCCAGGTCTTCTGGGCATTTAGAGCCTGTGTCTCTACTCCGTGGCCATTCCTCACTGGGATTTCTGCTATATCCTGAAATTTGAGAGTACCTTGTGCCTAGACAAGTCTATCAGTATATCTGTCATGGTCAAACTTTTCCTCCAGAATGAATGGTCTTGCCCATAGCTCTCTGCTATGGGAATCAATGAGTGCACTATGAACATATACATAATATATAATAGAATCCTGTTTTTCCTGGGACAGTCCTAGTTTATGCCATCTGTCACAATCTTCTATTTTTTAGCATTTATTCAGAACTTTAAAATTTTATAACAAACTTTATTAAAATGCATTAGAATAGGCCAGGATAGATTTGGTGGATTTCTACTTTACCCACCCAACTTCTGCAGGGGTTTGTTTAGCAGAGAATAGTTATCACTTTAACTTTCTACTAAATACAAAAATTGATCTTAAATAAATCTCTCATTTTACAACCATTATGAAATGCAACACAAGTGTAATTAACACTTTTCTTTTAAGAAGAGCATGTAGGGCACTTGCTGATAAAATGAACAACACTCCCACACAAACTAATTCCTGGGAGGAGTATTCAAAACAAAAATAGAATTGCCATATGACCTAGCAATTCTGCTTCTGGGTGTATATTTGAAGGAAATGAAATCATTATCTCGATGAGATATCTGTATTCTCATGTTCGCTGAAGCATTATTCACCATAATCAAGATATAGAAGCAACTGAAGTGACCAACAGTGGATGAGTCGATAAAGAAAATGTGGTATATGTATAGATATATACATACACACATATATATACATATTTATGTATATACATAAATACACATGTATATATACACACACACATATATATATGTGTGTGTGTATATATACACACACACATATTGTGTATATATACACACACACGATGTAATACTTTTTAGCCATGGCATAGGAGGAAATCTGGCCATTGTGACAATATGGATGAATCTTGAAGGTATCTTGAGGGCATTATGCTAAATGAATTAAATTGGACAGAGAAAGGCAAATACTGTATAATGTTACCTATGTGTTGAATCTAAAATAGCCAAACTCGGGGCGCCTGGGTGGCTCAGTGGGTTAAAACCTCTGCCTTCGGCTCAGGTTGTGATCCCAGGGTCCTGGGATAGAGCACCGCATTGGGCTCTCTGCTCCGTGGGAGCCTGCTTCCTCCTTTCTCTCTGCCTGTCTCTCTGCCTACTTGTGATCGCTGTCAAATAAATAAAATATTTTTTTAAAAATAAATAAAGTAAAATAGCCAAACTTGTAGAAACAGGGAGCAGAATATTGGTTTTCAGGGGCTAAAGGATGAGGGAAGTGGGGAGATATTGGTCAAAGGGCATAAATTTCCAGTTAGAAGTCTTGGGGATCTAAAAAAAAAAAATTCTGGGGATCTGAAACACAGCTTTGTCAATACAGTTAATAATACTATATTAGGTACTTCAAAACTGCTAAGAGACTAGACCTTAAATGTTCTCACTACAAAAACGAAATGTTAGTTATGTGAAGAATGTCAGCTAAAGCTACAGTGGTTAATCATATTGTAGTATGTAAGTGTTTCAAACTAACACTGTTGTACACCTGAAATTTGCAGTGTTATATATCAATTATATCTCAAGATAATGGGAGAAAATGGAAGTTGTGCCTGAGTAAATTTATAAAGAGCTGCATATATCTATCAGTAGAATAATGAATGACAATTTTTTTAATGACAAATCTGAATTTGAGTTAATTATCATATGCCAGTATGACAGTGTGCACCTTTCCCCTTTGCTGCCCTTCAACATTTGTATTTGAGAAATGTGTGAGATTCTGGAGAACTATTTAGAAAATCTATCCAAGTTTTTGTAACGGTTTCATCTTTTTTATAAGCAAATCCTCTGCAGTTTTTCTGCATTTTTTCAAGTCAGAAATTTTTAATGAAAATCCTTCAGCAAATGGAGTGCTATGCATTCACTTCTCAAAACTTTTGTTAAATTACTAAAAAAAAAAAAAAAAACACTTAAAAACAAGAACATAGTAAACATTTTCACTACAATGCAAGAGAACAATTGAGCAAATGATAAGCTCACATGGTATATTTGATTTAAATTTAAAATTCTATAATTGTGCTTTGGAATTTTTCAATTTAGGGGAAGAAGACATTGATGGAGCTTTGGTTTTTAATTGGAAAATTTCTATTTTGGACAAAATGAAATAAAATTAAGGTCTGAAATAGTGCAGCAATTATGGTTCCAAATGAATCTTGAATAGAGACAATCAATTAAATGAGCTTTATCTTGTAAAAAAGAAATTCCTGATGAAGAGCACACACACACATGTATGAGTTCATATTAACCACTCCTTAGCAGAATTTTCTGTGCTTGTGACCAATACCTTTAGAGTGATTATATTTTCAGTGATAAATATCATGGCTTATAGAAAAAAAAAGCAAAGAAATTTGTTACCAATTTTAAATTTATTAACGATAATGTACTACTTTGAAAAATACTGAAGGCATTTTTATGAAAATGTAAAAATAAAACTATCCAAAGTACTGACCTTTCATCAAAATACTGATGACATAGTATTAGGACCAGAATTGCTAAGTAACATCCAACATGAGAAAATGTACCAATATAAATAGTATTTAGTGTACTTGAATGTATGCTATTTTTAATTTATAAAAATCTTTATTTTTGAAAATTGTTTTTACTTTCTTTTTTTATTTTTTTTTTGAAGATTTTATTTATTTATTTGACAGAGAAAGAGATCACAAGTAGGCAGACAGGCAGAGAGAGAAAGGGAGGAAGCAGGCTCCCTGCTCAGCAAAGAGCCCAATGTAGGGCTCAATCCCAGGATTCTGAGACCGTGACCTGAGCCGAAGGCAGAGGCTTAACCCGCTGAGCCACCCAGATGCCCCCCAAATTGCTTTTAAATAAAACTATTTTATAAGCAAAATAAATTTTTGGTAAAAATATATTTCAAAACTTAACATATTTAGTAACTCCTTTTCTTCACAAATTTATCCTAGCGTGAAAGATAAATTATATTTTACCTTCATCATGTGACCCTAGCTGAGGAGTTTCCTTTTAGCAGAATTATGGGAAATCTTAGTCTGATCACATGAGCTACCACCATAATCAGGACTGAGGCAGTTGAGTGGAGTAAGACACCATGGATTCCATCCTGTCTGTACTATGTACATTATCTGGCAACTTATTTAAACTCTGTCCTTTAGTTTTCTCATATATATATAGTAAGCTAAGAGCAGTGCCTGCCTCATGTTGTAAAGATTGCATTGATTCAAATATGTAAAGACTGAGTGCCTGGTACGAAGTAAGCACCTAATATAATAATTAAGTGATGTTAAAATTAATTGTGTGGACACATGCAAATAAAACCATAAATAGTTAAAGGCATCTAGCAGCTGCATAGCATTTCAATACCCACTTATTTCTGATGTTTTAATTGTCATTTAAAATCCCCAAAATAGCTATGAATCCATGCCAGTGAGGAAAAACAAAATAAGAGAATAAAGGGATAGATATTTGTTTTTATAGTCAAAGTTATATAAATAACAGAAGAGACTTTTCCAAATACACTAATAGTGTCCAAATTAAACTCACAGTCTCCATCCACCCATTCTTCACCCCCAGAACCCTGCATATGACTGTAATTCAAGCAAATCTCCCAAATGTCACCCACAAAATTAAACTTAATAGAAAACATGAGGAGAATTTATTTGAGGTCTGAATATACAAACATCAGAGCATCATGATATCCATAAGTGATTCATGGTAATGAAACATTCATTAGTGTTGGCTGCCAGATAAACACTGCATATTGTTATTTTTTGGCATACTTTTTCAAACATTTTTTGTGAGCAGTATGAAAGCTAAATATATTTTTAAAGCACTTCATCTAATGAATACATTGGGAATTCTCAATTTTCAAGAAGTTGCCAATCAAATGATGGTGTTAGTGTTTGCTGTATAACAAAATTGACATTTGAACATTGAACTTAAAAAGCTGCGGAGTTGAACCATGACAGAATAGGCTTTGGGCAACAAACTGAGGGTTTTAGCGGGGAGGGCAGGTGGGGGATGGGTTAACCAGGTGATGGGTATTATGGAGGGCATGGATTGCATGGAGCCCTGGGTGTTACATGCAAACAGTGAATCACTACATAAAAAACTAATAGTGTCCTGAATGGTGACAAACATAACATAATAAAAACTTAAAAAAAAAAAAAAGCTGGATTTTTAAAAATGGAGTTTTTAATAGACAGCATTAAGAATAATGGAATGATTTAAAGAGTTGATGTCTGTGCACTTGAAGTATAAAGTGTTATTATTTTATATGTAGTGTCATGTTCATACAGTTCAGTTGTACCAAAGACAGAATCTTCTTGGATGTTTTTGTTTGTCTAAAAATATGGAATATATAAATGCTCTCTCCATGAAGATAGGAGGCAGGTTTCTAAAACACCTGAGTTCATTACCACTATGAGTAATCACCGATAATTCCTCAAATTTTAGGATTTAGTTATTTTACTTTATTTCAGAAAAAGGTAACCACTTCTTTGTGAGGAGTAAGTATAATAGGTTAGACCACTGAACAGCAGATAACTTCAAGGTTGAAGAGCCCTGAAGCTACAGGGAACAAACCAGGAGTTGACCATTATGGAGACTGTCACATTCAAGATTTAGAAAGTCTTCTTTTTGTTACTGATGTTTGTCCTCAGGGTTTCCACCACCCCCACTCAGACCCCCCCTCCCCACCACCACACCAGCTTTTTCTTCTGTTTTTCATTTATGATCACAAAACAAAACGTGACTACATGGTAAAACATTTGACAAGGGCAATTTTAATAATTTTTAGAAGAGCACAATTAAATTTGGATACCAGATGAGGTGTATATAATAAAAGACAGCACACAGGAATTTTAAAGAACATTTTAAAATACAAAAATCCAGATGGGCATATAGCTCTATTATTCAAACAAATTCATACTCAGAACAGAAAATGAAGAGTTGTTTTACTGGGGGGTTATTTGAAGCCACTTACAGCTAAATCTTTCCAGGTATCCTCCCCAAACTACAGAAATCATTAAGCAAATCCATTCTACAACTGATGCATAGAAAAACCAGGAGGTGAAGCTTATTAAAAAAACTTTACAGTACATATAAACAGACAAATAGACACCTCAATCCAGAAAAGACCTCTTTAGAACCCACCCACAGCAGATCAAAAAAATCAGTAAACATTGTGGGGAAAAGAGGAGAGGAAAAGGAAAGATCTACCAAACACACATTAGGCCACATTCAAAAAGAAAAAGTCCTACCTTGAGTGGGTAGCTGAGAAAAAGACTGAGACCTGGTAAATCAGAGCACTTGACATTGTTGTTCAAAAGGAAGGAAATAAAAGAGACTTCAACAAGAGGCAGTAGACCAGAGTAGAATGGAGGACTTGGAAGTAGATGCTGCCACTCAGCAATTTTGTGATAAATAAAAAGAAGAAAATAAAATGAGAAAACTACATATCCTGAAAAACAAGCAAGCAAACAAATCACAAAATAGACACATAACATCTCTCCTTTCCCTATCCTATAAAAAAAGTATCACCTATTAAAGAATATAGAATTCACTTAATTAACAGAAGAGAGCATTTTGGAAGCAAGATCATAGTACACCAAACAAAGTCTTCCTCCTTGATTTCAGCACAATCCTTTTGCCAATTTGGGAAAATAAGACTTTATGAAATGAACAGATCATGGCAGATAATATTCATATAAAATTTACATAGAAAAAATGCAGAAAATGGAAATAAAACATTTTAACTGATAAGAATTATACTCCCAATATTAACTCAAAAAGAAAATTTTTTTATTTTATAATATTTTCTTTTTAAAAAAAGATTTATTTATTTGAGAGAGTGAGGGAGAACAGGGAGGGGATAGAGAGAGAGAGAAAAAATCCTTAAACCAGCTCCCCACTGAGCATGGAGCCTGTCACAGGACTCAGAGATCATGAACTGAGCCAAGATCAAGAATCTGGCCCTTAAATGACTGAGCCACCCAGGTGCCCTAAAAGAAAATTAAATTTTAAAACATGAAAAAGGCTCAAATCATATACTCAAAAAGTCAGAAAAGACATGCACACACACACACACACACACACACACACACAAAAGGTTAAATGGCAAATAAATGTTGATTGAATACAGGGGAGAAAGAATAGTAGCAAAAGATAAAAATTTTATAAATAATTTATACTGAATTACAAGATTAGTATAGGTCTGACTGAAGACTATAAGCAAAATTTTTAAGGAAAAGTGTGAAAATGGATGAGATAGTGTCAACCAAATAAAGGAAAAGTAAAAATCAGGAAGAGTGTGACTGGTACAAAAGATAGGCAATAAAGACAAAACCCTCATATGGTTAGTGAGCTGAGGAAGTAAAGCATAGATATAGAATATAACAAATATTTACAAATATAATTTAAGAAAAATTCCAGAAATAAGTGGAAGTATGAATCTGGACATTTAAATGTTTAGTCATGCCATTAGGAAAATTGATCCAAAATAGTCCACTAGAGGTTAAAGATAGATAAAATAACTAGGAATATCAGGCGAAAAACCCAAGTCACTTAACAAATAAAATGAAAATGACATTGACACAAGATTTCTCAACAATATACAAATCAAAACCACGAGGCAACATAAAAACAACAACAACAACAACAAAACACCTCAAGAAAATAATTAGCTTAGGATTTTACATCCAGTCAGTCCTTTTTTAATTTTAAGATTTCATTTATTTATGTATTTATGTATTTATTTATTTATTTTCAGAGTTTGGGGAGGGAGAGAGAGGACTTGCATGGAGTGGGAGGCAGAGGGAGAAGCAGGCTTCCTGCTGAACAGGGAGCCCAATGTGGGACTCCATCCCAGGATTCCAGGAACATGGCCTGAGCAGAAGGCAGGTGCTTAACCAACTGAGCCACCCAGGGGTCCCAGTATGTCCTTTCTGTGTCAATGCTATAGAAAGCCAGTATTTAATATGTGAGAACTCAAAGTATAATCATGAGCCCACCTGGATAAATCTACTAGGAGATAAGCTTCATTCAACTGGAAGATGACTAGAGAAATTTGTCAGAGGACTACTGGTGATTATTAGATATGGCTAATTATAAACAGAAGAGTAAAAAAAAGGTGAAAGTAATGTTATTTACTGGCAAAGTAAAAATATTATGATTAAAATATGAGAAGAGAGGAGGGAAGTAAAATAATCTTAGTTGTTACACAGGTATAAGGTGGGAGTCAAAGCTTATGGTAAAGTTGATAATCCGAATAGTAGAAGTAAATCACATAGAAAAGCAAAGCAAATACAACATAAAATAATATGATTGAGTTGAGATGTCATTTTTCATTCATTCATATCAATAAATGTAAACGGGCTAAACTTATCCATAATTTTTTTCAAATGACTAACGAAAGAAGTCACAATTCCACACTGTACAGGCATACTTTATTCTATTGTGCTTTGCTTTTTGTGCTCTGCAGATATTGCATTTTTTACAAATTGAAGGCTGTGGCAGCCCCATGTCAAGCAGGGCTATCAGCACTACTTACCCAGCAGCATAATTTGCTCACTTCATGCTCCTGTGTCACATTTTGGTAATTCTTGCACTACTTCAAACTTTTTCATTATTTTTAAATCTGTTCTGTTGATCTGTGATCAGTGATCTTTGATGTGACTATTGTCTTTTATTGCCCATAAAAGACAGAGAACTTAATCAATAGATGTAGGGTGTGTTCTGACCGCAGATGTAGTAGAAATAATAAGAGAGTTAGAATTAGAAGTGGAGCATGAAGATCTGACTGACTTGCTGCAATCTTACGATGAAACATGACCAGATGAGGAGTTGCTTCTTAGGGATGAGCAAAGAAAGTGGCTTCTTGAGTTGGAATCTACTTTTAGTAAAGACACTGTGAAGACTATTGAGAGGACAACAAAGGATTGAGAGTGTTACATAAACCTAGTTGATAAAGCAGCAGCAGGGTTTGAGAGGATGGACTCCAGTTTAGAAAGAAGTTCTACCGTAGAGAAAATGCTATCAAACAGCATCACATGCTACGAAGACATTCTCCATGAAAGGAAGATTAATGCAGCAAACTTCATTGTTATATTTTAAGAAATTGCCACAGCTGCAACGGTCCTCAGAAACTAACACCCTGATCAGTCAGTACCCATCAAGACCAAGGCAAGACCCTCCACCAGCGAAAAGACTAAGCCTGGCTGAAAGCTCAGATGGTGGTTAGCATTTTTTAGCAATAACGTATTTTTTAATTAAGGTTTATACAGGGGCGCCTGGGTGGCTCAGTGGGGTAAGCCTCTGCCTTCAACTCGGGTCATGATCTCAGGGTCCTGGGATTGAGCCCCACACTGGGCTCTCTGCTCAGCAGGGAACCTCCCCCCCCCCTCTCTCTGCCTGCCTCACTGCCTACTTGTGTTCTCTCTCTCCATCAAATAGATAAATAAAATCTTTAAAAAAAAAAAAGTTTAAAGGGGCACCTGGGTGGCTCAGTTGGTTGGACGATGCCTTCAGCATCAATAGGCAAAGGTAAATCAGGCAGAGGGAAACAAGATCTGTTGTCCAGATATCAGACAATCCAAATAATCAGGCTTAAGTTTCAAAGAATAGAATATTAAAAAAAAAAAACACTTCTAATGATGAAATCCATAATCCACAATGAAGACATAACAATTGTTTGTATTTATGAGTCATGTTCTGTACCTTTATAAAAGAGGCAGAAATAACCTACTGGTAAGAGATTTCAACATAATGCTATCAGCAAGGGAATGAGAAGATAAGCCACTATTTTGTATCTGTGCTGCCAAAGCGAGTACAATAAGCCACAATTTGGGAGAAAAATTTGCAAAAGACACATCTGATAAAGGATAATTATACAAACTGTATAAGGAAATCTTAAAATTCAACCACTAGAAAATATAACCATTAGAAAATTCAACCATTAGAAAATAAACAACTAGATTTAAAAGGGATCCAAATGCCTTAACAGATACCTCACCAAAGAGGAGATTCAAATGGCAGATAAGCATATGAAAAGATATTCCATATCATATGTCATCAGTCAAATGCAAAGTAAAATAAGAAACCTCTGCACACCTATTAGAATGGCCCCAGTCCAGAATGTTGACAGTAACAAATGCTGTTGAAAATGTGGAGCAATAGGAATTTTCATTCACTGCTAGTGGAAAGGAAACCTGGTACCGCTACACTGGAAGACAGTTTGGAGATCTCCTACAAAACTAAACATACTAGAGACACCTGGGTGGCTCAGTCGGTGAAGTGTCCAACTTTTGGTTTCAGCTCAGGTCATGATCTCAGGGTCATGGGCTTGAGCCCTACATCAGAGTTCTGTGTTGAGCAGGGAGTCTGTTTAAGGATTCTCTCTCTCCTTCTCCCTCTACCCCTCACACTTTCTCTCTCTGAAATAAATAAATAAATCTTAAAAAACAACAACAAACAAACAAACTAACTAAACATACTCCTACCATATGATCAGGCAATTCCTCTCCTTGATATTTAACTGAAGAAGCTAAAAATATAAGTCCATAAAAAAATTTGCTCATGGATGTTCATAGCAGCTTTATCCATAATTGACAAAACCTGGAAGCAACCAATATGTCCTTCAGTAGGTGAATAGATAAATAAAATTTGGTACATCCTGAAAAATGGAATATTATTCAGCCTTAAAAAGTAATGAACATTGAAGCCATAAAGAGACAAAAATTAACTTTAAATACATATTATCAAGTGTAAGAAGCCAATCTGAAAAGACTGCATACTGTATGATTCCAACTATATGACATTCTGAAAAAGGCAAAACTATGCAGACAGAAAAGAGGTCAGTGATTGCCAGGGGTTGATGGCAGAGGAGAAATGAATAGGCAGAGCACAAAGGCTATTTTTAGGGCAGTGAAAACACTCAGTATGATATCATGATGATAGATACCTGTCATTATTCATTTGTCCAAACTGACAGAATGTATAACACCAGCAGTGAAATGCAATGGTAACCACGGACTTCAGATGACTATGATGTGTTCATTAGTTGTAACAAATGTACGACTTTGATAGGGGATGTTGATAATGGGAGAGACCATGCATAGTGGGGAGATGGGAATTGTGGGAAATTTCTGTACCTTCTCTTCAATTTTGCTGTGAACCTGAAGCTGCTTTAAAAAATCAAAGTCTTGGGGCTCCTGGGTGGCTCAGTGAGATAAGCCTCTGCTTTCAGCTCAGGTCATGATCCTAGGGTCCTGGGATTGAGCCCCGCATCGGGCTCTCTGCTCAGCAGGGAGCCTGCTTCCTTCTCTCTCTCTGCCTGCCTCTCTGCCTACTTGTGATCTCTGTCTGTCAAGTAAATAAATAAAATCTTTAAAAAAAAATTTAAAAAAAACCAAAGTCTATTTAATAAAGAAATCATATCAGTTAAGATAAATCAAATGAACAAAAAATAAGAATAGAGAATAACTGAAGAACATACTAATGAAGATAAAATATTATGGCTATATTATGAATTTTATCCCTTAATATCAGATTATTAGAGACTCTATCTTCCACTCAAACACCTATAGAATATTTTCTTTTTTTTCTAATTTTTAAAAATTTAAATTCAATTAATTAATATATAATGTATTATTTGTTTCAGGAGTACAGGTCTGTGATTCATCAGTCTTATATAAGACTGATGAAGTTCTTGAACCTAGGTTCAAAAAGGTGGTTTATTAGAGCACGGGGACAGGACCCGTGGGCAGATGGAGATGTTGCCCGGAGTTGTGAGGAGTGACTGGTTATATACACAGGAGTTGGGTAGGTAAGGAAAAAGGGGTGTTCAGAAGGGCTATTGGGGTAAAGAAGACTGTCAGGATATCGAAGGCTTGGTTACTATCAAGCCAAGGCCGCTTTCCCTCTAATGAGGCACTAACATAAAGACAATTGGGAGTCTCCTGGTGGAATGTTACATTCCTGCTATCAAGTGTCCTTGCTAGTGAGATTAAGGTTTAGAAGAAATTTAACTTTCTTTAGGGCTTGAGGAACTAAGTTACTTGCCTTTGGAAATTGTGCTATTGTTAAGATAGCTTCTTTGCTGTAACTCTCTAGGACATTGGAAAAACCAAGGGAGACTCCTGTCTTGCAGAATTGTGATCTCTGCAAGTTAACTATTTGTTTTTCTTTTAGGGCAGTTAGAGTTGCCTGAAGAATGTCACACATACTACCAAGGGGAGTGGGTAGAGAGGGGGTGCAAGGTACCAGCTTTTGCTTTGTCCTCAGCCAGCCTCCTGCTCCCTCATCAATACCAGTGCTCAGTACAACACATACCGTCTCCACTGTCCACACCCAGTTACCCCATAACCCTGCCGCACTCCCCTCCAGCAGCCCTGTTTGTTTCCTATGATTAAGAGTCTCTTACAGATTTTCTCCCTCTCTGGTTTCATCTTGTTTCATTGTTTTCCTCTCTTCCCTTATGATCCTCTGCTTTGTTTCTTAAATTCCAGAAATATAAATGATCACTTTGTGTAGGAAGGACATTCATAAATATTTTAAATTAGTGTTTAAATTAGTGTTATCAAAAATATCATATATGGAGAACAAATCCTAGAGTGAACTCTCATCTTCATGCTCTGTAAAATGTCTCCCTCTTTGTGAGTAGGCTGGATCTAAGATTTGCTTTTTAATTGATACAATATGGCAAAATTGTAGAAGGTGTGAAATTAGTGATGGGAAACCTCACTAAAATGTCAAAGGGTGGGTTTGGCTGGATGAGCGCTCATGCTCTCCTACTCATGGTCAATTTGTAGACCCAATAGGAAGAGATAGACATGGCCTTACATGGACTTGACCTTGTACATGGATACTACGCTATTACTCCAGCATCAGGGAAAAATGCTTTCCTTGCCCTCCCCAGGCAAGAGCTCAGCTAATGAAAAGCCACAACACTTCAAACTCCCAGTTTATTCTAACGAACTTTTAATTTATAACAACCATCCCAACTTACTCCTTTTCTTTCTTCTTAAAAAACTGTGCCTGTCCTTTGGCCCCTAACTTGCCTACAGTTTTGCTGCAACTTGGTTGTCCCAGATAGCAATTCTCTTTTACTCCTGAATAAACCCATTTTAAAAAATATATTTTATTTATTTATTTGAGAGAGCATGAGCAGAGGGATGGAGAAGCAGGCACCCTGCTGAGCAGGGAGACTGACATGGGGCTAGATCCCAGGATCCTGGGATCATGACCTGCCACAAACGACGAACACAGATGCTTAACCAATTGAACCACCCAAGTGCCCCAAACCCATTTTTTGTTGTTGTTAAAATAACTGAGTTTACTTTTAACAATGCAACTCCCTTAATTAGGCTAGGTTTTGTAACAAAGGTGATGGGTCTTTACTCCTTTACTTAGTTAGCCTTTGTGTTACATTAAACAATATTCTCTTAGCCAACTGAAATGAAACTTGTTTTCCCTGTTGGATTGAAGAGGGAAGCTGCCATGCTGTGAGAGCTTACAGAGACGGATCTATAGCAAAAACTATAGGCAGCCTCTCTGAGTTGTCTAACTACCCACTAAGAGCCAGAGAAAGAAGAAAGCCTCAGTCCCATGACCTGAAGGAAATGAATTCTGCCAATAACCCGAGAAGGGACGAAAGAGAGAAGGGAAAGAAAAAGAGAGAGAAGCAAAAAAGAAAGAAGAAACGTTGGAAGGGGAAATTCACATCTTAAATGTTAATTAATATACACTGAAGCCAAAAGAGAACTAGAAAACTGACAGTTTGTAGCAAACTTTGAAGAGATAGTAAAACCATTGAGTGTGAAGTTATTGGGGAACTGGTTATCCAGACTGCCTCAAAGTATCAATTATTTTTCAATAAGAAAAGAAACTAAAGAATCTCTGCGATGTGGAAATTTCACTATGCCACCTTAACAAAGTGATCAAAATTACCATCACTAATAATAAAACAAACTGAAAGTGTGTGTCTCTCGACGACATGATGCTCTGAAAGGAAGCTATTTCTGCTTTTTAACCAGAATCTAATCATTAAGAAAGTATCAGGGCATTCTGCAAAACTATCAGACTAGACCCTCCAAATATTTTCATATCATGACAGACCAAATAAAAAGAAAAGAATAGAATTGATCTGGATTAAAAGAGACAAAAGTGACCTATAGACGTGGCAACTAAAAACAATGTGTGATTGTAGTTTGAATCCTGGATAAGTAACATAAGAAATAAACACTGTGAGAGACATTTTAGGGCCTCCTGGGGAAGTCTGAATTTTAAGTATCTACTAGACAATATTATTGTTATCAGTTAATTTTGACAAGGGAATGTCCTTGTTCTTGGAAGTGGTGAAGCCAAGCTGTAGTATTGGCAACTTCCCCTCAAATGGCTTAGCCAAAAGGCAGGAGTGTGTGTGTGTGTGTGTGTGTGTGTGTGTGTGTGTGTGTGTGTATGTATAATACATGAAGAAAAAGCAAATCAGTGATTAGGTGGAAGATGAGGTTCGCTGCACTGTTAATTTAATTTTTCTCTAGTTTTGAAATATTTCAAAATATAATTTGGTTTCAAACAAAGGAATTATAGTCCTCACTTCAAGTTTTTTAAATAAACTCCACCTTTTTCCTGTTTAGTCATGGTTATGAGAGTAAGTCATCTTATTTAATATTTTGAGGAGAAATGTGAAAAAAATAAAAAAATAAAGTTATCCATAATCCTGCTGTGTACAGATAAACATTGTTAGTATTTTGGTGTACTCCCTTTAAGTCATTTACTTTTATTCATATATAAATCATATATATTGGTTTTCCAGCACAGGGATCATAATTCATATTTAGTTTTATACATCAGGAGATAAGGAACATTTTCCACATCTTTTAATAATTTCCAAAAAAATACAACTCTAATGGTTACATGCAGATACATCATAATGATTAGAACACAATTTTACAAACTTTCTCCTTACTGATACATTTTTCTCTTGGTTTTCAGATTCCCAAACTCTGGTTTTCTGCATAATTCACTCTCCTGTCCTTTTTCATTTCCTTTGTTTCATTTTTTTTTAAAGATTTATTTAGTTATTTTAGAGAGAGAGAACACAAGCAGGAGAAGAGCAGAGGGAGAGAGAGAGAAAAAAATCCTTGAATATCCTCCCCTCTGAGCCCAGAGCCAACACTGGGCTTGATCCCATGATCCTGAGATCATGACCAGAGCTGAAATCAAGTCAGCTGCTTAAGCCACTGAGTCCCCAGGCACTTCTCTAAATCTCCTTGAGAGCTCTAAGGCTCAGCCTACGTTTCCACCTCTGCTTCTGTTAGCCTGCATTCTATAGGTGACCCAACTTAGGCTATTGTTTTTAAATGCCTTCTCTATGGTGATATCAAGAGGTCTGGGCATAAATCTGTAGCCCAGACCTTTCTTCCAAATGCCATTTGTATATCTAACTGTTTATTCCACTTGAATGCATTAAGTTTATGCCAAATTCAAATCTCTTATCTTTCCTCCAAACCTTCTCTTTATAGTCTTAAACATGTCATCTAATGGCAATTATCTTCTAATCTTCTAATGTTCTAAGCTTCTAATGTTCAGGCCAAAAGCATGAGAATCATTTTAACTCCTCTTCATCTCTACTTTATACCCATATTTTGTCTGTCATCAAATCCTGTGAGCTCTTCTTTTCATACATGTTCAGAATCTGTCCCTGCTTACCAACTTCCCTGCTAATACTATGGCCTGAAAAACCATGAATTCTGGCCTAGATCATGCATTTCCCTCTGACTGGTATTTGTTAGGCTCTACCTGCCATTCAAATATAAAAGTAAATTTGTGAAATCGTATGTGAGATCACTCCATGCCCTCAATTCAAATCCTGCCAGTAGATTTGATCTCACTCATGGTAAAAACCAAAGTCATTTACAGTGTCTAGAAAAGGACACTGATCCAGTTCTAGCTATTTTCTGGCCTCACTTAAATTTTCCTTTCCCTCCCTCATTGGCTATCCCGCTGTTCCTCAAATACATGTGCTATCATCCCTGCTCAAAACCTTCACAAGTGCTGACCTCTGTGCCTGGAGTCCTCTCCTCCCAGACATACAGCCTTGGGGAGTTTCTTGCCTCCCTTTGGTCTTCGATCAAACTTCACCTTATTAGGCTAGTTTACTATTCTCTTTAAAGCTTTAACTCACTACCCAGCAACCTTTATTCCCCCTTTCCACTTTATTTTCTTTATTTGCTATTCTCATTTTTCTCAATTTTTAAATAGATTATTCAAATCAAATCACACAAAGGTTATGGATATTTTAAAATATTTGATTTGGAGTGCCAAAATGATTTCTCAAAAGAAAGCTCCAAAGCCAAGAGTTTAAAAGACTGGTTTAATACTAAGACCATTCTAATTATTAAAACTAAATATCATCATCCTGAAAAAGTCTTTGCTAATCAGGAAAAAATAAAATACTATGTCAGGTCACTTTCCTTTCTATCTTCCTTCCTTCTTCTCTCTCTTTCTTTCTCTCTTTCTCTCTTTTTTTCTTTCTTGCTTTCTTTCTCCTCCTTGATATAATTTATTCTCTTGGTTTTCAGATTCCCAAACACTCTGGTTTTCCTTTCTTTCTTTCTCTCTCCCTTCCTTCCTTCCTTTCTCTCTCTTTTCCTTCCTTTCTTCCTTCCTTTTTTCCTTCCTTCTTTCCATTAGTGTTATTTAATATTTTGATCATATAATGAAGCTTCCTCCAAGAACCAGGAAATTAGAAAAAGCAACACTATTCTCCTTTCAGGGGTGGGGGGGACTTTAACCTTCACCTCACCTCCTCTAAAAAAAATAAATTCCAGGTAGATTGAAGATTTAAATGAAATGGTTAAACAATAAAGCTTCTTGAAGATAGTATTTGAGAATATCTTCATGAATTGATGTAAGAGAAAGCTTTTTCAAGCAGGTTGTGTAGAAATTAATATTCTGCACAACAAAGCATTGAAACTGCTATTGCAAAGCCACTTCCCATCATGATACTTTCCTGTCAAAGACTTTCATGTACCTATTGTGCTCAGTAAAGTTTAAACTCCTGGATTCTGATTCTTGTTCTTCTCCTTCTTCTTCTTCTCCTCCTTCTCTTCCTTCTCCTTCTCCTTCTCCTTCTCCTTCTCCTTCTCCTTCTCCTTCTCCTTCTCCTTCTCCTTCTCCTTCTCCTTCTTCTTCTTCTTCTTCTTCTTCTTCTTCTTCTTCTTCTTCTTCTTCTTCTTCTGTTTGACCCATATTCTCCTGGATTTTGCACAAGTTGCTTCACTCAGTATGAATGCTTTTCATCTTCACATGGTACAAAATGATGTATTTTTTTTATAGATTTTATTTATTTATTTGACAGACAGAGATCACAAGTAGGCAGAAGAGCAGGCAGAGAGAGAGGGAAGCAGGCTCCCTGCTAAGCAGAGAGCCCAACAGGGCTCGATCCCAGGACCCTGGGATCATGACCTGAGCTGAAGGCAGAGGCTTCAACCCACTGAGCCACCCAGGCGCCCCCAAAATGTTGTAATTTGAGTTGTAACATCATCTCCTTCATTAGACTTTCTCAGATTCCCAGATGACAGTAGTCCTTCTTGTCTGTGAACCTGAGAGCATTATATCAGGACTTTTCTTATATTTACTACCTTGCACCTTATATTTGTGCCTGATGTCTTTCCCAACTAGAGGACAAAATCTTTGAGTGTAGATACACTCTCTTATGTATCCTAAAGCGCCTACCTGGATAACATGGTGCCTTATACACAGTAAGTCCTCAATAAACAATTATTATATTAATTAATTATTTAGATAATATAAAAAGAGATATATAATAAATATGATATATAAGAGAACATCACTTTAACATTGACTTTCATGTTTTATTCTTGAAAAATTATTTTATCAAAAATAACTGCATGTAATTAAGGTTGTTTTAAGATTCTAACACCAAGCAGGTGCTTTATATATATTGCTGAAGAATTATATACACTTGCTGGAGGATTAAGGAAAATTCTATCCCTTGCCTTTGTCAATTTTGTTCTCTCATATTTAACTGTAAATATGAGAGCTTTGTCAGTGGCAGTTTCCTAGTCCAATGTATATCTGTGTTTTATATTTTCACATATGGAAACTGTCCTTAAATATGTGTGTTTCATTTCAAATACATTATTTATTTTAATCTATGAAACAAAACAATGACTGTATTAAACACTCAGAACTTTCATAAGTTGGGAGGAAAACACGAATGGCTTTGCATTTATAATCCAGCTTTTAATTTTCTTGTTCTATTTGCAATGAGATCAGTGGCAATTTTTCAAATAATTTTATTTACTTTTTTAACATAAGAAACCAAAAGTCTACAAAATAATATAGTTTATGCCCACCTTCATTTAAAAATAAAAGAACAGTTCAAACTTATCACTCAAACTATGCACTTCTTCCAACTTATCCTCTTACAATATTCTTTTACCCATATTCAACAAATGAAAAGCTTTGCACAGGAGAGAAAAGAAAGTATTTTAAAAGACTTGAATGAATGAATTTCTAGATTTCAACAGTAATAACTTCTCAGTCTTACTCTGCATTTTTTTTCTATGAAGCTGCTGTAGATAATTTAATGAGTTAAAAGAAAGAAAATGGCTATGTTTAGTTTATTTAATTCTATGAGGTAATTGGTTATTTCTTTGACATTATGCTTTCCAGATTAGAAAAAATCGCACAAATATTAATATATTAAATATGAAAACACTTTATCTATACAATTATATTAAGCTTCAAATCCAAAATATGTGTAAACAAATATAAAAATGTATTAAAGTATTCATAACATGGGTGAAATCATGTAGTGAGTTTTGCAAACCTACAGGGTATGACTTAGGATCTTTTATTAAATAATGAGAATCTCTTATTATTAATCAAATGTATCTTCACGAGTATAGTAATTTTTTGTAAAAAGCATTTGTTGGTCTTTTTAAAAGATATTTGAATCTGAAAGTAGTTTATTACATCAGTTTACTGAAAGTAACCTACACCGAATATTCTAGGAATAAGTAGATAAGAGCAAAATGTTTTTGACCAAAATAAATTGATATCAATGATAACTGAAAAAGAAAATGCATGTGTTGAAACGTGTAGGTTTTCATTTTAATCATTTAGCACCACCTGACTGAAGTGAATAAGGACAGGAAAAAATAATTTACTGTCACTTCAAAGAAATATGATTTTAGTGCAGGGAAAGAAATATGGCTGACACATTAAGAGTAGTTATTATGAAAAACAATATTGGTCAAATTGCAGTGTGCACATAATTTAGCCAACTTCCTTCTTTCATCATAAGATTTGCATTCTTTAAAGTTGTAGCTTTACAGAATGATGAAGTCTTTTCATTATTCATCTTTGCCACTGTCTCAGAATTAAAAGGCTTGTGGGTGACAAAAAGCCAATTAATCATATTTATGGTGACAACCATGACTGTAATAAAACAGACATTCTTAGAAAGCATGCCCTTTTCTTCACATTAAAACCTGTTGAACGTGCTCTTCCATTCCCTGAGGCTTTGAAGATAGATTATTGTTTTTCGGAGAAGAATAAAGAGTTAGTACAAATCCAATAGTTACCATGATGATGGTAGAAATGGACCAAAGTCAGAATTTTATATTTATATTTATTTATATTAGTTTTCTATTCTGAAGGATTCTTTCTATTGCCCATTTCATCATTTGAAATGTATGATGTAATTCATTCTGTAGTAATTCATCCACACAATTCACATTCTAAATTTCTGGATTGTTCCCTATGTGCCTATAATAAGAAATTCAAATGAAGACAAAATCTGGACAAAGGGTGAATTTATTCTTTAGCTAATGTTTGAAACTAATTATAGTCAAAAGATAGGAACGTAATTATATCATCCTAATCATATTCAGTAAAGCCTTCAAAAATTCACAGGCAGGGTCCGACTGACAAAGTTTTTAAGGGATGTGTCTTCAGTAGTGAAAGAGAATTATTTTTTATTTTATACAGTCAGATTAAGAAATAGGTTTTATCCATTGTACAGTTCTTATATTTTAGTCAAATATAATTTTTATTAAGTGAATTTAGAATAAATCTTCTAGAACTATAGCAATCGACTTTTAGAAATTAAAAGACCTTTAGGATTTAGTTAATGCAGGGACTCTTCACTTCTTGTACATCCAAATCCTATGGTAGTCTGAAGAAGCCCATAGCTCAATCCTTACAAAATGAAATTCAGGGGCTTACAAAGAAAATTAATTACAGTAAAACAGTTACTGAAATATCTTTGAAAACAAACTTTGACATAGTAATATATTAGCTTATTTATTAATACATTAAATAATAAGATGTAGTGACAGACCTATCATGGTTGTGGTGAATTCAAAGTCATAATGAGCAAAATTATATCTCAAAATATCTCCAACAACTATATTATGACATGAAAATACCTGTAATTTCTATAAGTAGCAAAGTTAGAAGTAATACTGCTACTTACATACATTTGTTGTCTACAACCATAATTGAAGGAAATGTTAAATTTCAGTTAGGTATTAGTGAGAATAAAAGGTAACATTTTCCTGTCCAAGTTCACAGACTCTCTCAAATCTCTTCAGAGGCCTTGTGGGGGTCCTTGGACTTCAGATGAAGATTGTTGTTCTGTATAATTTTCCATCATCCTGATGAGGAAACGGGCCCCACAGGCATTTGTGATAATTGACATAGCCAGGTGGTGAGAGAAGAATCAGCCCCTGATTCTCCAGACGGTTTTGCCCACATTCTCCCAGCATCACCAGGTGCTCACATCTACCTCAGCAGGAACTGTTACAGAGCTTTATTTCATTCTCTTTTAAACTAGATATCTCAAAAATACTAATTTGTAAAAGACGATCATTTTACAGATGGTTGTAGGAGACTCTGGAGAAAGAAATTTTAGTACATTCACTTTGTTCCTCAGCTCTCATGACGCAGAATTTAAGAAGCTGCGTAGGTTCCCTGTGAAGATGAGTGACTCAAGCCCTTGGCAGCATTGGCCATTCTTGTTTCTATTTCTCATGGCTGGTGATTCTCTCTGCCTAGGTCATTCCTTTCATTTTTGGAGTGATCAGAGATATAAAATGGCTAAAACCTCCATCACTTTATCCTAGGAGTTGGTTGCCATCAAGAACTTTATTCAATATATTTTACTAACTGAGATTTCCAACCATAAACTGATGAACATACATTCCTTTTCTTTGCAGAAGCCACAAGGAGTAATAATGAAATCCAGAGAGTAGATGTGAATTTTTCAGTTGGCATGTTTGTCAATACATTTAGCTCAGGTTGGTCAGTAGGGGAAAAATAGACATCAGCTTTTAAAATTTTCTACATTAGATTTGCTATTTGCAGTGATTGCTAAAAGTAAAAAGTCTTCAAAATTTAAAGAAAAAATTGAAAGGATAATTTTTAAGATTAAGGAGTGCCAAAAGAGAACTAGCTGGACTAAGAGATGCTACAGTGACCTGATCTGTCAAAAAAGATTGGATTGGATTTTCAGAAGCAACACAAATAAAAATTGAACATAAGTAGATCTGTTTACCTCTGATTAGTTTGCCCAAATATGTACTTTTATGGAGACAAGGGCCATGTCACTTCCATATACTTATATCCTCCATCATACCTGGAAAAGAGGAGCTCTATTTGCAGTGTGCAACAAATGCTTGGTGTAATGTAAAACCTCAGATGGTGAGCTGAAAGAGACCTCAGGAATCATCTAATCCCAGCTCCTTTATAGTTTTTGAAAAAGGTTCTGTAATTTAGTGTTTGAAGTGCCCTTTGTTCAGAATAATATTTAAATATGCTCTTAATATTACATTATTAGACCAATGAGGAAAGTTTCTTATCATTCACTAGCAAAAGCAGCTGATGAATTTTAGGGATGCTATTTTAAGCTACGTTTTTGGTGCTATCCACTATATACAATATTAAGTTTCAGAAAAACTCTTCAGGCAATACTACTGTCATTTTCAGACAAGGAAACTAATACATGAGAAGGCTAATCAACTAACTCAAGGTCAAAAAAAAATAGCAATCGGCAGTCAGGATTCAAACTAACTCTATCCACTTTGAAAGACCATTATACTAAAAGAAAAAAAAGAGGGGGAAGGAAAAAAGAAAGACAGGTGGATGAAGAAATGAATACGAATAAAAGCACATACCTATTATTAGGCAACTCCAACAAGTTACATTGGGTTCCTATAGTCTACCAAAAGGGATATAATGTAGGTATGTACATATATGACTAAAGTGTCTACAGTGAGGGTGGGGGGACAACTGTCTATAGGAAGGGAATGGGGAATCAGATCTCACCAATTTTTTCCTAGTGATTCACAGGTCAATCTTACATTTATTGTTTTCATTTCATATATGGTTTCCTTTTATTGTATTATGTGCTATATGATGTTAGGCTATACTTTATTTAAAGGATTTTTATTTCATAAGATGCTGAAATAAGAGAACTTTAATAAGTTTCTTATAGAAAGTTACAGAATTGCAATTATTAAGACCTATTATATCAGACAAAAAAACGTTTAAAATTGTGTTTAGTTTGCTTGTAGGTTATTGTATTAAATGGAATTCTGTGGATTATGATAGATTAATATTATCTTCAAATGAGCTGATTATTAAAATAATTTACCAGGCAACATCTCCGTTCCTGAACTATTCATAGTTTACCTAACATCTTCTGAAGGTACTCACAGTCAACCCTGCCTGAGTCACTTAATAGATAAACACTTATTATTTTAGTTGGAGAGCTGTTGATGACTACAGTATATTTTTTATATTAAGACCAGTTTCCTATTTCTCTTGGATTAGAAGAGGAATAATGCTTGTTGTCTACTTGGGAAGAACACATTTTTAATTCTTCTAAACTTCCTATATTGGAACTTCATTAATCAATATGAATCATGTAAGAAATTTTGGCTCAAGAGAGGCTAGCGACAGATTTTAAAATATAGTCTGTGGATCACAGCAAAAAATGTAATCATGTTCAGGACTTAGAAATCAGAAATGATAGGTCAATTGCCAGATCATAAAATACAGTGTGCTTAGAAGAAAGAATATCTTGGACATTTTTGTGATGGCCCAAAAATGACTGACAGAGAGAGCAGTCTGAATGAATGGCTGAGTAACCTTTCTACTCCCTTTAACAAATTTATAAGACCTTTGAAGTTTAGAGTTAATATAATGCTTCATCAGGCTCAGTGAGACAAAGGCGTAATGTTGGGATTTCTCAGTTACTGACTCTTGGTTGTCTACATACAGAAGTTCCAAACCATCTTCTTTGCTTATGGAGTCTAGATTTTGGTCATAAATTTGGGAGTCCTGTATTTTAGATGAAACTGGACACTTCTTTAGCTCCAGGTTAGAAATCTTTTTTGCCTGTGATTGGTTTGATTATCCTCATTATCCTCATATGACCTTAGTCTAGCCAGTGAGCTGTAAAGGAGATTCTATTGAATATCTTTTGGGAAAGGAAAATAAATAGTATATATTATATTGAAGAAAACTACTTCTTTCTGACCCTGGAAGCTATTCTATGAAGGTGAGGTGCTTGACACTGGTATGGTCATCTTGTCACCATGAGGTAACAAACCTGTAAAAAAATCAAGACACCAAAGGTATCAGAGCTTACATTTGACCCTTGGTGAACCACTTACGTGCTAAGTTTAATACTCTAAAGTAGCGCTACCGCCTCACTTCTTGATATGTAAGATAAATTTATATTATTAATGTCAACCTTCAGAGTTAACATGGTTAATATCATTAGAACTGGAAACATTCTAACTGAAACATTCCACTGAAACATTCATCACCTGCTACTCGGGGGCTCCTGAGAGTTATAGCTTAAGAAGTTCTCCAGTTACAGGCACATTTTTTATTCCCAACTTAAGTTTCTGTCCCAGAATTCATGCTGCTTTTGTACATGGTTTTGGCCACCTAGACTAAAACGTAAAGGTCCACTTTATTGCTCTTCATAGATCATTCTCTACTTCACCCAGTTCCTCAAGCATAGATAATGTAATTAATTCATTCATTGAATTATTTACTGGATACCCATTCAGTAACAAGCCCTGAACTAAGTAAGGTGATGGAGATAAAATTGAAAAAAATTGCAACCTCCATCCTGAAGGACCCATTTGAGTGCGGAAACAAATGAATAGTTCATATGAACAATATGTCATAGAAAGATACACCAAGGTTTGTAAGCACTAAGTGTATAGAGAATAGGAACTTCAGAGAAAGTGGGTGTGGGGGGATTCAGGAAAAACCTTCTGGTCAGCATCAACCAAAGCAAAAGCCCATAAAAGTACATCATTTATATAGGTCAAACATTGAGTATCCTCTTTCTTTTCCATCTTATCCTTAAATTGTTCCAGAATCAAATGTACTTCCAAATGAAAGGCCATAAACAACAATACAAGCCACTCTTAAAAAATATATATGTAAATATATATATATATATATATATATATATATATATATATATATATATTTTTAGAGAGAGAGAGAGCTAGAGAGAGCACGTGAGAGTGGAGTTGTGGGGGGAAGAGGGAGTGACAGACTTGGCACTGAATGCTTAGCCTGACTTGGGGCTCAATTCCAGGACTCTGAGTCATGACCTCAACTGAAATCAAGAGTTGGACACTTAGCTGAATGAGCCACCCAGGCACACTCAAAATACAAACCACTCTTGCTCAAAAAAGAAATTTAGGGACATCTAGAGGAAGAAAATGAAGGAGGATTAAGTCTGTTTACCTAAAAATCCTCTCCAGATTTCTTCTACTATGAACACACTTTTTCATATTTTTGTGCTTATTTCTTACTCTTTTTCCCTTAGCTTTTTCCAGAGTGTAGTCTTCATATGTACCAGGAACTTCACTGAAGGGTGTGGAGTGGAACGTCAGACTAACACTGTGGCCTGCTTGCCAAAGGCTGTCGTGGGATTCCATCTGCCTTTAGAACTGTTATCCTTAAGATCAATTACACCATCATTTTTATTTTGCAGATGATGAAAATAAGGCCAAAAAACATTAAGTGACTTTTCCATACTCATGTAAATGGCAAGAAGCAAGCTCATTGGTTTTTCCACTGTATCATTCTGTTCCTTAACAATTGTTTTCTGAAAATAGGAATCTGTGACTCTACTTGAGATATAGAGCAATAATCATTGGATAACTATTTCTCATTTACCAAATTTAAGCTAATACTTATATAAAACTAACTTGTGTTGTAGACTGAGCAACTCAGTAATTGAACAGCATCTCTCCTGAACAAACTGAAAAATGCCATCCACGTGGGGTTCAACATTCAAAGAATTTTTCTTTCCGATAATTTCCTGTAATGTCTTCTCCATGTTTTCCTTTTTTTTTCATTCCACTATATCACTCCACTATGTCTCTAGTGACAAAGAGATAAAGGCTATAAAAACTGACCTTGTAAACTGCCTCTAAAGCTTAGCAGTTATGTACTATTGGGCAAGTAATTGAAGTCCTAGTTTCCTCATCTGTGAAGTGCAAATTATGACTTTTCCTTAAAAGTAATCCCTTAAAAGGCTGTTATGAAGATTAAAGGAGATAATAACATGCGTAAAGTGCTTAACACAGCATGACTGCGGGGCATAAAAAATAAACCAAAAGAAGGTAGATGTTATCTTAATAATGATTACTTCCAATTTAAGTCAACAGAGATGGGAGGTAGGAGCCCTTAGAATTGTTTTTCAAGTTCCTTTTGCCATGGCTCTTCTAATTGCTGCTCTGTGAAGCTCCTCCATAAAAATATGCAGTTTTGTCTGTAGTTGTTGATCATGATTTAGCAAGGTAAACAATAAAGATCAAATATTTCTCACTGAGTTCTCATTTCTCATGCACTACTCTCTGCCTTAGTTTTTGTTTTTGTTTTTGTTTTACTCTTATAGACCATGAGCTTAGACATTGAGTTGCTTATCATTATACTCCCCCCACCAATAATAGGTACTCAATGAATTCTTAATGATAGATGAATCTGATTGTTTACATGAGCACACAGACTCCTTTTCTTTCTACTCCAGAATATGCTCACTTTTTTGGAACTTTGTAAAAAAGAAATTACATACTTAAGTGCAACAACTAATATTAACTTGATGAAGATTTGACTAAATTCCAAACTGTATGTGGAACCAAGATATATATACTTCACTATGTCTATCTTTCAAGGAGTTTGACAACTGCATATGCCTTTATTTCAGACTATTGCTTTGAAAGATAAGATACCATATAATGCAAAAAATTATATTAGAAATTGTTCCTTATAAAGAATAGAAAGCTACTCAAATTCAAGAAAAGTTAAGTTTACTGAAAAGATACAGAAGAACCTAATTTCAGGAATTCCTTGCTCTAATTGACCTTGGAAAGTCAATAGACCTTCATATCTCCATCCTTTTGTCTTTGGAGCTAAAGATCTCTCATCTCTACCTCTTTCCATATTTTTCACTCTATTCTTATGCTTGCTTCCTGTTTGTTTTTAGAAAATTATTAGTGTTTGATCTACCAGAATTTTGGTTTGCAAGTTGATTTGGATTAGTAAATCATGCATTTATTTTAATCTTTATTTCTTAGTCCAATTAGTTAAGAAAGAGAGAAACTCTTAGTGTCTCAATTAGCCTACAAATAATTTTTCTTGAATTGGGTATCACTTCCTTAATCAATTTAGATAATAAAAAAGAAAGGGTATCATATGGTTCCAACTAGGCAACCAAGGCTCTGGACAGAAGAATGAATACTTGAGGGGCACCTGGGTGGCTCAATGGGTTAAAGCCTCTGCCTTTGGCTCAGGTCAGGATGGAGCCCCACATCGAGCTATCTGCTCAGCAGGAAGCCTGCTTCCTCCTCTCTCTCTCTTTCTCTCTGCCTGCCTCTCTGCCTACTTGTGATCTCTATCTGTCAAATAAATAAATAAAATCTTTTAAAAAAGAAGAAGAAGAAGAAGAATGAATACTCGGGAAAACTGTGGGTGAAGAGATAGTGTCTATGAGTGACTTAAGTGCTGAAATTCCCTATTATATGGATTTGATAACTAAAAAAAGCATCAAGACACACAACAGAGTAATGTCTGAGATCCATCTGATTGTGATTTTATATGATTAGAGGGCTTACTTCAGTCATGGATGGAGTTCACAACAAAGCACAATACTCTTCATCCTTCACAGGACCCCACTGATAGTAGAGGCTCTGCAAATGCAATGATGTTGATGTTTTTCTAATCTAGCTATTGCACTTGGGGATGTTATACTTGTCAAATTGTTTAGTATGAGTATAAATGGAGTTTCTTGTTTCCAAACAGGCTTGTGTAGATTGTGGAATTTGGTTGATATAAGCGAATTAGATTGGAAAGTATGGATAAAAGAATAGGGGCGACTTATGACTATTCTAGCAAGGGGAAATAATATTATGATATAATGATTAATTACCTTCCCCAGTTTTTAAGTACTGAGAACACTGCTTACTTTAGAAATTTATTTTACTTTCTGAGTCATCTCATGTAAGCACTATACATGTAACTGTTCAAGATTATTATAAAGAATAATGGTTTGTTTTTCTCAGTCTACCAAAAGAGAGATGAAATTCATTTATTTATTTGGAAACATTGATGTCACTTTGACAAATATTTGCTGATGTCCAAAGGCATCACTTTAAAAAAAAAATACCATAGATAGATTTCTGAAAATAGAACTATCACATCAGGGTGAGAATTCTTTCACTGAACTATAGGTACAAATTTCCATGACCCCCAAACAATATCAAGTTTCCAATACCAGGCCATGAAGAACATGAAACAAGTGGTGTAACTTTCATTTTTTATTTAAAAAATGGGAAAATAGGAATGCAAACACACAAATGAGCTAAGAGAAAATTCTTTCAAAAATCAATTAATTTGGGTCTTCTGGATGGCTCAGTGGGGGAAGCCTCTGCCTTTGATTCAGGTCATGATCTCAGGGTCCTGGGATTGAGCCCCACATTGAGCTCTCTGCCTGCTGCTCTGCCTTCTTGTGATCTCTCTTTCTCTCTTTGTCAAATAAAAAAATAAAATCTTTAAAAAACAATTACTTTAACATACATAATTTGGAAGAAAAAAAGCAATATGTTTGTCATTTTGCACTATCAGGAACTTCTTCTCAAAGTTCATGTAGGCAACAAGGTTAGATTCATTGCTGATCACATCAGTGAATTTGGAAATGTTTTAAGAAATGCTTTTCAGATCTTTTAGACATAAAGATATTTCAGTGTCATTGCAATGTTAATAATGAGAACTTCCCATTATTTGTTTCTTTACATTGTAAGTTGACAAAATATAGATGAAGAGGTTGAGGACTGTATTTAATCATGTTAAGTCTTCATAAATGTTATTTTAAAAAGCATGGTCCCTACCAAACCACAGACATTTTTGCATTCACTTGAAGTAGAGGAGTTCATCTCTAACAGCCTTTTATGTCCAGTTGAGTAAACCAGGAAGGCCAAGGAAACATTTTTCCCCCCATAATGGTTACTTATTTTATAAAAAGGTTTTTTATTTTTTTAACTTGTGGTGCCATAAAACTATTGCAAGTTAGAGGTTTCAGAAATTCTATATTTTCAGTGATTATAAAGGCATGTCTAAGATTGAAATTTTCCAGGACATTCCATCTTTTTAAAAAATTTTTATTTATTTTTTAAATTTCTTTTCAGTGTTCCAGAATTCACTGTTTATGCACCACACCCAGTGCTCCATGCAATACATGCCCTCCATAATACCCACCACCAGTCTCACCCAACCTCCCATCCCCTGCCCCTCCTAAACCCTCAGATTGTTTTTCAGAGTCCATAGTCTCTCATGGTTTGTCTTCCCCTCCAATTTCCCCCAATCCATATATACTATGGAGTATTATGCCTCCATCAGAAAGGATGAATACCCAACTTTTGTATCAATATGGGTGGGACTGGAAGAGATTATGCTGAGTGAAATAAGTCAAGCAGAGAGAACGGAGTTGAGGACATTCCATCTTTTAATGTTTTCTTGCTGGTTATTTTAGAAAGGGAAACCATTGGGGTGCCTGGGTGGCTCAATGGGTTAAGCCTCTGCCTTTGGCTCAGGTCATGATCTCAGGTTCCTGGGATGGAGCCCCGCATCGGGCTCTCTGCTCAGCAGGGAGCCTGCTTCCCCCTCTCTCTCTGCCTGCCTCTCTGCCTACTTGTGATCTCTATCTCTCTCTCTCCGTCAAATAAATAAATAAAATCTTTAAAAAAAAAAAAAAGAAAGAAAAGAAAGGGAAGCCATTAACTGGGCACCTTCTATGAAAATCATTACATAAGATGAAAAAGTACATTTAAAATATTCTTTATCTCAAATATTAATAAATTATATTAATACTCTAATAAATTAATAATTTACTTATTATTAACAATTTAATGATTTATTATTAATAATTTATTTATTTGTAATAAATAAATCAATACCCTAATAAATTTAGAGTATTAAAGGCCAGAGGGAGTTTTATTTTTTTTTAAGGGCTTTATTTTATTTATTTTTTTAAAGATTTATTTATTTGAGAGAGAGAAAGACCATACACAAGCAGGGGGAGGGGTAGAAGGACAGGGAAAGAAAGAATCCCAAGCAGAGTCCTCAGTGAGTGCAGAGGCCAATGTGGGACTGGATCTCACAACCTCAAAATCATGACGTGAGCCGAAATCAAGAGACAGACAGCCACCAGGTACTCCCCAGGAGGGGTGTTTCATAAGGATAAAGCAAGTCCTTGCAACTTGGAAGCATTGGTATATTTTCTCTGAGAGGTCTTATTTTGCACTGTGACCCAACCATATTGCTGGATTTTTACCAACTTTAGAAGCATAGTCTTAGGCCCCTGGAATTTTACATATTGCTTTGCATTCCTCATGGAGAGAAAAGATTTTTTTTTAATTTAATTTTATTTTTTCAGTGTTCCAAGATTCATTGTTTAGGCACCACACCCGGTGCTCCATGCAATACATGCCCTCCTTAATACCCACCACCAGGTTTATCTAACCCCCCACCTCCCTCCCCTCCAAAACCCTCAGTTAGTTTCTCAGAGTCTACAGTCTCTCATGGTTAGTCTCTCCCTCTTATTTACCCCAATTCACTTTTCCTTTCCTTCTCCTAATATCCTCCATGTTATTCCTTATGTTCCACAAGTAAGTAAAACCATATGGTAATTCACTCTCTCTGCTTGATTTATTTCACTCAGCATAATTTCCTCCAGTCCCATCCATGTTGATACAAAAGCTGGGTATTCATCCTTTCTGATGGAGGCATAATATTCCATTGTATACGAACCATATCTTTTTTATCCATTCATCTGTTCAAGGGCATCTTGGCTCTTTCCACAGTTTGGCAATTGTGGCCATTGCTGCTATGAATATTGGGGTAGAGACGGCCCTTCTTTTCACTACATCAGTATCTTTGGGGTAAATAGTATTGCAATTGCAGGGTCATAAGGTAGCTCTATTTTTAATTTCTTAAGGAATCTCCACACTATTTTCCAAAGTGGCTGCACCAATTTACATCCCCACCAACATTGTAAAAGGGTTCCCCTTGAAAGAAAAGATTCTTGAGAAAGGCTTGGTAGTTGAAGGATGCATGCTTGTTAAGTAGAACACAATAAAAGAAAGAAAGAAGAAAGAAAGAAAGAAAGAAAGAAAGAAAGAAAGAAAGAAAGAAAGAAAGAAAGAAAAAAAGAAAATTACCAACAGAAATACCAGTGAAAGATAAACAATAGGCTAGAACTTAGAGCAGAGAAATTGGGAAAAATTACATAGAAAGCCTTGGTTATAAACACCCCAATATAAGAATGAGGACAAAAGAAATTTATACCACAGCTCAAATCCAGTAACTCAGATGAGAAACGAGGAGTAATAGAAAAAAATGGAATTCACCCAAATCTTAAGAGAATAATCTAGGTCTAAGAGAGACACTGTAGAGCAGGCAGGTATACAAACATGATGGTTCTCCTCATCAGAAAAGCATTCTCACCTGCCATCACGATATGATGAGAATGCTTTTCTGTAGTTCTCACAAGCTGCCCAAACAGAAAACCCATTCTACCTTTATTCCAGGGAGATCTTTCTGGCACAAACAGAATAGAATATTAAAAGAAGGCCTTTGATTCTTCTAACACAATATTTTGGAGTGAATATGATAAAAGAAATTTGCATTTGGCAGTGTGTGATTGGGGCTATTTTACTCTGAGGTGAGACTACCGTGAGCATTTCCCCCATCCCTTAACCAGTAAGCCATCAGCAGTGGAAAAGACTGAATGAATGAAGGAAAACCCAGACCCTAAACCAGACACCAAAAGAGATGTATCAGTGAGATTTGAGGAGGAAAAAGTATTGGAAGGGACCCAACAAAAATAAAGACGAAAACAATGGCAATCATCAGAGGAGAGAGAGGACCCAAAACAGGGAGGTTTCCCCTTAGAGAATAGAAAGGGTTTTCTCAACACTCTCAACCAATGATTCTCAAGGTGGGGTCCCTGAACCAGGGGACTTTGTCATTTATTTAAACATTCAGACCCCACTCTAATCTTATTGAATCAGGAGCCCTGAGGGTTGTGCCCAGCAGTCTGATGCCTGCAAAAGCTTGAGAACTTAGATATAGATATAAGTCTTATTACCCTTGAGGACCAATAATAAGTTGAAGCTACAGCACATTACCATCTGCTGTGGATTCCATGTTGGATAGAATAATAATAATGCAAGTCTAAAATAAAAAGAGACATTTATTTCTGGGTTCCATGTGGGTAGCTGACCAGATATCAGGAAAAACATTAACTTATACATCATACCTCTTTTTCATGATTATTTCTGAGTATCAAAATATATCTGCTTATTTGGGAAGTCTAACATATATATTTTATGTTAGATTTACAAGCATCACGTGAGAGGCAAAATAATAATATGTAATTGGGGAATGACTGCTTATCTGAAAATATTTTTCTTTGATAATTCCACTTGGCACAGAAAGGATTCTACTTGAACTTAAAAGACAATGAGATAGTTACGAGGATAGTTGAGTAACTGAATGGAATGATTAGAATGTTCTAATGGGTATTCCCATTATTAACATTTCAGGATTTACTTGCATAAAATCCATCTGCCTATATCATTCTGATAAGTCATGGATCATAAACACACAAGTACAAATTTCCTTAGCTAAAGTTCCTACTTCAAAGGTGATTTGGTGGCCTTTTCTAAATAGTTTAGTGGCTCTATCCCAGGATAGTGGGAGATCAGAACTTAAATTCAATAGGATATTAACTGATATTTAAGTGAAGAAAAAAATAGAACTGTACATTCAAAAAGCCAGGACATGATCTAGTCTCCTACTTGGATAAAATATAACTTTGATGAAATTTATATTTACTAATCATTAACATGCAAGACTTGCTAAGAAAAATCTCAAGCACATCTCACTGAACTACAGTACCAATCCAAATCCTTCAAGTGTGGTTGCAGGATTTCCAAGTCACATGGCCTGGATTTCAATATTATAATTTCCTACCTAGATCACCTTAAGAAGTTACTTAAACTTTCAGTCTTTACCCTCCCTTATCTTCGAAATGGGCATAGCATTACTACCTACTATGGAAAACCATTGTGAATATGAAGTGACGTAATACGTGTAATTTGCTTACACTAGTGCCCATACACTGTGTTCAATACACGTTTTTGTTATTATTTTAACAAACTTAATATTTTATATTGAAAATGAAACCCATGGAATTACATAGTGCTGGAATTAATCCTTGGCCACTGGTCCAGGACTTATCTAAGCAGTACTATCTAAATACCTTTGACATACGATTCACAGCTCATTTTAAAACTTAACACATCGATTTGGTACAAGGACTACCATGGATTTGCATGGTAATATTATATGAGATGGATTTAAGCAACCCATTTGGGATAATCCAAGCAAATTACCAACAGCTGATAGAGGATTTCTGCACATGTAGCTGTGTTTGCTCTGGTCTTCCTGCCTGCTGGTAGCAGCAAAATAGCATATTAACTTTATCCTTCTGGAGTCCACCTGGCCCTCCACGCCTGGACCTTGAGTTCCAGTGATGTCACCCTTTGATCTTTCCACTTTTAACATCCATCTGCTGCATGACTTTCCCTTCTAGCCCCAAGCAGAGACCTGTGAGAAAGAACAACCCCTCATTTAACATGAAAAACTGATGATTTCTATTAACTAATGTTTAAAAATAGACATAGTCTAATACTTTCAATAGATTTGGAGTAGATTCATTAAAACTTCAAAAATCTATTTGTTCTTTTGCCTATTCTTGACCCAACAGAAAAAAATGAAGCATAATACCCCTCCATTTGTCATTGCTTATGTTTTTTAAAATAAAAATGAATTTCGAATGCCACAATTAATCCCCAGTGTTCTCTCTCTCTCTCTCTCTCTATATATATATATATATACATATATATATGTATATATATATATATATTTTTTTTTTTTTTAAACAAGGGAAAAAGAGATGACTTGTGGATTTGGAATAAGAGTTGTTATGTAAAAATAGAGTTAGAAGGAAAACTGAAAACATGTGAATGACCAGATAAAAGAGTAATGAGAAGAAATGTTTAAGAGCTGTGGTGTCTTCTGATGGCTCTACCCCTCAATTCAGCCAAAGGGGAAAAGCAGTTTGCGGTGGTAAATATTGTAGTCAGAATAGCAGCGTGCATGTGTAACTACACACATCTGGCATGCAGGTGTCCGAGTGGAATTTGCCATCACTCCAAGAAATAGTCAGATGTTGTCTTTTTAAATGGAGAATGGTGTGAGGACTTGTGGAATTCAGTGTTAGATGTCAAGCGTACAACATACTCATTTAATTTGGGGTTGCAGTCAGAGTTGCTGTTTGACATCCTTTTGAGTTAATTTTACTTAATAAGAATGTTTCATGAATATGAGACAAAAACCAATACCTTGCTCTCCCTTCTGAATCCCACCTTTGGAGGAAACAAATGAAAAAAAGAGGCTGATTCTAATTTATACTGCTGAAAACCTTATTTAACCTTAGTTAGGCAGAGATCAATTGCTTTTTTGTTTTAAAAAAAAGAAAAAGATTATCAGAAAGAGTACTGATCACAGGGTTATTTTTAAGGCAGACTCCCAAGGACTAATTCATTTTTGACACAAAAATGGGCCATTCTTAATAACAGTTTAAGTGTCTTCTGGCTCTTTAATCCCACTTTGGGTAAACTGCTCTCTCGCCTCCTCTCAAATTTCACGGCACCTACCTTTAATTCTTTTCTGGAGAAATCTACTGTTAAACAGACTTGGTTTTATAAACTTGGATGCCTCCAGGGAAAAAATATAGTAACAAAAAAACAGTTATAATAATGAACATTTGTTGTCCCATAGGAAGCTTGGTAAATAACGTTGAATTTTTTTTCTCTTCATTCCCGTAAGTCAGGCCTCTGCTTACATGATGGCCTGTGGGGTCTGGGAGAGAGTCACTTGTTCTTGGTTTTCAAGAAAATCAGGAATGAGAGTGCCTGGGTGGCTCAGTGAGTTAAGCATCTGCCTTGGGCTTGGGTCATGATCCCAGTGTCCTAGGATCAGTTCCTGATCGGACTCCCTGTTCAGGAGGGAGTCTGCTTCTTCCTCTACCATTCCCTGCCACTCCCCCTGCTTGTGATCTTTCTCTACCTCTCTGTCAAATAAATAAATAAAATCTTTAAAAAGAAAAAGAAAAAAAAAAGGAAAATCAGGAATCGACACAAAGATAGCCTCTGATAACTGAGGATTCTATTAAGATAAATGACAGCTCTCAGCACGGCATGAGTAGGAACGTGTGCAGTTGCATCTGAACAAGCAGAAGCTATTTGCCAGATACATTGAGTTCCCTCGCATTTCTCAGGCTCTTTTTTTCTCACCATGTGGGACATCTCTGTGGGTCTTGCACTGTAATTGTGGCACAGACACTGTGCTTTATCTCTGAGGACTGTCAGCTCTTTTAAGGTTGAACTACCTGTCTGTGATTCTGCTAAGGATTACATTGGTCACCCATTTTTCTCCCAAAGACAGAAACTGATTCTTAATCACAGTGGTGTGTGTGCATGTGCATGTGTGCTTAAGGAATATTTAGAAATGTGTAAACCATGACAGAAAGTTTTCTGTCTTGTTGATATTACTTATCTTCATTTCCATTCTGATTGTTTCTTCTTTTTAAAATAAGCCTATTGGGTTATTTCCCCTAACTTTAAAAAAAAAAAAGTGATATGTGTCCATTATTAAAAATCTGATAATTTCACAAACACAAAACAAAATCACTACAATTAAATTTCAATGTTAAATACTAATGTTAAATTTCTAAATTAATTACTCAGGTGTTTTATTTAAGGAGATATGTATACATATTTATATATTCTTATATGTCACTATTCTTTTATGTCACTGTCCTTCAAAAGTATTTAATAAATGTGCAAATTCATCATATTATACTGATATATTAATGCAATATTTTATCAAAGTTATGCATGTATATAGTTTTATAAAGCTGTTTCCAATGCTTGTTTAAAAAAAAAAAGGGAAGAAAAAAACCAACACAAATATGCTGCTAATTTTTTATATCATTTACTGACTTTCTACAAGGAAAAATAGACACAATCAGCTACAAACACACACATCTTTTTAATATAACAATATCATAATTTTTGGTAGCCTTATTATGACTATGTAAATATTTTCATCATTGCAAAGCATAGAATATTATGTTTACATTTTCTATCTTGTTCAATTTCTCGTTGTTACATACATTATAGGTAAGGGTAACAATAATCACCTCTTTTCTCACATACTTAATTTCTGTTTTTATCACTAATTTATCACCAAAAATCTTATCATTATAATTTCCCTTTTGCTGAGGAAAGTGAATATTAATCTCAATAAAACTGAGGTTGAACCCCAGCTTTCATGAGGTCTAGAGCTAAGCTCCAGAGCCTTACAGTACTTCAAGGTATTAGAGTATCATTGGATATTTGGGTTATCCATCCATCTTTAGTCTTTTGTCCATGGAGATTTGCCACATTATCATTTCTCATTCTTCTCTGCATGACTTTCACAGGTTCCATGTCTCATTCACTCCACTGCTTGGTTCTGAGGGACTGAGAATCATTCTTCTGCTTTGATCCTTGCTGGGACCCCCAAGAAGTTATGGAAGGTTGTCCATGCTTTTATTTTTCTGGACACATTTTGTGCTCTAACTTATCCAGAGTTGTTTCTTGGAGTAATCACATGGTTGATCTCCTTTATCCTATTTAGATTGTGACTTTCAATAATTAATATTTAAATTGTAAGCCAATCTTGAATTCCCAGGATAAGCCCTACTTGGGAATGCTGTGTTATTTTTTTGTGTATTGCTGAATTTGATCTGCAAATATTTTGCTAAGAATTTTTGCATCTGTATTCATGTGGTTCATTGGTCTGTAATTCTTTTATTCCTGATATCTTTATCTGATTTGTCATTTTAAGTTTTGAGAATAAAGTCAGTTGAAAAATGTATTCTTCTCTATTTCTCGAAGCATGTGTTCAAGTTTGGTAGAGTTTCTTTCACATAAGTTTTGATTGAATTCACCAGCGAAATTATTTAGGTTTGTAGTTTTCTTTGAGAAAAATTCTAAATAACAAATTTAATTTTTTTACAATATTTGGGACTATTCATATTTTCTATTTCTTTCTATATTGATTTTGTTCATTTGTATCTTTCAAGTGATTTTTCCATCTTGGGTATGGTGCAAAATTCATTAGTATAAAATTGTTCATTATATTCCCTTATATTTTTAATGATTAAAAAGATCCCTTATTTATCCTTGATATTGGTAATATTTTTATCTTGATATTTAATAATTATATTACTTTTCAAAGAACAAACTGATTTAATCATTTTTTTTTTGTCTATTTTCTATTTTATTGGTAGCTGCCTTCAATGATCTTGTTTTCTTTTTTTCTACTTATCTAGGGTTTAATTTGCTAGAGTTTTATTTGTTTCTTCTTAAGCTGGAAATACATACAATTATTTTACACTTTTCTTCTTTCTAACATAGCCATTTGAAATGATTACCTCTTAAAAATACTGCTTTAGCTGTATTTCATGTATTTTGCTAAATGCTTTCATTATCCTTTAGTTATCATTAGTTCAAAATATATTCTAATTACTCATAAGATTTTTTTTTCCTTATGGACGCTTCTGAAATCTGTTGCTTAAGTTAAAGATATTTGGAGATTTTATAGAAAACTTGTTGTTTTAAATTTCTCATTAATTACATTATAGGCAAAACTCATATTCTCCCAATCTTTGACATGTACTGAGATGTGTTTCTAGTCTATAATATGGACTCTCTTGGTAAATGCTCCGTGCTTATTTGAAGATGTTACCATAAATACCTATGTATGGTCTATGATATCAATTAGATAAAATTCAATGGTAGTGTCTTCAAATCTTCTGTCTACATGCCATTATTTTTGCTGTAGTCCATGGTTTAGAAGCAAATCACACACATAGTCAAACTTATGACAGACTACTTTAAATAATATACTATTTATAGTTCAAATAATATATTCTGTATTATATATAGTCATAGATATTATGTACCATATATTATATACTGTATTATATATTATATATTTCAAATAATATGCCATTTTTATATTATTTCATAACCATTGTAAGAACTTTATAACAGTTAATTACGTTTTCCTTTCTGATAATTTTTGCTTTCCCTGTCCTATATTTTAATTCTATGTAACCAGGTTTTTTCACAAATGCAGTTCCTTTGTCACAACCACAGATTACAAATGGCATATTTGACTAAGGATTGTATGAGAATCAGTGTCACTTAAAGGATTTTTCTCAGATTTCTTGTCGTTCCCTCTTTTCTCCTGCAAGCTGCCATACTACACTTGAGAATTATCTTGTGTACCTCATGGAGCAATGTTTTATTTCTTCTGCCCCATATCCAATCTTAAAAAAAAAAAAAAATTGTTTGTTTGTCCCTAAGAGAATATTGGTGGTGGGTTCATGACTCCTTTGTAGCTGTAACTTCCAGGTATTTCAGTCTCTCAATCTAGCCCTTATACATTCATTAGAAGTTCTGCTGGTTTCTACTTACTCTCACTTATGATGGACTTCCTGATCTTATTGTTGCATGTCTAAAGATAATTTCAGTTATTGGCCTCTCTTTTCTGGAAAAAGTTGATTGCTTTCTTTACATCTTAAACTAGCTGATAAGTTAGCAAATTCTATCATTTTGTGGATCATCTAGATTTGCATTTTAGGATGTGAGCAAATGTCTTTTGGGACTTTCTGTATCTTAACTGGAAAAGGAAGTCCAAAACAGTCTTTTTAAGAAAAATAAAACTGGGGTTTTTTTTCCTTAATCTATCCTAATTATCCTTATTATAATTTTGCATGGTTAAACCAAGGAAGCAAATGCAACATACTTAATGTTTCAAAAGTATTATTCTGACCTAGAATTAAGGATAGAGGAAAATGCTCTCTTCTAATTAGTGAAGTCTTTTTAGAGAATATAAACGTTAGAGTTATTTGTTTCACTGGAGAAGAGAATTGCCAGACTTGTTATAAAGAAGACAAGTGGTAGCAAGTACAATATACATTTTTGAGAGTGTTATATTGATTCAAGACACTGAAAATGTGACATGGGTTTTTTCAACTAATAAAGTCAATAAAGTTTTTTTTTCAATTAATAAAGTCACAAACCATGCCTGTTAAGAATGTGTAAGCAAAATAAGTCAATCAGAGAAGGACAATTATCATATGATCTCACTGATATGAGGAATTTGAGAAACAAGACAGAGGATCATAGGGAAAGGGAAGGAAAAATGAAATAAGATAAAACCAGAGAGGCAGACAAACCATAAGATACTCTTAATCTCATGAAACAAACTGAAGGTTGTTGGAGGGGAGGGGAGTGGAAGGGATGGGATGGATGGGTGATGAACATTGGGAAGGGTATGTGCTACGGTGAGTGCTATGAATTGTGTAAGACTGAAGAATCACAAACCTGTACCCCCGAAACAAATAATACATTATCCATTAATTAAAAAAAAGAATATGTATGCTTCTTATTAAAAGTCTTAATAAAATATATGAAATGTCAATTTAATAATTATATTGGCTAAGCTGATAGCCAATTATTATATTATAATAATATAATTATTATTATCTAAATATAATAGATATTATATTTATCTAAACATTTGGTTTTTAGTACTTCACTAAATAACCAAGAAAAAATAACCATGTCCCTAAATATATATGATAACTCCTCCCATTTCAAGAAAAGGAAATTAATATTTCCTTTTGATGTTTACTTAAGTTGAAAGACTTGATTATTTTTACACTTTATGATGGCTCTCATATGTGTTTCTTTGTTTTTTGTTTTTTGTCTTTTTGTGTGTGTGGATGATAAACCACAGAGATAACTGCAGTTGAAATAATATTTACATAATATAGCAAAAATTATTCAGACTCATTTTGTAATTATCAAAGACCACTGATGGTTTAATGAATAGAGAAACTGAAATATGAAAACTGCCTAGCTTCCCATAAACTCATTTTGTTCATTTTTTTAACTCTATTTTACGTTGAGAATAAAATCAGAATCTAATTTTTATACATTGAAGGACACTTGATACTTGAAGCTTTAAGGTAAAATAAACTTTGGGACCTCAATTCATTTTAAGACTATTTTTGGCATTCATTTTTTCTTTTCTTTTTGGAGAAAATTAAAAGAATATCTAATTAATTTCTCATGTGATGAGGTTAAATATATACTCACCCCTCCACTTTTTAAAAAAATATATTTATTTATTTCAAAAGAGAGAGAGAGAAAGAGAGAGAAAGCATGAGCAGGGGTAGGCGCAGAGGGAGATGCTAACTCTCCACTAAGCATTGAGCCTGATGCAGAGCTTGATCCCAGGACTCTGAGATCATGACCTAAACTGAGGTTAGCCACTTAACTCACTGAGCCACAGAGGCACCCTCACCATTCGCCTTCTAATGACCTCACATTAAAGAACAATTATCCTAAGGTTAGGAATTAGTTGGAAATAATGTTTTTCAAAGGATGCTTACATCTTTCTATTAATTGAAGGAGAAAAGTAAATGTAAAAATAAATTAGGACAAACCTCTATTTTCTCCTGATATCCGGAGTCTCTTTTACATCAAAAAGTGACTCTTAAAAATGTCTCAAGGAAAGTGTATCCAGTATTGTCATTGTAATAGCAATCCAAAACATGAGATTCATGTTCCTGAGCAACTTCAGTAAATCAGCTCTACTAATTCATTTCATCCTGTTTATAAAAAAAATAATTTATTGAGGAAATCAGACTTTTACTTCCCTGAGAATGTTTCTTCTCTCTTTAAATTTGTCATTTTGCCAAGCCTAAGATAGAGAAACATTTAAAACTGTAATATTATTTCTACTTCTTAAAAGTCTCATATATTATTATTATTTTTTAATTATACTCAGATTGAAACCTGCTCATATTCCACTTTACTTATAGCCTTATAGCACCCTTTTTCTTGACCACCCTGAATCATGGGCTTGAAAGACAGCTGTGGACACATTCTCTTTTTCTCTGATATACTTATCATCAGACAGTTTCACCTGCTATACCTCTAAAGAATTCATCTAAAATGTTTACAAAATCTTACAGTTTTTCTCTTCACTGATATAGCCCCATTATCACTTTTAGGAACCATACCAATAAGCAGTAATCTCCTTTTCCCTGATACATCTTTTCATTTTAATGACTGCATTATCTGATATTAATGTAGCTGCCATCATTTCTTTTAGTTAATATGTTCAATCTTTCTCCTTACAAAATATCTATGTTTTTATCTAAGAGGGTGTCTTAGAAATGACGTAGAGCTATATTTTTTTCCAATAGGCAATTGACCTTTGAACAACACAGGTTTGACCTGTTCAGGTCTACTTACAGATTTTTAAAATATAAATACACTAAAATACTGTAAAAGTATTTTCTCTTCCTTATGACTTTTTAATAACATTTTCTTTCCCCTAGCTTACTTCATTATAAGAATACAGTATATAATATAAATAACATACAGAATATGAGTTTATTGACTATTTACGTTATCAGTAAGGCTTCTAGTCAACAGTGTGTTATTTGTACTTAACATTTTGGGGAATCAAAAGTTATATATGGATTTTTGACTGCACAATGGGTTGCTGCCCTAACCCCTAAGGTGCTTAATGGTCAACTGTATTTCTGAATTTACCTGAGGAGTTTGGTCCATTTACATTTATTGTTACTAATATATTTGGAATTATTCTACCTCTTTTTGTGCTTTCTCTTTTCTATTTTTCCTATCCACCTCATTTCTTTCTTTATGCTTTCTTTCATATAAAATGCTTCAGTGTCATCTTGTCTGTACTCTTTTAGACACTGTACTCAGTCTTGAAATTTTAACAAAACACATTTAACTTACTAAAGTCTAAATTTAATTAGTATCTCTACCATTTTTCTAAAAAAAAATACAAAGCACTTGAATTCCAGTCAGCACCTATCATTGCTTTTAACATTTTCATTTTATCAAGTTTTAACTGCAGCGCCCCACAGATATTATTATTTTGGGTGTATGTGTATACAGCAATTTATGTTCATATTTACATTTGATTCTTTTATCACTATTTCTCATAGGATTTCATATTTTTCTCCGGATTTGTTGTCTGTATTTTTGAAGTAAATGGCTAGCATTTCTGCTATTGTTCATATGAAAATGTCTTTGTTACCCTCGATCTCAAATGATCATTTAGCTGGCTATAAACTCTAAATCCATATTTTTCAATCTAAGCAGAGATCAGATTTTTATGTGGTTATTTTACCACTTTAAATTTATTTATTTATTTATTTATTTATTTATTTATTTTACCAATTGACTTTTTCATTGAGGATCTAGACCCTGAAATATTCTAAGTTTCATGTGGTAGTCTAAATTTCAACTCCCACCATTACTTGTCTTCTCCTCCCCAAATACACCTATTGAAGCTAAAGGTTTAGGTGTGAGATATCCATAGTATACTCTGGCTTCATGATTCATATAATTTTGGGTTCAGCTCACTTTTCCGTTTCGGCTTCTGTGGATTGACTCTATATCTGTGTGCACAATTTTGCATTAAAAAAATGTTTTTTTATCTTCTTCAGAATGTTCAGTGATTTCAGTGGGATGATTTTTTTAAGCAATAACTGTTCTATTGGCAGATTCAACACCCTTTTCTATGTCTACCTCTTTCTTATTTCCTCTTAGTGAGCTTGGGTTCCATAACCCATCATAATGAGCTCTCCTTGCATACACCCTCGACTCCTTTGCTCCCTTTTCCTTCCATCAAACTGGAGTGGCAAAACCGCAGACCCGGTTACACAAATCCCATCTGCTTTATAAGCATTATATTTAATGCAATTGTGCTGACTGGGGTGTGCTTTAAATTTATGACAGCAAACCTTAAGTAATTCACCAGTGCTGCATAATCTTTCTACCTTTCTATAGCTGATTGTTTGTTCTGTTCTCTTGGAAGACACATTCACACCTTCCTTTTTTGTTGTTGTTGTTTTTTGTTATCATCACAGAGCTAGTAACTCTACCTCTTCTTTCATTGAACAAAGAGATGGAAACAAAACAGAACAACGCAAAACAAACAACAACAAAAACAACAAAGAATGACCTCATCCTTCCCAGCACCATATTTCTTGATGTTCCTGTGTCTTTTGCTGTCTACTCTGTCTTCCTTTCCACCAGAGTGGCCCAGGGACCTCAATGTGCTCCTGTCTTATAACAATCCTTTCCCTTATCCATTGAGTCTCATGTCCCTCACATACTCAAAACCTGCTCCTGCAATCATCTCTCTCCCACAGCATTGATAGTCCTTTCTCCCTTTCCCAACAGCATATAAACAAGCTGTGATAGTTCCCTGCTTAATGTCACTATGGCAACTCCCCAGCAGAGCTTTGTGAAATGAGGTACAGAGCCAGAGGGTATATTGAGACATGAACACGTCCCACAGTTCCCGGCCTTGACATCTGTGAGTAGTAGAGAAGAGACGAGGTTGAAAATTTTAAATAATGTTTGTTTTTTCTTTTTTTAAAAAATTTTAATTGATTGTAGATTTGCAGAAAAGAACAGTCTTTTCAACACATGGAGCTAAGGCAACTACATATCCACAAAATAAAAACAACGATTTTTAGAAAGGAACTTTGTTCCTTATTCATTGAGTTATTTTGGTACCTTTCTTGAAAATCAACTGATAATAAATGTAAAAATTTATTTTGGACCTTCAGTTATGTTGCATTGATCCGTGTGCCCGTACTGCATTGTCTTAATCACTATGATTTTAAGGTAAGATTTATAATTGGGTAGTGTAAGTTCTCCAATTTTGTGGGGGTTTTTTCAAGTTTATTTTCACTCTTCTTAGTCCTTTATATTACCAGATATATTAGGATCAGTACGTCATTTTTGACAAAAACAAAAACTTTTCACATTTTTTTTATTTTTTATAAACATATATTTTTATCCCCAGGGGTACAGGTCTGTGAATCACCAGGCTTACACACTTCACAGCACTCACCAAAGCGCATACCCTCCCCAATGTCCATAATCCCATCCCCTTCTCCCAAACCCCCTCCCCCCAGCAACCCTCAGTTTGTTTTGTGAGATTAAGAGTTACTTATGGTTTGTCTCCCTCCCAATCCCATCTTGTTTCATTTCTTCTTCTCCTACCCACTTAAGCCCCCATGTTGCATCACCACTTCCTCATATCAGGGAGATCATATGATAGTTGTCTTTCGCTGCTTGATTATTTCGCTAAGCATGATATGCTCTAGTTCCATCCATGTTGTTGCAAATGGCAAGATTTCATTTCTTTTGATGGCTGCATAGTATTCCATTGTGTATATATACCACATCTTCTTGATCCATTCATCTGTTGATGGACATCTAGGTTCTTTCCATAGTTTGGCTATTGTGGACATTGCTGCTATAAACATTCGGGTGCACGTGCCCCTTTGGATCACTATGTTTGTATCTTTAGGGTAAATACCCAATAGTGCAATTGCTGGGTCATAGGGCAGTTCTATTTTCAACATTTTGAGGAACCTCCATGCTGTTTTCCAGAGTGGCTGCACCAGCTTGCATTCCCACCAACAGTGTAGGAGGGTTCCCCTTTCTCCGCATCCTCACCAGCATCTGTCATTTCCTGACTTGTTTATTTTAGCCATTCTGACTGGTGTGAGGTGATATCTCATTGTGGTTTTGATTTGTATTTCCCTGATGCTGAGTGATATGGAGCACTTTTTCATGTGTCTGTTGGCCATCTGGATGTCTTCTTTGCAGAAATGTCTGTTCATGTCCTCTGCCCATTTCTTGATTGGATTATTTGTTCTTTGGGTGTTGAGTTTGCTTTTTACATTTTGATAGGGTTTATGTTAAATTTATATAAAATCAGATAGAATTGACATCTTGATAATACTGACTGTTCCATTTCATGATTATATTATTTCTTAATCTATTTAGATCTTCAACTTATCTCAGCAATGTTTTGTAGCTTTGAGTATAAAACTGTTAAACTTTTGTTATATTCATCCGTAAGTTCTTACTGATGCTATTATAAATGGAATTATTTTATTAATTATATTTTAAGATTTTTAATTACTAGAATATAGAAATAAAATATTGTATTTGTATGTTGATCATGCATCCTGAAGCCTTGCTAGATCTACTTCTTTTTTCTAGTAGTTTTTCTGTTAATTCCTCAAATTGAGGAATTTTTTGCCATCTGAAAAAAAAGTTGTTTTTTTCCCTTCTTTTTTTCTTTTTCCTTTCTTTTCAACTTCTTCTTCTCTTCCTATCTTTTTTTTTTTTTTCTTTTTTAATTGCACTGCTTGTGTTTGACTCTTGGCTTCACCACCACCAAGAAAACTTGGGAAAGTTACTTTATCTCCACTTTCCATTTCACCATCTCTAACATGGTGATAGGTATTATTAATATCTACCTCAAAGTGTTGTTTTGCAGATCAAATGGTTGAACACAAATAAAAAGTGTTAGCATAGTATATATGGTACACTATTTCTTCTCAACAAATCGTAGTTGTTACTATTTAACTGCAGACAGCCTTTAGTTGTTTTTATAGTCAGTAAGAATTACTTTTCTGAGTTCTGTTAAATGCCTTTGGCCTCAGCTCTACAATCTTCATGATAGCCATTCTTAACACTTCTCTGAGATTAGCCTTTAGGCTTCAGCCTACGGCCACAGTAAGTATATCTGAGATCAGTTTTTTTCAGCTATACTCTTACATCCATCGTATCAGAAAAAATTAACAGAAAATGGAAGTCAAACCTAATTTCTCAGGAATATTTCTAGTATATAATGATTCAAAAAACAAACATTTTAAAATGAATAAAGTCTATGAATAAACTTTGAGAGGAAAAAACTTCGTTTACCTAGAACATTAAATAAATTTTGCTTCTTAGTCCTAGCAGTAAAAGTAACACATAAAAAATACAAATGCATTGCACAGAATATAGAAAATAACAGGCATTAAGCATATCATGGTATCATGTCAATTGATGTTTGCATATATTTACTTGGGAAGACTTCATTTTAATTAGGAAGAAAAAAAATCTAAGGCTATGCCCAAAATTTGGCTCAAATTTTTCCTTATTTTTAGTTAATTCCATAGATAGATGGAAAGTGTAAATGCTATATCTATCTGTGTCTATATACATATTGTATGTCATGCTGTTTTTAAGTAATAGAAGAACACAGCACTCATTGCAACTTTGAAAAGCCATTAAAAGTGTTCATTTTCTGCCCCAACAATAAGTTACAGTGAGTTTTAATCAATTGTGTATATACAGTTTGTTTTCTAAGAATTAAATGTTGCCTAATGCCCACTGAGTGAAAGAATCATTTATAGGCTTATAAGACAGAGTTTGGCTCATTGCTCTATTTTGAAAAAAACTAAGTGATCTGAAATATAATGCCAATTTTATAACTTTGCACACTGGAGATGGCAGGAAACACCACAAACTATAGCCCACTGCAAAGGTTGACAAAGTTCATTAGCATATGAAAAATATAAATTTCCTAGACAAAATGATAGCATTAGAGATATAGATAGATAGACAGATAGATAGATATAGATATATTTTTTTAAAAAGAAAGGATTTTCTTGGTGGAATTTCTGGAAATTATGGAAATAACATAATGGTGTATCATATTTATTAAATGGTCATCTACTCTGTTGTCTTATGTGGCTTGTCTATGGCTTGAAATACTTCACAAAATTAGTAGCTGAATCCGGGTTCCTGCTATGACTTGTTGAACAGAAATTCAAACATAACTGTTGAAACGGACTAATAGGAACTAATAATCATGTGGTAAAGTGAGCTCAGCTAGAGTAAACAAATATGCATAGTTACCAAATAAATATAGTTACAAAAGCAATGTAGCTTATGTTTTTCCCACTCTTCCTGTTTCCATAAAGAGGGGAAATTTTCAATCCCTTTCTTGGAGGGAAAACCATGTGAAAGGAATCTATTCAGCTTCTCCCTGCTTTCTTGTTCATTTTTTCCCCAAGAGAGGAAGAATGATTTATCTCTTTGATAAGTTTGGAAGAAAGACCTGAGCATGATCAGCTAAACCCAATCCATATTCGCCTCATGTGTCTCTGATCTGCCTGCTGGCAGATGTGACTAACTCCCCTGAGGGGTGTTGCATACACAAACTGCGGTACTGCAGGAAACTGCCAACCATATCTGGAGACCTTCTGTGGACAGCATCTAGGGACAATAAGCAACAACTGTGTGACTCCCTGTGGTTGGTCTTGCCTGACCCGATAGGTACGACATTGACCTAGGGAGGCACAGCTTCTAAATTAAAATCATTAACAAAGATAATGATAATCCTAGCAGCACCCATGCCCTCTGAGTCTACTAATTTCTGCTTCATTGTATGTAGGGTTTGTTGTCTTGAATATATTCAAATTGTTTCTAACTTCTGATGCTTCTTCCATAAAAACAAGTGAAACCAGGCAAGCTCCTAGTGTTCTGTGTACATAGATTGTATAAACCGAAATCGGAGAAAATCCTACGTGGCATAAATCCATAACGTATAACTGTTCTAGCAGCACATTGAAATGCATACATAAATTCACTTGAAAGATGCCAGGTACTATATAAATGCAAGACATTATTATTGTGATTCTTGGTTTATAAAATTACTTGGATCACTTTTCATTCAAAATATCTTCCTAAAAATTGCTGCTTTGAGTTTTCACCTCCAGAGGATTTTTTTTTTAAGATTTTATTTATTTATTTGACAGACAGAGATCACAAGTAGGCAGAGAGGCAGGCAGAGAGAGAGAGAGAGAGGGAAGCAGGCTTCCTGCGGAGCAGGGAGCCGGATGCGGGGCTTGATCCCAGGACCCTGAGATCATGACCTGAGCCGAAGGCAGCAGCTTAACCCACTGAGCCACCCAGGCGCCCCGCAGAGGATTTTATACACTGGATAAAATCACCAGCCTGGCCTGAGTGAGGTTGCCACGATAGTGCCATGTGGACTCCTGGCCAGGTTGTATTGAATCGGTTCCTTCACTTGGACTCTGCTTCCAGGGCCCTAACTTTCTGGCTCAACTCAGGTTCAAAGATGTGTCAGACAACAATACCTGGCAATTCCAGGGCAAGAAAGGCCACAAAAGGAACAGAGTTGGGAAATCTCACAGGGTTCCTATGCCAGGACTTGCTGGAAAGGGAACCATATTTAAAAGAAGAAGAAGCAGGAATGCATCCTTCACTCCTAGAGACCAATGTGGACCTCTCCCCAACCCCTGTTACACACACACACACACACACACACACACACGTGCACACACACATACACACACAGCCACTCTTTCACCATTCATGCATTGCTTAATAATTAATCCTCTCTCTGGATCATGAGCAACCTAACAAGAATAATTCAAGAAGGAAAAGGGACTGAACACCAGTGCATATAAGACTATTGTACCAATATGCTAAGAAATATCCTTTTTTCTAATAAGCAGGTTACTGAAACAGTTAAGAGAGCCTGAGCTAAGATGTATTTAAACTGCCAGGTTACCAAAGCTAAAACCTTTTAAGTTTCGTTTACATAATTCCTAGACTATATGTTTCCTCATATGCATCTCTTGATGTCTTTGGATTGAAACACTATCTGGCTACATCATACTGAGCAGGGCCATGTGGGAAATAACCTATTGAACCCTCCTCTGGAACACGAGTCATGCAGGATGTGACTTTGAACCAGCTTGTGATGGCACTACCAGATACTGAGGAACATGCCAGGGAAGTAAGCCCCAGCCCTTATCCAGCTGTTGAGGGGTGAAAGGAATCCCTGTCTTTATTTATAACTTTATTAATGTTGTTTGTTTACCAGATGCAGAGGCTGTATGTCCAGATTTCTATCTAGGAAGCAAATTGTGACAAAGGACACAATAGGCATGAGGATCCCAATCTGTACTTATAAATTGTTCTATAAAATTGCTCCAGTACAAAATAATGTGCCATGTTAAAATAGTCCATGCTGTCTCTTGTATATCGCAAATGGGATGTCAAAGGCCTGGTCCCAAACTTTAGTTGGCTCATCTGCTTCTGCAACAGAGGCGGTGACTTACGGAGGCTGCTGGTTAGTAGGGTAAAAGACAAAATGGCATCACTACCCGGAGCGCTGATCATCAGACGCAATACTACGGACTTTCTAGTTTCCTAAAATCACGTATCACTGATTGTGCTCATGACTGCTAGGAATGCTTTCATGCTTGTCAAGATTCCACACACCCACACAATGCATACACATGCCACTTATGGGGCCTTCTACCTAAATTCATGTAGCTTTCTATTACAACTCTTTCTCCTGCTGTGATGAATTCTAGTGCCAATTCCTCTTGAGGGACCTGTTAACTTCTTTACCTTTCTCATGTGGCTTATCTGACAGAGGTCTCCCAAAAAGTAAAACATCATTTTACTCACATTTAGCTCCATGAGAGCAGGGATCTTTGTTTTGTCATTGATGTAATCCCCAATACATGACATATTGTAGGTGTCCAATAAATACTTGTTGGCTTGTGTTGAATCATTCATTACATGCATTGTCTATTCTCATGACTTCACTTTTTTCAATACTCTAAGGTTTTATGCAGCCGAGTTTCAATGTATCCTTCTTCACCTGGCTCATTCTCTGCTTCCCCCTGTGACATACCTAACACATTACCACATGGTGGAAGCCCTTCCAAGTTCAGGTTCACTCATACACCTTTGAGCTGTTGAGAATTTCCAGCCTGGATGGCTCTAATAGTAACTATATTTAAAGAGACCAACCATTATACTATTTCCATAAATATTTTTTAATGACAAAGCAGTTTTTAAAACAAAATAAATGGACTTTCATAACAGGAAGAATGGTAGTAGTCATCTAGTTCAAAACTTTTTACAGATCAAGAAATCAGGTAGAGGTAGCTTTAAACTGTTATTGAAGGTTATATCACTACTAGTAATCATTCAATTAATGAGTGTTGCTGAATGATTCTAGAAATAGAGAAGCATTTCATCTTTTTTACATATCTACAGATTCCAAGACATTCATTTATATCCTAAATCAATATGTCTTTATAATTTAGTCTAGGAATGCCAAGAAATAAAAGATTTATATTATCTGCCTCTGATGTGTTATAAGAATTAAGAATTGAGTTCAGGAAAATTCAGCAAAAACCTCTCAGCTCCTGACATTCTGGCTTTGGCTTCCAACGGGTTCAGGCTATTTCTTATTCACCAGGGAGACGAATGGTTATTAAACCTCTGCAATTAAGTGTAACATAAGGATATAAATGGACTCAAATTTTCAAAATTGTACCTTAATTTTTTAAATTGAAAAGAATTTGCCTCAATCAAATAGCACCACACTTAGCTAGCAGCAGGAACAGGAAGATGAAGTTGAGGGCAATTAAGTATATATTTAAAAATACTTCCCATGCACTAAATTTTATGTCAGGTTCTAAAAGAATAAAAAGAAGAACAAGTTAAACTTAGTTTCAGGAAGCTTAGAATTTACTAGCACAGGTAAAGAACACCCACAATGACAATACAAAACACAAAATTAAGAGGAATACCTTGAGTGGCTCTAATTTTATGGTGAACTAAGAATGTCTGTGCATATGATAGGTCTACGCCAAACAGAAGCTAAAAGAGGAGAAAGAGTGAGAAGGGAAGCCTCCTTCATTAGCAGGGCAAGACCCAGAGGTTACTCACATCACTTCAGCTCACACTGTGGTGGCAAGAACTTAGTCAGAAGACCAATTCTAGTTACAATGGATCATGAAAAGTGCAATCTCTAGCTGGCAGCTCATGTGCCTGACTAAAACTCAAGGAGTTTTAAGTTGAATTTTAACTAATTTTTTTCTGCATCTACTAAGATTATCGTATATATTTTTTGAATGTGTTCTTGCAGCGAATTGTATTCATAGATATCTTAGCTGGAGAAATTTTGCATACCTGAAATAAACCCAATGTGATAAGAACATAATCTCTTATTTAAATTTCTGTATTTGGTTTGCTAATTATTTTAGCATCTTGAATCTATGCTGATGTTTCTGATCTGTTAGATGTATACTTTTTTTTCACATTGACTGCAACACAGTAGACTTTTATTTTTAACTTCTCTTCCATTTTAATATTCTCCAAATTGTCCAAATTCCCCTATGATCTTCCAACTTAGAAAATCTGCACTGATTAGGGGGAGAACATGCTTCTCTAAATTTGATCTGGGTTGACAGGTGTGGGAATCTGATGTGGAAAGAGATATCACCAGAGCCCAGGGGACTCCACAGGACACACCATAGAAGCTAAGAAAAAAACTTTAAGGTCACATTCCACAAAGGAATAGAAGAGAAATGAATGAAATTGCCCTTTTTGGACACCAGAGTTTCCAGAGCTGGCAAATCCGCTAAGTGACTGCCCGGTCTAGCTTCTTACAGTTTTTGGCCTTTGAGAAATTCCCTCACTTATCTTCAGCCATCATTAAAGAGGTGTTGGTTTTTATTCAAAATATTACTCAAATGTATTATACACATTGTTTTCATATGTGCTATATCAGGAAGGGATTTACTGTATATCTATTCTCTTCTACCACCAGAAGAAGAAATCTGCCATTCACTCTTTTGCAGTGAACCTGACATTGCTACCAAATCTGTGCATCTGAGCATCCTAACGTGGTCTCATCTGTCATGGTAGATCACTCACTGACACCTCAATGTTCTCTTCTCTTAGCCTACATGACATCACCCCCATGGCATTTCTTCTACCTCAGTTACTACTCTTCTTTCACATATTTTGCTATGGCCTCTTTCTCAATCTCATTTCTAAATTTTGGAATGTCTCATTGTTGGTTCCTGAGATTCTTCCTGAACAACATTCTTTCCTGAGGAGATCTTATCCATTCTGATGTTAAATCTAAATTTAAACCTCCTGAGCTCCAAACCCATTTTAAGTCACCCATGTAATCCAGACCATTGAATCCTAATTAAATGTATCTTCAAAATACATTCTCTCCCAAGGCTCTCTCTTCTCAATAAATTACTCCACCAAGTACCCCGCTGCTGAAGGAAAACACATATGAATAATTCTTCTTTCCTTTCTTTTCATTGTCTCTCATCTTGAATCCACCAGCATTTCCCACTACTTCTGCTGCTGAACATACCGAAAATGTCTACTTATCTCTACTAGTTCTGCCCACCCCTATGTGGACCTACTTATAGTACTGGTGAAATGTACTTTTGTACAGTCTCTCAGCTTCTTTCTTCTCCCCATAATCTGTATCCGGCAGCTTTAGCCTGAATGACCTTTTGAAAAGTTGATTCCCATTAAAACAATTGGCTTGCTTCAAAATCTTTCCAAGGTTTTTGTTAGCACCTGTCATAAAATCTAGCATTGCAGCAGAGCCAGGCTGACTCTGCAGGTGAGGAAGGCCATCTTCTCCTGCCTCCTGTCACGTCACAGCTCCCTGGGACATTCCAGCTGTGCAGGAATCCTCTTTGTTCCTTAGTTCTTGCCAGGCTTTTTCCCGGCTCTGGGCTTTTGCAGTTGCCATTTTCTCCTTCCGTCCCTCCTGTTTCTTGAATGACTGGTTCCTTTTCACTATCCAAGCATCAACCAAATGCCAAGCCCTCGAAGAGTTTGATCCTAGCCATTTTAGCTAAGTAGATCTCTGCAGTTCAAATCTGTCAGGTTTCCCTGTTCATTTATTCAAAACACTTATAAAACCTCTTACTATCTTATTTATATGCATGTTCATTGATTGCATCCTCTTAAAGGAATATAAGCCTCTTGAGACTGAACTGCCACTGTCTCATCATCATCCATATATCCCCATGCCTAGAGCCTGGATTCTTGTATTCAAAACTTATCAAGTGTAAGAATGGATAAATACATTGCAAGGTGGTATTAAATGATAATGAATTATTGGGACTAATGGTTTCATCTAAATAACATTTGTAGTTGCCAGCATGATGCATAGTTTTCTGATCTCTTCTGAGTTTATTTAAGCAGGTGGTTTACAGTATGACAATAGGCTTCAAACTTTAATAGTAAAGACTAAGAAACAACTTTAAAGTCTAAATGTTAGTGATTACTTAAATAATTTATAGAACATCCATATTGTATATTTGTACCCTTTAAAAATGTTGCTGTAACTTCATGGTTTTTGAATGAAAAGATGGCCATTTTATATTATTACAGGAAAACATAAGACTACAAAAAAGCATTTATCTTATAATCATGTTTTTAGTAAATATACACATAGAGTTCTGGAGAAATATATACAAAAATACTAATAATAGTTGTATCTTGGTATGGGGACTATAAATAACTTTATCTACCTTCTTGATGTAATAAATGTTCTCAATCTAAATATATCCTGGACAGGTATTGTTCTGTACTTAGAAAAGTAGCTTAATTTTATTTTGAAGAGTAAGACTAAAACTAATTTTATTTTGAAAGAAAAAGAAAGATCTTGTGGTGCCTGAACATTAATTTCTATCATTTTCTTTCTATTTTTAAGATTTATTTATTTATATTAGAGAGAGAAAGAAAGCATGAGAGGGAGGGGCAAAGGGAGAGAGAGAGAATCTCAAGCAGGCTCCATGCTGAGCACAGAGACCCACACAGGGTTTTATCCCATGACCCTGAGATCACAACCTGAGCCAAAACCAAGAATCGGCCACTTGACCAATGGTCCTGCCCAGGCATCCCAATTTCTACCATTTTCAAAACTATTTTTGATTCTTTGGCAAATGAACAAAAAACCCTATACTGTAATATAGAAGAAAAAGAAAATGAAAGAACTCCACAAAGAATTTAAAAACGCCTAAGATTTTCTAGTTTTGTTTTATTTTGTTTATCCTTAAACATTATATACTAGGTCTACATTCTATCACTCTCTTTCCCTTTCATGTTTTTCACACACCCTAGTGTCTCTGTCACCTTTAAGTTAATAAATTCTGAGCAAGAAAGTATAACTTTACTTGTTTTCTTCCATTAGACTACAGAACAGGGTTTGTGTTTGCAGTGGTTATGAAATTTATATTCTTGGCAGCTGAGACCAAAAATCCAAAAGAAGAAAAGGGATGTTAGGGGTAGGGGTGGAGGCCGAAACACCTCTGAAATGGTGTTACCTCTTCCCTGCCTTCCTTTTAGGCTGCCAAAAGTCAGGACTCAGGAGGGACAACAGGATGTCAAAGAAAGCTGGTCTTCTCCATTCATTCCATAAGGGCCAGTGAGAATTCTGCTTAGGCGTGATGCCAGGAGTGGTGCAATTTTAATTCTTAATATCCTTTCCTCCCATATTCACACTTTCACCTACATATTTAGATAACTAGGAAGTTATTTCAGCAAAAATAGTCTTACAGCAGTCCAAATGAAGTGGGGAAAAAAAAAAACAGCAAAGTTTGATTCTGTTTTACCTCTATTTTTGTAATATCATGAGTTAAATTTTTTTTAGTATAAGGAACATGGCATTCTCAAGGAAATTAAGAATTAAAATTAATACCTCAGCAACATAACTGAGGCTCCATGAGTGAATTTCAAGTTGATTTGGGGAATATTGCCATCACCGTGAGTCAAACTATGGTGACTATTAAGTAGGACTCAGTCTAAGTTTATGTAGTCCAAATGTTACTGCTTCCTAAGGAAATGACTTTGACTCCTTCTGAATTTTATAGTTAGCTATTTGTCTTCTAAATCAAAGTTGTGTGTTCTCAGAGTAGTAAACTTAGCATGACAAGACTGTCATTCCTACTTTCTGTGGAAAGTTGAAAAGGAAACTGCTCCTCATGTCTTTTCTCCTGTTTTTCACTGGGTTCTCAAACTCGCTTATTGGTTACCCTGCAGCCCTAAACCACTGCACCAGAGAAATCCGTCCAACTTGGGAAATGACAAGGGGCATGTTCCAACGACAACTGATTCTAACTACTTGATGGAAAGTGATGCTCATTTATGAGCAATTGTTCTAGATTATTCTGGAACGATTACCAGACAAAATAGAGGAACACTGTCACTTTCTGATTCACATGCAGGAGACTTAATTAGTGCACAACTGGGAACCTGTTTCAGGTCATAAAAATGTTGGTAATTCATATAAGGATATTTGTGAGCCAATTTAGAAGGTCTATGGTATGTTTAGCAAATTTAATGAAACCTATAACACCACAAGCTGGTAAAGGCAAGGCTTCTGGCAGTATTTTGTGACATGCACAAATTGCTTTTGTGTTTGGGAATAATTATACCGAAAGTGATTTTGTAAATTAAATAGTAATAATGGACAGAGTTGAGTGATGCCAAGCCTGCATGTCTCCCAGACTTTGCATTCTTCCTCATCCTTAAGATGGGGGGCCATGACTCCCACAATGATACTTGTTTTTCCCTTGGACTCCAGAAATAATGGTGATTTTGGTTAGCAAATTTAAAGAAACTGTAGAGACTGGATCAACACTATAACAGCAATCACCCTTCCTTTTAGTCTACCCTTGACAAACAGCTTTCTACCATATCCAAAGGAAAACTCCTCATCCTGTCCCTTAAGTATGTAACTAATTTCCTGGATTATTCATGGAGCCAAAGCCCTTGTTTAGTGCCATGACTAGTGTCCAGTATTTCAGCCCCTCTACTACAGTGTCCCACCTTCATTTGCCTATACCACACTTGGTACTGATTAAAAGCACTGCCGTATTGCTACTACTCAGAGACTTGCCTCAGCCATCCTTAACACTTGCTTACTTCCTGCCTACCCAAGACTCTGTGTTTTGGTTACTCTTCAAAACCTGGTACATGTCAGTATGAGAGCAGTGATTTGGTGTTGACCCTTGAAGATGATTGTTTTCATGCCCATTATGGTTATTGGATGCATTTTCTGGATGCCATGTCCTGCTTTCTAAGAAGACTTTTCTCCAACTATCAAGCAGCTGACAATTTCTTGTGTTGGGGGTGGGCCAGCATATAGTAACAAATTCTAGGTCTTGGAATCTGCCTTGTCAGTTGAAAGACAGAAATCTTGTCAAGTGATACTTCAGCTTCATCTCTGAAGATTAGCAGGGATGGAACTATTTTGGAAAATAAATTTTTTAATACTCCTGGGGCAACCATTAAGAGGATACTGAGAGCAAGAATAGTTGTTCAAAAAAGAAGAGATCCAAACCACTGCCTGGGGGTGTGAGCTTCCTCTTATCACAACTCCTGCCTGTCAGCAGTTCTAAAAACAACTCATAAAAACAAAGGATGTGGAATAGTAGGAAAGGGAAATTGTAAAGTCATATAAAATTTACATCTTTAAGTGATTAAATAAAAACAAGTAATAAAAGAAAGGATAAAATTAAGATTAACAAGATAATTAAAATAATAAAGTATCAAAGAATGAGAGTTTAAATATTAAGTACAAAAGTAATGAAATTAATAATAAAGAAAATAGAAGATGACATTCAGTAGAACACAAATTTAAAGACATTAACATTAGCATGGCTATCACAAAGAAGATAAGAGATAATAGGTACTGACGATGGTGTGATGAAGACAACCCTTATACACTATTAGGAATTTCAATTGGTTCAATTATTACAAAAAACAACATGGAGTTTCTTGAAAAAATTAAAAATAAATCTACAATATGAGCCAACAGTTCCACTTCTGGGTATGTACTCAAAGGAAATGAAAACAGAATTTCAATGAGTTAAATGTAAACTCATGTTAATTGCATTATTCATAATAACCAAGATATAGAAACAACCTAAAATGCCCATCAATGGATGAATGGATACAGAAGAAGAGATATATTAATAATAATTTCCATATTATATATAGTGGAATATACATAGAAGAATGTAATTCAACCATGAGAACAGAGGACATCATGCCATTTGTGACAATATGGATGAAAGTTAAACACAAAATGTTAAGTGAGGTAAATCAGAAAGAGAAAGACAAGTACTATATGATGTCACTTACATGTGGAATCTAAAAAAGCCAAACTCTTATAAACATAGAGTAAAATGCTGGTTACCAAGGGCTAGGTAAGGGGGAATAAGATAAATGTTGTTTAGGAATACAAACATACAGTGAGTGGTAAATAAGCCATAGAGCATATGCTTATGCATATGCACAGCATAGGAATAGAGATAGTGTACTATAATCATCCAGTTTGCTGAAAGACTAGAGCTTAATTATTCAAAATACCAGAAAGAAAGGATAATTATGTAATGTGAGAGAGGTGCTAAATATCTTTACAATGGCAACCATATTACAATATGTAAATGTACCTAATTTACATGTTATACACCTTAAATTTGTACAATATTATAATGTTCAGTATATTGACTAAAAAATCAAATTATACATATTGAATGTAATTTTCTGTATCTCTTTTTAATACATTAAAATGTCAAATGATTGTGGAGAACCAAAAAATAAATAAGACATTAAAGTGAGAGGGACAAAAATAAAAAGCTCAAACTGAGAAGCAACAATGTGTTACATCGTAGAGAGAAAGTGGCCATGTTGAAATTAAAGAGCAATGGTACACAAATCTATTCTATAGTAAATTGAGGTTTTCAAAGGTAATTCTGAATATTTCAAATTCTTAAGTGTTGATATTAGAAACTAACTTTCCAATGAAATGTGATTTCAATTCATACTAAAACTTATTTAACTCTGTATTAACTATTTTGATTGCTCACCATTTTTAACATTATAAAAAATATTACAATTAACATGGTAGGTAGTTTTCTGATCACTTCCTTGGAATTTGTTGTTTTTATGCTCAGGTACTGTCTTTCCTTGGAGCTATTTATTATCCTAGGAATAATATTTGTTTTGATTCTTTCATACATTTAATAAATATTTACTTAGCACTTACTGTGTGACATGTCATTAACTGGGACATAGCAATTTGAGCAAAGCAGACAGACGTAAATTGCATTGCTCAGGGAGCTTATATTCTGGTGAGGGAAGGGTCCATAACCAGGTACATCATACATCTCCCACACACACAGGAGTGGGTGCTCTAGTTAATCTGTTACCTAGACCATGATGTGTGTTCATGGGAAAAAAAAAATTCAGAAAAAAAGTAGAACGGAAACAATTGCGTGGGTAATAGGGTGGCTAGAGAAGGCCTCAGTGAAGGATGAGCACGAAATGACCCTGTGTATTTCTGGAGGAACAGCACTCCAGACGAGTGAGTAGGGACAACAAACACAATGACCTTGAGGCTGAGCATGCCTGGAGTGTTCAAGAAACAGAGAATAGTACAGCTGAAGTTGACTGGATGTTTTAGTTAGAATTGAGATAAGCATCCAGGTTTACAGAGATAGTCTGGGAGTAAAGGGTTACCTGTAGCGAGACAGGAAGTGTGGGAGTAGGGGTGTGTTTTCAGGCCAACTGATAGTGCAAATAAAGATGCTTACCCCCAGAAAGGGCCCTGGGAGATGGAGTCAAACTGAGGCTAAGGACCCTGGATTCCACTTTGGTTTAGATTTTGATCAGGTGGTTTTTATTATCTCATAACTCTTTCATGCTTTTAAGAAGGGTTTTTTAAAAATCTTATTCAGCATTTCCCATTTAGTTTGTTTTCTGCGGGAAAACAAGCTGTGAAACTTCCAGACCATTTTCTCTATAAATGTGTTAATTGATTTTTAAGTAATTGATAAAGTATTCCATACTCTTTTACTTCATGAGAAATAAATATTTTTTGAAGATGCTTGTGGTCTATGATCTGAGCATTCCCTCGATTACAATAGTCCCCCTGCCCTTTCTTCAATATTCCTTTCGAAAAAAGTCTCTCCTTACTTGAGAAAATAAGTAACCAAAGAGTTCCAGATCTACCCTTAATGAAGGCAAGACTAGGCCAGAACAACACTGTGAATTACTCACAGAGAAAATTCTAGAGACTTTATGGCTCCAGGTAACACTGTGTACAAATGGAATTCTTATGCAAGCAATGAGAGGCTGGAAAGGAAAACAGCCAAAAGCTCAGAAGCTGAACCAAAGAATATGAATTCACACTCTCACTCTCTGGCCTATTTCTGCTTAAACTTGGGAAAGTTACTTAGCACTCTAAATCTCAATTTCCTCCTATGTAAAATAAGACTGTGAGAAGGGGTGCCTGGGTGGCTCAGTGGGTTAAAGCCTCTGTCTTCAGCTCAGGTCATGATCCCAGGGTCCTGGGATCAAGCCCCACATCGGGCTCTCTGCTCAGCAGGGAGCCTGCTTCCTTCTTTCTCTGCCTGCTTCTCTATGATCTCGGTCTGTCAAATAAATAAATAAAATCTTAAAAAAACAAAAAAAGTAAGACTGTGAGAAATAAGTAAGGCATATAAACAACTAAACATCATGCCTGATACATAGTAAGTATCAAGCAATATTAGCCATTGTATGAGATTTCTATTGCTGTTAAATTACCGTACATTTAGGGGATTAAAAACATGCACATTTATTTATTTCTGTAGTTAGTAGTCCGGCACAGGTCTCACAGGGCTGTATCCCAGCTGTTGGCAAAGATGTTCCTTTCTGGTGGCTTTAAGGGAAAGTCTATTTCCTTGCCTTTTCTAGCTTCTGGGGGATGGCTGCACTCCTCCTTCAGTGACTTCCTTCCACTGTCTCCAAAGCCACAAATGGCAGTTGGGTCCCTACCACATGGCCACACCATTTCTCTGGTTCTCTGCAGCTGGGAAATAATCTACACATTTAAGGACTCATGTGACTAAATTGGGCCTCTCATTCTAATCCAGGTTAAACTTCCCATCTGAAGGTCCTAACCTTAGTGTCCATATCTCAAAGTGCTTTTTGCCATGTAAGGTCACATATTCACAGGTCTCTAGGATCAAAATATTGCCTTTTTTGTGAGAACATTATTCTGCCTACTGCAGCCAAGATCATTATTGTTTATTCAGCACAATGGCTACAAATATTAACCAAACATAGCCCATCATTATGCTGAATGCCAGCTTTGATCTGTCTTCTAAAGCACTAGCTCCAGAAAGAAGAAAAGAATATCCAGAATGAGACCCTGGTCTTTGATAAGAAAGGAGAAATAAAAAATGAACTTATAAAGGTAGGAAGTGTCAATCAAATTTTCTTAATTTCCATCCCCCATTTATTCTGAAGTAACCAAAGTCCTCGAAGGATGCTGTCATAACTCTTTCCTTCTCATTTCTTTACTCAATCTTAGACCTCAAATTTTTTTTTTTTTTTACTAATTCTCTCTATTTTTTTTATTGAGGTCCAATTGATATATAGCATTACATTAGTTTCATGGTATAGAATAGAACGATTCAATATTTGTTTTCTTTGAGAAATGATCGCCAATAGTCCATTTGTATTGAGAGAATATTTTACAACAATCACTGAATTTGACTTCCCTTACTAAATGCATGTCAACAGGCGAATCACAAATAAGATATACTTCTGAGTCAAATCATAAGGAGCTAATTTGTTTGATCTTCAGTTGACTGACTTTATTTCTTTCAGATCTTGTTTTACTAACATTTACAATTTCATGTGTTTTCAGTGACGTTTTAGTGACATATGAAGAATTAATATTGCAAATTTTTAGTGAGACACAGTGCTGTACAGGAGCTGAATGATTGGAATTGGACAGAATTTGGGTTATAGCACCACCGGGGGTGACTGAAAGGAATAAGATATTCTAGGGTGTTTTTTTCTGAACCATTTGTAGTTTTCAACCAAATCCATTTGGAAGTAAAATAAGCTGCAGCACATAGTGAGTCACACAGCATTTGTCACCATGTCACCTTGCAAGAGAAGTCATTGAGAGACAGCAAAGGGACCAGCTTCCTTTTCATGCTGATGACAGCTGGGTATATCCAGGTCAAGGCCGGGGTGCTAGAGCAGATTATGCTGCCGCCTCTCAGGGGTGGGAAACTGCTACATCTGTGACACTAACAAACTATGAAGCATCACACTTTGAAAGGTACTATTTCAGCGCTAGAGCCTTCTCTTCTCTAGTACCCTCTCTCCGGAAGGAAACACACACACGTGCAAGCACACACACAAATTTCATCCTCGGGCACAAATAAGTGTATCACGAAGCCTCATAACCTGTCCTTAGGTTTTCTTTCGGTAATCCTGTTGACACAGTTTGTTCTTTAAGCACCCAATTTATTTAATTATAAATAAATATACAGATGTGTTTTTAACATATGTATGCTCTCCCATTCTAGTGCCTTCTCACTCCAAGAGTGACATTGATACATTGAAAGTATTCTGCAAATAAAATAAAGCTCATCCTTATGTTGTGTCACGCGCTGGAAACTTAAGTATATGAAGCCCCACGCTTGCTTAGCAGCCTTATTTCTGTTCCTACTTGGATCAGAAGACCTGAAGTAAATCTTTATATATTCAGGTCCCAGGATCTAGGCTGATGGTATGGTATCATTTAAAAAATAAATAAAAATTTGGAGAGATGGGCAATATATCAGCAGTAGCAGAAGCATAGCATTTTCAGTCTTTCAGAATGACCCAATAAAACAAGGAAACCAGGTTAACAAAAAGAAACAAGCAAAAATCATTTTTAAATATCTTCCACCAAACCAAGTGACAAGGTATCCCACATACTGAAAAATATTTGGCTAGGCCAAACCACCAAAAGCAACAATATATACATGGTACAAAGGTAAAAATGGAAAAATAGGAAAGAGACAAAGTGAAATCAGAAGGCTCTGAGAGGCAGGGACTCCAGAAATTGAGAACAAGATTACAATCTTGAAAATAATGAGAAAACATTCCCACAACAGGCATGTCAGAAAAATATACCTACCATGCAGATGAAAGTTTTAACCCAGTATTTGAAATATAGCTTAGTAGAATATAACATAATGGCGTAATATCTGAAAAGCAGTCTTCTATGCATTTAGTCATCATATTGTTCATGATAATATTATTATTGGTCTGAAACTATTGGACACAGTAGGATAAAGCAGTAGAATCAATACATTTTATATCTCTTTACACATTTTAAATGGTTAATATCATATACATATTGCATACAGTCCATTTTCTAGATGAAAATATAAGGAGGGGGAGAAATTAATACTGATTTAATTATTTTCTATAGTACACAGTCAATTGTGTATATTGGTGGCATTATAAATACACTAAAACCATTCAACTTCACAAATATCAGTCAGTGCATGATGGGAAAAGCTACTGTATCCTGAGAAAGCATGTCTGTACAAATTGCATGATCCTTCTCTAAAAAGTATTAACTTTTTAAGCCTATATTGTGTCTCAGTTTTGGGTATAATCCTACACTGAGGAAGAAAATGAAATCAACACATACTTTTCAAAATGAGAGATTAAACCTATGCTGGAATAAGATTGAACATCTGAAATATTACACTACAATCAATGTCTGCTCTACTTTTTGCTTCTAACTTTTTATTTTTTTTTTTAATTTTAATTTTTTATTTTTTATAAACATATATTTTTTCCCCAGGGGTACAGGTCTGTGAATCACCAGGTTTACACACTTCACAGCACTCACCAAAGCACATACCCTCCCCAATGTCCATAATCCCACCCCCTTCTCCCAAACCCCCTCCCCCCAGCAACCCTCAGTTTGTTTTGTGAGATTAAGAGTCACTTACGGTTTGTCTCCCTCCCAATCCCATCTTGTTTCATTTATTCTTCTTCTACCCACTTAAACCTCCATGTTGCATCACCACTTCCTCATATCAGGGAGATCATATGATAGTTGTCTTTCTCTGCTTGACTTATTTCGCTAAGCATGATACGCTCTAGTTCCATCCATGTTGTTGCAAATGGCAAGATTTGATTTCTTTTGATGGCTGCATAGTATTCCATTGTGTATATATACCACATCTTCTTGATCCATTCATCTGTTGGCAGACATCTAGGTTCTTTCCATAGTTTGGCTATTGTGGACATGGCTGCTATAAACATTCGGGTGCATGTGCCCCTTTGGATCACTACGTTTGTATCTTTAGGGTAAATACCCAATAGTGCAATTGCTGGGTCATAGGGCAGTTCTATTTTCAACAGTTTGAGGAACCTCCATGCTGTTTTCCAGAGTGGCTGCACCAGCTTGCATTCCCACCAACAGTGTAGGAGGGTTCCCCTTTCTCCGCATCCTCGCCAGCATCTGTCATTTCCTGACTTGTTGATTTTAGCCATTCTGACTGGTGTGAGGTGATATCTCATTGTGGTTTTGATTTGTATTTCCCTGATGCAGAGTGATATGGAGAACTTTTTCATGTGTCTGTTGGCCATCTGGATGTCTTCTTTGCAGAAATGTCTGTTCATGTCCTCTGCCCATTTCTTGATTGTATTATTTGTTCTTTGAGTGTTGAGTTTGCTAAGTTCTTTATAGATTCTGGACACTAGTCCTTTATCTGATATGTCGTTTGCAAATATCTTCTCCCATTCTGTCAGTTGTCTTTTGATTTTGTTAACTGTTTCCTTTGCTGTGCAAAAGCTTTTGATCTTGATAAAATCCCAATAGTTCATTTTTTCCCTTGCTTCCCTTGCCTTTTGCGTTGTTCCTAGGAAGATGTTGCTGCGGCAGAGGTCGAAGAGGTTGCTGCCTGTGTGAAAATGTCTATGCTACCTAAAGCAATCTACACATTTAATGCAATTCCTATCAAAGTACCATCCATCTTTTTCAAAGAAATGGAACAAATAATGCTAAAATTTATATGGAACCAGAAAAGACCTCGAATAGCCAAAGGGATATTGAAAAAGAAAGCCAACGTTGGTGGCATCACAATTCCGGACTTCAAGCTCTATTACAAAGCTGTCATCATCAAGACAGCATGGTACTGGCACAAAAACAGACACATAGATCAATGGAACAGAATAGAGAGCCCAGAAATAGACCCTCAACTCTATGGTCAACTAATCTTCGACAAAGCAGGAAAGAATGTCCATTGGAAAAAAGACAGCCTCTTCAATAAATGGTGCTGGGAAAATTGGACAGCCACATGCAGAAAAATGAAATTGGACCATTTCCTTACACCACACACAAGAATAGACTCAAAATGGATGAAGGACCTCAATGTACAAAAGGAATCCATCAAAATCCTTGAGGAGAACACAGGCTGCTTCTAACTTTTTGCTTATGACTTTGACTCTTAAAATTTTACTTTCTTGATTTCTATGTCCACTTTACTTCTTTGGTTATATGATTTTTTTTCCCCTCACTTGGCTGACTTCTGGTGGTTCAGAAATTTTTTTCTTTTATGATCTCAAGGGTTTTTCTCATGTCACAAGACAAAATTCTCAGTTTTCTCATATAAAATAACAGGAGATCTGGAATACAGAGAGAAGCATAATGCTTTGAAGGGTATTGACATCATCTTTCTTTCAGGAAAAATTCCATTCAGATGTAACCAAAATCAGAAACCTATTCCGTTTTGTCAGGTAACACTACCTTACCAGATGAATGAGAAGTAACATTTGGGATAACTCAGGGATAAGAAGCACAGTGAAAGGCAAGCCCAAGGACCTGCGTGCACTCGTCTAGGTTGTTCCTTCCTGACTGGATTCAGAAAGGCATGAAAAAATTAGAGTTATAAGTAAGTACCCATAGAGATGAACCGCCACATCTTCCAAACGGGAGAACTGAGAAAAAGGCTGAATGACTTGTTCAAGCTTCTGGAACCAGAATCGAGTTCTCGGTGATCTTATTCCAGTGTTCCTTGCACTATACTCTTCTACATCCATATTTCCAAACCTTACCTTTTTATATGTCTTATGTAAGGACATAATATTTAAATTAAGTCAGATGCTCGTGTTTAGAATATTCACATTTTTTTCCCACATTTCAGGGCATTGGTTATGCTAAAGTAAAGCAAACAAACAAACAAACAAACAAATAATAATAATACATTTAATAATATTCTTAATAAATAAGAATAATACACTTATTTACGTTTTGGTGTGGGTTAACTCAAATCTCGCTATCATAGGATTAACCGTAAGCTACAACCCTTGCTTACGGGTTTAGTCTAATTTGCCTACCCTGAGATGCAACAATACAAGTGCAATTGCTTCAATATGGCTCACGGTAGCTATTCTTGCTCTAATATATGTATATTATTGTCATTAGCACAAATACATATTTACTTATAAATGTCCTATAATCTCCAAATTTAAGAAAAAGACCTTTATTCCTGTGTTATACCCTAGAGCACTCTGGTCAGAACTCTGCATGGAATTAATGAACTCTTCTTACAAAGCAGCACACCAGTAAAACCCAACCCACAAAAATGTTCTCACTGACGCTCCATAAAGAGGTAGATTAATAGCTCTCTGAGAATTTTTGAGTAAAGATAATTTCTTGTGTGGTGAAAGTATTTGCTTATCACCTCTGTCTCATTCAAAAATTTGCCTTGATTCAATGAAATTGGCCTTCCATCCAGAGACCCTCATGATGGTTCCTAAGTTCTAATACTAGATGTTGCACCGATTTTTTTTTTTTTTTTTGTGAAAGGTGTTGAAATTGGAGTAGTGCATTCTTTGTTTCCAGAGAATTTGATACAAAATCAGTTTTTGATTCTAAAAACACATTACATCCAAAACCTTGAAAGTCTTTGCATATTAGGCATTTCCCCATGGGAAATTCTTGCAAACTAGTACTTATATGTAATTAAGCCTGTGGTTTATACTAAAAAATTATAGCTAAAATGTGAGGTAGAGATGATTGGTTACAAAAGTAGCTATGTTTACAAAAGCAAAAGTATTCTTTACAGTAAATGGAAAAATGTTGGTATGGAAAAATTTGTCTTTATTTTGTATATTTTTTTAGTGTCACTCAACAGTATAATCTTATCTTTCTTACAGTTCCTACCTTCCTTTAACACATTTACATGCATAAAATGTCATTCATAACGATCATTAAAATCATTTTAATATATTTTATACTTAAATTGATTTTCCCATTAAAAAAGCAAGTATGTTTGATGATAAGGCTACTTTTGCAATCTTTCAGAATTATTTTGTGCACCATAAATAACGGATCTAAAGATCAAATTATCAGATTTAATTTTAGGAATTCACATTATTCTAAATAAACTTTAACATCTTGTTTTTGAATAACAGAGTAACGACTTGATAAACAGAAAACAGAACAGAGTGAAAATGATGTTAGCAAGATAGCTTGGCAGCAAATACCAATTCTCACTTGTTAAGTGCTTTGAACATCACAGCCAATAACACCTACCTAAACCCTAACTTTGAAGGAACATCAACAGACTACAGAGGCATTACAATATTTTGAGCAAAAATATGAGTGACGTTCATGGCCCAGAAACGTGATCTGGATCATTATAAATGTGAAGTTAAGTGCTTCCACAATGGCATCCCACATTTTTAGCTTCATAAAACCAAATCTATACCTACTAATAGCTGTGGTTGGCCATCTCTGAAGCAAGAGAAGATCTTACAACAACAATAAAAAGTTATTAATCCCTATAAATCATAGAGATTATTTTTGAGAAAATTAGGTCATATAGTAGGTATGAACATGAAAAACATTTCTTATCTATCTACACAGGAACTGTAGTAGTAATATCTCCTTTTTACATGAAACTATTTAAATGAATTCAGCCTTATGCATTATTTATAATTAACTATTAACAAATTGTTGCTTAAGGTAAAATAATTTCTGAGGGGCAAAAAATGCCTTTAAATATATACTCTATACTGAAGGAAGAAACTTAAAATCATCTGAAGGAAGCATATTAAGCAAATACTATTTTACTTTCTCACATTTATAGGCTATCCAAATCCAGTCATTTTCTCCCAATTTTTATTCTGTGTTTTAGGGGGAAATGCATTGTCACTGTAGCACATTGGGTAGGAGTCTTACAAAATTTTATTCAGACCAAAAATGTATTTCTATTTCATCCATTGCATATTTTCCTCTCTGTTTTCTACTTTCTTGGTCTGGCATAATTTCCTGTACTTCCAATTTCCGGTGAAATTTTTTGTAAGTTTTCAATGATATAGGCACACATTTGGGATATGTCCAAATACTTAGTCAAATTACATACAAAGGTAACTTTTATATTTAAAGATGACACTGTTGATGACATAACTTTCACACACTAAAGAAACCAGAGATTTTTTATTTTTTTTACTTTAAAACTCAGTTGTTACTCTAATTATTATCACTCTTCAGTTCTTTTATATTCACAATTTTTTTAGCCCTCATTTCTCCATATTTTTATGCAACTATCATGGTAGTTATGGTGTTAAAATGCTTCTGAGATAAACTAATAAATCTCTCCACCAAACTACCCCCTGATTGAGGACAAAAATATACATCTTTTTTGACTTTGCCTATCCCAAGCAAAGAACTTGGTATAATAGTAAACATGAGTAATAATGGTTGGGCTAACCAAGTATAGCTACTTAAGATAACTTAATTGACTTCTACAATTCTAAATCAAAAAGCCCACTTGCAATGATATTTCTGGTTACTCTAGAATCTGTGAAGACAATTGAGTTGACCATATCATGTAGGAGAAAGTGTGGAGCGTGGGGAGGAATTACCACATTCTTTGACCTCTATTTGTTCACACAAGGGAAATCTTATAAAAATGGTAATGTTGAACAAAAACATGAAAGAATCATTCAAAAGTTATAAGCATATTGGTAGAAACAGGGTGATGGATGCAGTTACACAGTAGCCAGCTTCAGACCTATTGTTTGAAGGCCTTGTGTACCTTAGATAATTTTTCAGTGCTGGCTGGTGACAACATTCTTTCTGCCTTCCTTTCTCCCTCAACCAATTCAGTAATTCCATTTTCACCCCAGATGTCTGATCCTTTTAAGGGGTTGGAGAAAGAGAGGTAAAGAGCAAGACCTAGGGCAATCACTTCAATTTGTCATCCCCTAGGACCATCTGAGGGTGATTCCCATGGAAAGAGGGGGGATGAATGAAAATGTAGTGAAAGGGTTTTTGTGTGTGCATGTGTGTTTCCATTTGATTCAACAGAGAGTTCTAAACTTTGTCTCATACACATAATCAGAATTAAGCTCATCTCAACCCTTGTTCTGTGGGTAGGACAGATTAGTAGTCTCCTTACATTCCAAAACCTAATTTTCTATTCTGTGAATTCCTAGTAGTGTCCACAAGGGAGAACACTCATCTTTTTTCTTTTCTTTTCTTTTTTCCCCCAAATATCTCCTAGAGATCCCCAGATTCCTTTAATTTCAGTAATTTTTCTCATTCAGTAAAGGAAAAAGATCTCTTTGGAAAATTAGGCACGCTCTTCCTGAAAGCTGTCAAAAGAATAAATAAAATATTTAAGGTCACAGACTCTTTGTGGTTTGATATCTGTCCTCATGAGTCACTGAGCAATCCCCAAACATCACAGGGGTGTCCCTTGTGAGTTCTTTCTAGTTGAGAAAGATGCAGATTTTGTGAGTGACACTAGCAGCCCCATCGAATTCTGCCAGTCAGAGACCACATGAATACACAAATAATAGAAGGGACATCTCCTTTCAGTCCCAGAAGATGGATCTCTAAACTCAGTGCTTCCCACATGCTGACTTTTCATTCATTCTTCAGTTGTTAAATATAATACCTTATGATGGAACTTTCTCAATTAACTATTTCCATTTGAAATTCTGTTTATTTCAGTGATTTTTTAAATATAGTAGAGATATTTCCAAGTAAGCATGAGAAAAATCACATTTAATAAAAAGTAAGCTGTAAGTTTGAACATTTTTTTCTCTCTCTGCCACAGGTCTTAACTTTCCAATCTTGCCTTTCTGTGGGTAATTTAAGCCAGAAAGTCACTGAGTTTTGAGCAACGTTTTATTGCAAAACTTGATAACTGTCTTTATATATGTTTTATTTTCTTAGAATACAGTCCACACATGCGTTTTCTCCTATTTTACCTTATTAACTGCACATAATCTCTTCACTAATGTGTATATATGACCATTTATTTACTTCCTAAGAAGAAGCTGTGTCCCCTCCAAAGGCGAAACCCCATTCATACTTTTTATCATTAAGTGTTATGTACTCATGTTTTTAAAAAATGCTTGAACAGAAAGTGTCCTTCCAGGTGCCTGGGTGGCTCAGTGGGTTAAGCATCTGTCTTCAGCTCAGGTCATGATCTCAGGGTGTTGGGATCAAGTCCCACATCTGGCTCTCTGCTCCCTGCCTGCTTCCACCCCACTCCCCCACCTCTGTCTGCCTCTCTGCCTACTGATGATCTCTCTCTGTCAAATAAAAAAATGAAATCCTTTAAAAAAAAAAAAAAAGAAAAGAAAATGTCCTCCCTTACATTACTGGTCAGGATGGTGCTTCTAGCTTTGTTTCCTCCTACACTGTGCATCTCAAAGGGCACTGCAGGAAGGAAAATCCTAGCAGATGGACATGCTTTTTTGGATGGTGTTTTTTTCTTTTTTTCTTTTTAAGTAGGAGTACAATATGACCTGTTATAGAAAACAAAAAGAAAGGGGGGTAGGGAAAGCACAACTAAGCACCTTTTCCTTCCTTAGATGGGCCACCAGCATCCTTCTTGCATGTGCTTTAGGTTGCTAGTTCAGCTTTTCTTCCAGAAATCGTTTACGGAGTGTTGGCAATTTGTGCTAGGTGCTTTACAGAGTCCTTCCCTGTCCAATGAACTTCAAAGTCAAATAAAAATTGGAATAGTGAAGCCAAAAGTAATTGTGCAAAATTCGGGGCACCTGGGGGTCTCAGTGGGTTAAAGCCTCTGCCTTCAGCTCAGGTCATGATCCCAGGGTCCTGGGATCCAGCCCCACATTGGGCTCTCTGCTCAGCAGGGAGCCTGCTTCCTCCTCTCTCTCTCTCTGCCTGCCTCTCTGCCTACTTGTGATCTCTCTCTCTCTCTCAAATAAATAAATAAAATATTAAAAAAAAAAAGTAATGTGCAAAATTGAATGGCCAAAACTTTTTTTTTTTAGCATCTAGTGTTAAAAAATTTATTGTGCAGATCAATTTTTACAATTCACTCTCTGCTTTTATTGCCCTTTCCCTCTGTACACAAATTTATCATTTAGTTTATAAGGCATATTTTGAAGTGAGCCATCTTGTTTCGATTATGGTACATGGAAAGACTGAAGGTTTATAACCTCATCAAAGATACTGGTCTCTTGGTACAAAACCACACTTTATTTTATTAACTCATCACAGAAATCACAACAACAGTGCCAAGGATACCTATAGATATACAGTAAAGATACGTCTCTAATGCTACTGATTAAAAATAAATATATCAGTAGTGAGAATGTGGAGAAATGAGAACTCTCATGCCTTGTTGATGGATGTGTAAAATGGTACACTTTCTTTTGCAACAACTTTGGTAGTTCCTCATAATGTTAAGCAAAGAGTTATATGACCCAGCAATTCCATTCTTAGGTACAATCATACTTTGTTTTATTTCACGTTGCATTATTTCTTTTCACAGATACTGCATTTTTTTTTTAAATTGAAGGTTTGTGGCACCCTTATGTCCTATGTCAAGAAAATCTATTGGTGCCATTTTTCCAACAGCATAAGCTCACTTTGTGACTCTGTGCCACATTTTGGTAATTCTCACAATATTTCAAATTTCTCAATTATTATTACATTTGTTATGGTGATCTATGATCAGCGATCACAACTTACTGAAAGCTCAGATCATGGCTAACATTTTTCAGCAATGAAGTATTTTAAAATTTAAAAGTAAGTAAGTAAATAAAGCTTTTGTTATGAGAAATGATCCAGGTGAATTATTTCCCAGAAATAAAAAAAAGGTTATATGCATGGATGAAGTAAACAAATATATGGATTCTGCTGATGAATTATTTCCAAAAATAATTAAATTATTCACACAACTGGGTGCCTTGGAAGACAATATGATGCAACTCCTCTCATGACTTACTGTTAGTTTTAAAGTTGACAAAAAGTAAAAAGACTAACTGGTATACCCTGAATTTCAACTTTTACCTACTGATTTTAGATACATTTTTAGGCCATTCTTTGAAAAATTGCAACATGAAATGATGAAATTATAGAAAAGGTCCTAAACAGCATATTTACCAGCTAACTGTCTTATTGGGTAGTCTGCAGAAGTTCCAAAGATTTTTTATCTTAACGTACTAGGGGTTTTTTGTGGTTTTTTTTTTTCTGATTCATCAAGGGAAGCCACATAAATTACTATTACATTTTGATGTGGAAGTTTTTAAGCGTTCCATATTAAATAACAAACTCATTATCAATTTTAGCTAATCCTTATTGGTTATTCAGCATGTGCCAGGCACTGTGCTAGGTACCTCATTTATATTATCTTATTCAAAGAACTATTGGTACTTTATGGTCTCACTTTATTAACACCATTTCAAGGATGAGAAGATTAGGAAAATTACCCAAGATACAAAACTTAATTCTTAGAGGAGTGGGAAATCCCTATGTCCTATGACAAAAAATATCTTAGCAGAAAGGCACTGAGTATGTCTTACTCTTCCTTTAATACACAGGTAGAACAATGCTGTGTAAGATCCCCAAGAAGACTAAGACTTTAAAGGATGAAAATGAGAGCTGGTAAGAAATCACTCTGAGCTATATACAGAGCAAGCTTCTGTGCACTTCCACTATTACTTCTTTGACCAGAAACTTTGAAATTCTCTTGTTATGATCCAAAGCATAAATGCAATTTATGTTGTGATGCCATATACTCATATACTTGCGTTCACACATACACTTATGATTAACTGAACCAAGTTTTTTTAGAGAAATACTTAGCTTACTTAGATTATGCTTCCTGATATTTCATTCTATTGCATCTCATTAGGAAATGTTTGTCAAGCCCAACTTAAATCAACTTCATGACTTTATGGCCACAACTTGAAAAACTGTTCATGTGAACTTCAGAGGGTGTTGTATCTTTGAAAAGGACTTTTTGTAATTTTGAAAAGGATATTCAGTAGTATTCTTTCTTAGGAATGATTATTTTTTTCTTGTCAGAAGTAAAACAATAAGGAGTGAAGTGTATGGAGTCTTCAAAATATATTCTTAAATATTTTAATGGGTAAAATAAGAGACTTGGCTGTACTCTTTATATCTGGTATTCAAGATATTATGCCAGAGGTCATACAAATACAGCAAATGAATCCCAACCTAACACACAGATATGATGGTATCGCTCTCCAGTTTAAAGTTCTTCAATTTCTTCCTATAGCCTTTAAAATAATATTTAAACTTTGTTATGGAAACATGGGGCCCTTATGCTCTAGTTTCTAGCTACAAGCCTATCTTCATCCCCTTCATATCTTACCTACCTTTTAATTTAATAACTCCCAGCTCCCACAAGAGACCCCACACACTATCTTTGCAGATCCTGTTCCATCTCTGTGGCATGCCATCCTTCAAATCTCAGCCCAAATTCCATCTACTCAATGAAACTGTCTTTCAGGTCTCCCAATCTCTCTCCATACATGTTTCATATAATATAGTCATCTCTCTGAATATATTACCTTTTCCACTATAAATTTCAGGGGATGAAGAAGGGTTGTACATAATCTTCGACCTAGACTATTTTAAACTTGATATTTTGATCCAAATATAATTCCAAAATTTAAATATCAACTAAATCTATGTATTTATAATGTTAAAGAGTTATGACTTTATATATGCATTTCTTTAGGCTTTTACATTTCATTACTATCTTTATCAGGGAGATGAAAAATATTCCAATGCAAGTTATATTTTTTAAGTCACTAGCTACCAATAGCAAGTAGATAAGTAGGAACCACCGCAATTCACAGTTTGCCAGGGAGACTTCTGTGTGTGGATTCATTCATTATGAACTCCACCTTGATATACTGATGAACTGTTTGAAACCTAAGAGATCAAACAATCACCAAGGACCAGGATCTATAGCAAATTGCTTCTCCATAATTATAGAGATGTAACTTGAGAAATAAGACATTGTGAACGTAATCCTTTTATAATAATGCTTTTGTTAACATGCTATAATGCACTCTGCTGGTGGCCTGCCTGCATCCCATTACCAGCTGGTTAAAAGCAACCTCCATCACTCTCAGTGTTGTCTGTTAATTGCTCATAACCACCCCTTCTTGGTAGAATTTCCCTTGGCTAAACAGAAGCCACCTCACTAAAGATGTTATATTTCCCCACATGCGATGCAGCCTTCAAACAGCTAATAACTTACTGGCTTGGAATTAGAAAAGTTGGTTCCCTTTTTCCTTAAGGTGAAATAATCTTTGTAGAATAATTCATCTCCAGTGCTCCCAGAGACCATATCTTTGCTTTGTTTCTTCTCCTAGCCATTTTTTTCAAGTTTTTATTTAAATTCCAGTTACTTAACACACAGTGTAACATATGTTTCTGGACCCCTAGCCAGTCCTACTTCCCTGTCTCTTGTGTCCTGAGAGCATTCACTGAATGAGTGACATGCACCCAGATTCTTTGGCTCTGCTTCAGAGAAAGCCAAATGAAGAAATGTGCTCTTTGTGTTTTGTTTCCCAGCATTTACTGTATAAATAATAAATTAGTATGTTTTCCAATATTCTTGAAAAAATAGATTTTCATTCTACTATAGTATGTATGCTAAAAGGTTTGTGCTGTGTTGTGATTTTTTTTTAATAAGATTTCCCTTTATATATACAATTTTACTCTATTTCTATGAAATGGTCTTTGATCTACTATAAAGCTCTCTTGTAGCATAGGCCAACTGTCAGGATAAAGGGAAACCAACTGTTCTTTTAAAAGCCATGTTAACATCTTATAATCAACAAAAAATTAGATAGGGAAGTGAATATGATTTCACTAGAGTGCCTTTTGTTCTCATGCACATAATGGCACAAGTTTCTATTGTGTAATTACCCACCAACAGTCCAGCACCATAAGAGGTTCTAAAGTATTCCAATTTAAAAACAACAACCTAACAAACGAACAAAAAACAGAGATCTGTCTCTGCTTTCAAAAAGTTTATGCAATTTTATCTTTTATATCTTGTTTTATAAATGCTTGTTTGAAAACAGTATTAATAAGAATAAATGTCCATTGTTACATTTCTAACTCTATTTTTTTGGTAGTATACTCTGTCCTTTGGCTAAAACACAATATCAAAACACACTTTTTAAGAGACTCTTAATTCCACAAAACAAACTGAGGGTTGCTGGGGAGAGGGGAGGTTGAGTTATGGACATTGGGGAGGGTATGTGATATGGGGAGTGCTCTGAAGTGTGTAAGCCTGACGATTCACAAACCTGTACATCTGGAGCAAATAATACACTATAGGTTAATAAAAATAATTAATAATTAAAAAAACACACTTTTTCCCTTTTCACACTTGCTGCAATCCTTCACAAGGTGTAATATTTGCAGAACACTCCTAGAAGTTTACTGTGAACAGAATGCTAGAGCAGGCTGCTTGAATTCTAGCATCAAAATCAGCTCTTCAGTTTAAATGACAATCAGACAGGTATATCCATCACACAACCAAATTATGAAGTGTTAATGCCCTCTTTAACATCCAAGAGTCTTCTACATTAAAAAATGCCACAATGTTGCTAAAAGACAACTATAAAATACAGGACTATTTTTTTTAAAGTTTATTTATTTATTTATTTTAGAGAGAGAGGATGTGAGCAGGAGGAAGGGCCGGGGGAGAGAGAGAATCATCAAGCAGACCCCCAGCTGAGTAAGAGCCCAACTGGGGGCTTGATCCCAGGACCCTAAGATTATGACCTGAGCCAAAATCAAGAGTCAGCCACTAACTGACAGAACCATCCAGGGCCTCCAAAATATGCAACTATTTTAAATTAATACAGATATTTAAGCAATTTATGGTAATATTAATCCAAAAACAAATTGTAGATTTTGCCTTCTGGATATTTATTTCATGAACTTAGATCAGAAAATCCTCATAGACACCATACAAGAAACTGTTTTCTGGAATACTGGTGCTTCTGCATGTGAACATTCATCCATACCCTGTAAAGGCTGAGGTTACACAGGTGTTTTCATTTGTCAAAACTCAGAAAATAATACACTGTAGATTTGTGAACTACATTATATGCAAGGCTGACTTTTTTAAAAAAGGGCTCTGAGAAAATACTGAATGATAGTTAATGATAAAGATGTTGAAGTATTTAGGGAAAAGGTGCATTTTGAAATATGTAAAGAAAGAGGAACTGAGTAGAGAACAGAAGAGTGGTTAGAGTGGTAGATATGGTAGATAGGTAATAAAACAAACATAACAAAATGTTAATTGCAGAATCTATGCAGTTAGCATGAGATGTTCATATGCAGTTCTTTCAACTTTTTTGCATGCTAAAACATTTTTATAATAATAACATTAGGGGAACTTTTTTTCTCAAGCAAATGGGAACTATGATATGTTCCAGTACATTGAGTTAGAATCTTCTTTTAAAAGCATAGGTTTTACCTCTGAAAATTAAAGTCCATCATGTCAGAACACTGTCTTGGAATGTTTGAAAAATGAGTTTAACATTTTCTAACTAATATATTCATGTCAGCTTTGAACCAGAATTATACTAAGTGACTTTTCAAAGCATTAATTTGACTATTTGGCCCCAATGAAACATAACTTAAGAACAAACTGAAATATAAGAATAATCTCACATAGCTGTCAGTAAGTATATTTTTTATACTATGGTTGATATGTTTACTCTGACATTATTGTTTATCTTTTGTTATAGGATAAATAAAATGAGTGGTTATGTTTATGACATTGAAAACTCATATTTTCCAATGTGAGAGAAGATATATATACAAGATCTATGAGGTAAAATAAAATCTTATAATTCTGAAAGTGAACTGGGAAAGTATTAAACTCACAATGAATTTTTATCAATGAAATTTTTATCTTTTAGATCTATTACCGACTGATTAGCCTAGAAATATTAAACAAAATTATAACAGGAAGCACCTGGAGTTATAAATTTGGTTTCTAAATGCCATCATTCACTAAACAAACCAGAACTTCTTGGAGAAATGGGTGTTTTCCAGTTGTGGGGTGGGTAATATACAGAATCAATCTAGAGCAAGTTGTCCTACTGGAGAGCAAAGAAACCTTCATATCCCACAAGAGTCAGACCCATGATATCCAGGAAACAGCTCAAAGAAGCACCCACTGTCTAAACACAAGATAATTTAAGCATCAATAGTATCAATGACAACAATGAAGCGAAGCACACCTGATATCTTTACACGCATGCATTTATAGTGATACTGAAACATTTAGTCAATAGAATAGACAACAACATGGTCCAGATGTTAGAAATAGTAAAAAAACATTTTTAATGCAACTTTTACAAATACAGTTCAAGAACTTAAAGAAAAATATGATCATAATGAGTTAATAAATGTGGGATCTCAGCAGTGATTACAAATCTAGAATAAAATTTAGAAGTTGAAATAATATCTGAAATGAAAATTTCAGTAGCCTGAGAAGAAACAGAAATTATCTCCCAAAATTAATTTTATAAACAGCCAATTTTGAAGGATGTTAGGAAAACAACTCATTACTTAAGTAAACTCATATATAAAGTAGTAACTGATAAAAACAAAAGGGTAAATAAAGAAAAAGGATCAAAGATTAATCATGCCTTTTCTCTACAAACAGTACTTCAGGGTAACCAAAAAAGTAATGAGGAGAAGTATTTTTTTTGTAAAACTTCTTTATTTAATGGCATAAAAAATACTAATAGAATTAGAATATCTTATTTATAGACTTCCGATTAAAGAATTAATCTAAGAAGTTATTATCCTGACTACTATGACCAGCCTGGATTCAGCCAGGAAACAAAGCCAATTTAAGCACTGTAGAACTAAGAGGTTTAATATAGGAGTTAGAGTTCACATTAATATAAACATAAGCAAGTAGAGTAAAGATTTGGAAGACTGCATCCAGGGAATCAGCGAAACAATTATAAATCACATCAGCCTAAAGCACTGATTTAGGAGGGGAAGTGGGAGCTTATGAAAACGTCCAAGAAATTGCTGCATCTGTCATGATCATGAAGTACAAGCTCACGAGAGATCTGTGATGGTGCAATGTCTGCATATGATGATTACTAAGATCATTATGGAAGCTCCGTGTCTGGCTGCCAAAATTGCCAAGAATGACTTTTGTTTTACTTTCATCTACCAAATCATGCAGGAGTTTTTTTCATTTGCAAATCTTATGAGGAATCGTTCAGGGAATGGTGTTCTGGAAAATAGAGTTTGCAGCTTTCAAAAGTATGGTTAATGCTGCCAATTTGACAAGAGGCAATGCAATACAGATGCTAATATCACAGAAAGAAAGAGCACCGGAAATCATTTTTGTTTGGGTAGAAAAACACATTATTGTCTATGAAATATAGACAATATATTTTTTCTTTACAAAAAAAATGAATAATTCCTTAAATTTTCACTTTCTGTCATAACTCTTAGGAATAAGTGTAATAGAAGATATGCTAAAGTTTTCCACTTAACTTTCTAAAACATTTCTGAGAAAAACTAAATGAGACACGAATAAATAATGGTACATACCATGTTCATAGATTGAAAGATTAATATTATTTGGATTCCAATTCCAATAAAAATTCCGAAGTATTTTTTTCCAAAGTAATTTTTTAATAAAGTGACAAGCTGATACTAAAATTTATATAGGAATGCAAAAGACCTAGTGTAGTCAAAACATTCTTGAAAACGAAAAACAAAGTTGGAGGGTTTATACTACTTTATTTCAAGATTTACCATAAAGCTACAATAATTAAGACAATATAGTTTTAACACAAGGATAGCCATAGGAAACAATGGGACAGAAGAGAAAGCCTAGACATATATCTATCCATGAGCAATCAATTCAACAAAGTAAATAAGGCAATTCAAAGGTGAAAGAAAAGTCTTTGCCGGAATTGGTGCTGGAGCAACTGAATGAATATATTTAAAAAGTGAACACGGACTTCTACTTTACCTTGGGACTAAAAATTAATTTGAAGTGGTTATAGATCAAATATAACAACTAAAATTATAACACCTCTAGAAGAAAATGTAGGAGAATATCTTCACATACTTGGAGTCAGCAAAGATTTTTTACTAACTCTTGGGAAGCAATAATCATAAAAGAAAACCTTGATAAACTAATCTTCATCAAAGTGTTGTTTGCTGAAGTTACTGCTAAGAAAATGAAAAGTAGAGTCACAAACTGGGAGATAATTCTTGTGGTGCACACATTTGACAAAATGTATATAAACAGAGTTATGTATAAATATGCAGTTCTTTTATCTAAAACTCTAAAACACACTTATAAATATGTAATATAAAAACAACATCAATAAAAATGAGCAAATTCTTGAACAGACACTTTATCAATGGTGATACACAAATGTTTAGGAAGCATTTGAGAAGTTGCTTGTTTTCAGTGGTTATCAAAGAAATACATATAATAATTTACCACTGTACACCCACAAAAATAGCTACAATTATAAAGACTGACAAAACAAAATATGGTTTAGTGGATGGAACATGTAGGACATTTGGAACTCTAAGACATTTCTGGCCAGAAGTTAAAATGATGCTACTTTAGAAAAACATTTGACAGTTTATTGTTTTTTGTTTTTTTTTCAAGTTAAATATATACTTTCCCTTTAATGAATAGACATTTACCCAAGAAAAATTAAAACATAAGTCCATAAAAACTAACTTACACAAAATGGACATCGAGGTTATTTTCATAAAGATTCCAATCTAAAAACCACCCCAATGTCATTAAATGAATGGATAAGTAAATTGTGTTATATGTATACAATAGAACATTGCTTAGCAAAAGCAAAACAAAACAAATGAAAAACTGGTTTAGACAGCAATATGTATGAATCCTTAAAAACACTATGTTAAGTGAAGGAAGATGGATATAAAATTATACATCCTGTGTGATCCCATTTGTATGAATTTCAAGGAGAGACAAGACTCACCCATGGTGATGGAAATCAAAACAGAGGTTGAAAATTGACTTGAATGATCTGTGAAAAAATTCTTTGACTTGATGGAAGACAGGCAGAAAAATTTGCTTTAGCTTCCAAAATAAAATACACCTATATTAAAGACTTTTATTGGCATAGGAATAAACAAGCAAACCAGTAGACAAAATAAAGAGCATTATATTGCCTTTTAAAAAATATTATGCATGGGGGCACCTGGGCGGCTCAGTCGTTAAGCCTCTGCCTTCGGCTCAGGTCATGATCCCAGAGTCCCCAGATCAAAACCCACATCGGGCTCCCCACTCAGCAGGAGGCCTGCTTCTCCCTCTTCCCACTCCACCTACTCGTGTTCCTTCTCTAAAATAAATAAATAAATAAAAATAAAAATATTATGTATGTATATATGTAAGTTATTATTTCTATAAACATTAGCTGAAATCTCAAAAAAGTTATCTCACCAGAAACCCTTCATACTAAAGAGCAAGTTTTGTGTTCTGCTAGTTCAGTGATCTCAAAGAAGTCCGAGTTCTCCCTTGTGAATATATTTCTTAAATTAATTTTTAAATTTTCTTTAAAAGTGGTTATTTGCTATTTTTGTTGTTTTTGATCCACCTGTTTCCAAATTTATATAATATATGTCACTTTTGATAGGCATTCTGGTTTACCTTTTCTTTATTAACTTTCCGCATTTTATAAAAGCTGCCCTTCTTGTCACGTTGGCCATGCTTTCCCAGTTGCATATGTGATTGGTTAATATTCAGGTCCTAAGTTCTTTTGGTCATTTTCCTTAGACTGCGTCTGAAGCATTTCAGACAGTTTTTAGACCGTCTGTCATTTCATTTCTCAACTTCACTTTTTTCCTCCAGCCATTGCCCACATATTTGTTAATTTTCATTTCTAAAATTGCATAATCACAAACTGAATTCCTTTGGATTCCTTCTTGCATTTAGTAGAATGTTACAGTTGCTGTACCCTAATTCAAAGATTCCTAGTATTTCACGCACAATTTCCTCCTGCATCACTTTCTTGTCCCGATCTAGAATAAAACATACTATGCTTCCCTTTCTTTTATGTTAAAAAAATGCTTGCTCTTAAAAGTGATTATTATATCCCAAATCTCTCATTAATCATGGGTTATTGAGTTCCATCATGATCATTATATATTTTTTTTCATTTTCCCTAAACAGTTTTCAGTTTAAACTCTTTGGCCTGATCACATGCTCCCCAGTACATAACTGTAATAGTATTTGTATAACTTAAACGGGGAATATTTACACAGTGAATTTGTAGTAATTCTTATGCTTGGCATATTATGATCTCATGGCATTTTTTTAATATTTTCCCTCATAGGCAATATTTTTTGTTGTACTTACTATCAATCACTCCCTATTTCCTGCCTCTCCAGCCCTTGGCAACTACTAATCTAATTTCTGTCTCTATTAAGTTACCTGCTGTATATATTTCCTATAAGTGGAATCATACAATATGTGGCCTTTTGTAACTGACTTCTTTCACTTAGCATGATTTCAAGGTTCATTCATACTGTAGTAGGTGTCAGTACTTCATTCCTTTATACAGCTGAATAATATTCCACTGTATGGATATATCACATTTTGTTCATCTGTTCTTCAGCTGATGGGTATTTGAGGTCTTTCCACTTTTTAGCCCTTATGAATAATGCTGCTATGAACATGTGTGTATAAGTTTCAGTGTGCAAATATTTTCAATACTCTTGGGAGAATATACCTAGGGTAGAATCACTGTTGTTATATAATAACACAGTGCTTCACCTCTTGGGAAATGGCCAAACTGTTCTCCCAAGTGGCTGTACCATTTTATAACCCTACCAAATTGCTCCAGTTTTAAGGACCTCCTGTTTTCATACTGAAGCACTGAAGCAGATGTCTTTACCACCTTCAGTATAACTAAATTGTTCAATTCCAGGGTTATTACCTCTTGCTTTCCCACTTAACTACAAGCAGAGCCATTCTATCATAGTCTTTGTACATCTGAGCCTAGCCTTCTTTGATTTCTTCTAACTTCCCCTACAGTTTTCAATTCTAAACTTTCCCTGCTACTATTTTAATCTATAGCGTCATAACCTTGGAGCAACATTGATCTGCTTGGAGCCCTTCTGTAGAGACTCCCCTTTTCCCTAAATCCCTAAGTTATACCAAAGATGAAACATTCTTTCATGAATCACTGTGAGAGTTCGTCATTGAGGCTAAGGCCCCTTGCACTGTCCCACATGCCACGTGTATTGCCAGTCATAAATATAGACATTAAACTGATTTAATGACCTAGCTTTAAATTCAAAATGAAATAACAAAGAGAAATGAAGGAATAAATGGTGAAAATTATCAGTCTCTTTCTTTAAATTTAGTTTGTACTACTTAGGTAATTACTTAAAGGAACAATAAGGAAATTCTACTTCAATATTTTAAAGACACATAATTTGAATGCTTTTCATAGTATTTCTGTTCTGTTGTGTTTTTTTTTAAACTGAAGTTCATGGCATCATATAATATAGAGAAGACAAATACATCAAATCTTTGGCCAGCTTTCTCACCCACACACTATTACCTAAATTTTTTCTGGTTTTCCATGACTCAAGTAATAGGATTCTGCCATTTCCAGTTGGTAGTAATTTTAGTTTGGTGCTCTGATAGGGTCTAATTTTTTTGTGTTTGATATTCAATTGGGCAATGTATTTGTTTCTTTAACTTCTTTTTGTACTAAAAACCACATATGTATAGGAACGCTGAAAAAATTAAATTAAATTAAATTAAAAAATAAATAAAATAAAAATCATGTATTTGCACACTGTTTCATTCCTTCCTTTTAGCTAATATGAAGCCATAATTAATTTTTTTTCTTTCCTCACATATTTCAAGATTTTCTCAGGTATTCATTTTAAGATTTGAGAAGCAAAGAACAAAATGAGAAGAGAATAAATATCAGTGTCTCCTAGCAACATGGAAATGTGACTGAATGCCTTCCCCAGCAAAGGCATTAACTAGGTGCATGGTTGGCCGTGGCATGGACACTGGTCAGCGTGGTCCAGACCTGCTTCACGGAGCTACCATGATGCTTCAAAGTTAGTTTCAAATCCAAAGAGCTGTTTTCCTGGAGGTAATTTGGAGGTTCAGATAAGAGGGGAATCTTTCAATAATTGTGTAAAGTGCCCAAGGAGATCAAGAAAGAAAATTATCCATAATTATCCAAGTTGTGTGCCCTCCATGTATGGCTGGCATTTTTAATTTCACTTTATTTGTCTCCATGCATAGACTATGGTGCTGTCCAGATTTATATAGTTTGGGGAGGAGGAACTGGTATTCTTTAAATTGAAAACCATGGACATATTAACCTTTAAAGACTTGTCATCTTTTTGTTGCATTGAGGATTTACACATTGATTTCCTGCAGTGAGACTCTATTAGATTCTACAAATCTCATGGGTCTGATTTCTGGGTTTCCCAGTTTTCTGCTAGGTGGTTTCATTGCCAGAATAGAGGTAATAGAAAATAAGAAAGAAACAAAACAAAAATCAAAATTACCCAGTTAGGAATTATTATTTGGAGAGAACAAAAAGATTTAAATTAATTTACCAGTCTGTCACGATGATGATGGGCTATAGGATACTAGAGAAGAGTCCTAGAAAACTGTAGTTTCTAGAACAAGAGAACATAGTTTAATAATAATGATGTCTTTATTTTTATAACATAGTTTGAGATTAAACATTTATATTTTATTTTAAATACATTATGATGAGTATATTTAACACTTGAAATAAATTTATTTAACATATGAAGATAGGTATGTAAAAACCCAAATACACACACACATACACTTGTGTATGTATATATATGCACATACATAGATGTATATATGGTAAAGTATATATAATTAATTTAGCAAAATCATAATAAAAGGTGTTATTTAATCACCATCTGTAAAAGGACATGTATTTCAGATAGGAGTGATGATCTTTATCCATTAGCTACTATGTGGTCCCCTTCATAGTGATTGAAGTGTTTCGATTCATGTTTAAATGTTTGTTATAAAATAAAAAAAAGAATGTATGCTCAGTATAATATGAATATATTTGTGTCTAAAAATATTCTGAATATAAGAGTATTGGGTATTCAGTAAATTTCCCTATCTCTTCATTATAAAATGAGTAAGTTCATCCAATCTGAATTTAGTAGTAAACTTTACCCCATGTTATTCTACCACCAAATATCATGCGCTATCATTTTTTGAAATGAGAGTGAGATATAACACTGAAAATGCAGGTGCTCCTGGGAATGGCTCTGTCCAAAGATGATGAAAGTCTTCCAAGCAAGTATCTCAAGAGCAACACTCTTTCAGTATTCAGTATCAATTAATGTTGCTAATTTTTAAATCCCTCCCTCCCCCTCCAAAAAGCACATGGAACATGTATTTCTACCAGATTCTGTGAAAGCATGAATTCTTATGTTCAATACCAAACAATACCAAAGCAGGTTCTAAGCATTTCTAAATAACCACCACAATATTACTACATTCAAAAAGGTGTATAAAGCATGTACTTCAGAACATCCACATTGCTAAAAGAAAAAAAAAATCCAGTTTTTCTTTCTGTCCATATATCATAAGTGAGTGTTACTCATAAAGGATTTGAACTCCCTAAGCATATGTGTCCACTTCCACCATTAAAGTGAATTCAGGTGCCGGGCATGACTGTCTCCAGACAGGCTTTCTTTAAGTAATTGATGGCTGTAGTCTTATTGCCCCATCGAACTATATCTGGATACACTCATGTTGCTTTTACAAGAGTTTCATACAACTCCACAGTCTGTAGAACACGTGGGATGTATCTCATAGTTTCTTTTATTAATGTAAACTCTTTTCACTTTCTCCAATGACAAATTGCCCCAAATTAGGTTTTTTACACCTATTATGACTGAACTGATGAGAAATTCATCTGTAGACCACAGCTGTGTATTGCAAGCATTATAAACCCTTGTGGCAAGGAGGTAATTGTTACATTGTCAGGATCAAGCAGAAAAAGTGTTGCTTAGTTTGGAGGGAGGCAGAAATCCTAGTTTTTTAATTTTTCAAAAAATTTTATAAGTTCATCTGTTGAGACTCAAAATAGCCACTTTAAGCTCTATCCAAAAGCAACCTGTTTCAATATTTTATGAGAGAGTAAAGACTTCCATAGAGCCACTAACTTCAAAAAGAAAAAGAAAATCTACTCTTTTATTATTATGTCAGTATCTACTGAATGCCAGAAACATAGTGAGCATTGTATGTTCCAGAAGCAATACCTAGTGAATGTACCACGTCCACGACATGAAGAAGATGGATCTTTGTGAGGGGATGGGAATGTGATCCATACATGCATGGGTTCCATATTTCCTACACTTATTTGCACACACGTTTGTCATTATTCTCACCTGGCATAGTTAATATTGTCTGGTGATTTGCCATAGATGACAACTGCCCTCCCATAAAATCTAGCAAAGGAATAATAATGGCCTGACTTTTGAAAAGTTGCTGACAGGAAACAAAAACATACTAAAAAATTAAATTCAGTATTAACAGCAAATAGGAGCTTTATACTAACAATGGGAAAACACTGAGGAAATCACACAAATAAAATTCATTTATTTATTCCATAAATTTGAATAAATTTCATAAAATTGAAAGAAACTTATGCCTCTACATTTCTGGGCCATTAATGCATACATTAGAAAGGATTGGATTTGAATATGCTTCATAAGAAAAAAGAACATGACTGGTTACTGTTGATAAGTATCATCACAAAATGTAGAGTACAATCAATGCTTAAATTGTATAAATTCCAGGAATCATCTTTTCACATGTCAAGAATACCATGAGTGAAAAAAAAGAGAACACCATGAGTGTTCTCAACACCTAACATATAGTACAAAAAAATGGACTAAAGTCCATGAAATAATCATAACAATACAGCAATGTTGTGTTCACTGAATAAATATTCATTATAACAAGAGATTTCATTCTTATTTTTAAGAATGAAATAAGATTTCATTCTTATTTTTTAAGCATGTGACAGTGGTCAGTTTGAGATTGTATTCCCATATGAAATACAGGATTTAGAGTAATATATTTGTAGAAATTCTAATACTAAGGGAAACTAATATTTCCCTTAGTCATAGTCAATGTTAGTTTTAATCGAGACAGAATGTATAACAATAAATAATTACTTAGCTTTTTCAACATAAATGTATTAAGAATTCTAATTCTCATAACCTTCATGTTTGTCCTATTTTATTTGAACATTAGACAGCATTTGGTATTAAATGTGTCATACTCATTTTCTTTAATTTTACTTAAAAATTTCTAAACTTTTTATTAAATTGGTTCATAGAGTTTCTCAAGGCAACTGCAATTTATTGACCCTATCCCATGACTCAAAATTCTTTTTTCAGAAATTAGCACATCAAAAATATTTAAAATCCAGATCAACTATACTATAAAACATGGAAAGCAATCATTAGTTAACTTATAATAGGCCCAATAATGAATTAGTAAAATTAAACATTTTTATTTCACTAGTCATTTCAAAAGAAGCATTTTCAATGAAAATTGTAAGTTTAAAAATTAGTTTAATGGTTTTGGTCAAAATACAACAAGGACAGGAAGTTGAAAATTCTAAATTAAAAGAACAATTTATTTTACTTTTTTTTTATTATGTTCAGTTAACCAGCATATAGTACATTATACTTTTTTTTTTTAAGAGTTTATTTATTTATTTGACAGACAGGGATCACAAGTAGACAGAGAGGCAGGCAGAGAGAGACAGGGAAGCAGGCTCCCTGCTGAGCAGAGAGCCCTAGGTGGGGCTCGATCCCAGGACCCTGGGATCATGACCTGAGCCAAAGGCAGAGGCTTAACCCACTCAGCCACTCAGGTGCCCCACATTATAGGTTTTTTATGTAGTGTTCAACGGTTCATTAGTTACATTAACAATTTTGTCAAGATAACTTTTTTAAACCAGAATATGAATTTTTTTGTGTGATTCTCTCAGAATCATGAAGAATCAGACCAAAGAAAATAAAATAAATTCAAGAATGTCAGATCTGCTTCAGAATTTTTTAGAATAAGACGAATATAAAGAAATCAACAAAACACCACATTCTTTAAAGAAGTTTGCACAGGCTTTCATTAGAATATAAATAAGAAGAAAGAAGAAACCATTTCCTACATATGTTCCAAATAGTATATAGTATCAAATGCTCAATAAGTATTCCTTGCATAACAGAGCAGCACAAGTACTATATGTTAAAAATAAGCATCTAAGTTAAAAAATGCATTTCAATTAGTTACCTTGAAACAAATTTTAGAAGACAATGTGTTGTAGTGGTTCACTCTAAGAGATAAGCACGATTAGATCTCAGTGACAAAAGTAAAACATTCTAGGCTAGAAAAATTTTAAGTAAGGCAAAATAATTTCCCCTCTTAAAGATATAGAAATCAAATTCTTAGAATATTTTTAAATCATAGTCGCAGAGAAGTCTTGGACAAGTTATTGAAATGTTGTATCATAATTCATGGTCTTCTGCCAATTGAATATTTCTTAACACTTATATAACAGTTATTAAAATATATTCAAATGTGTATAAAGCAAATGAAAATCATTTGGGATCAATTGCTCTTTATAGTATAAAAAACTTATGAATACGGACTATAACTGACGTAATTTTCAATTCAATAAAAATCAAAGACATAACATTGCACATACTGCGATGTTGAAGTCTTGAGCTGACTAGGGAATTTTTGCCTGCCTGTTGCTGAGCCTGCAAGTGAACTCATTCATGGATGACACAGCTGTCTGCATGTGCCTACTGTTTTGTCTCAAAACTTGTAGTGACAGGTGTGTCTTGTCACTCCCTGGTGTACATTATCGGCCTGCCTTGTTTATCATTCCAAGATGAGCTCCGATGTGGGGGACCCTGACAGGGCAGAATATAATCAAATGCCCTTTGAACCGAGGAAGAGGGATTTATTGCTGTTAACATATTTTACAGTTTATAGGGTCATTAGCCTCCTAGCTTCTGAGGTTTTTTTTCCAAGCTTGGTTTTGAATCTATAAACGCGACTGATTTATATCATAGAATTGACATGAAATACGATATTTGGTGTTTCCTTTTATAAATTCCTTACTTCATCTATAAAATATAACAATAAAAAAGAGTTAATAGGATGTTTTTCCCTCCCTTATCCATTTCAGCAAGGAGTAAGAGCAAATTTCTGTAACAGTGAATTTTCTGTATTGGAGAAAAAGATGTTTTAACCTTAGCAATTTTAAATGCATTACAATTTAAATGCATTCTATGGGTTACTATTAGTACATCCCAAATTGATCTACAAAAATAAAATAGTAAGTGAACTAAATAAGCAAAACGTTATTTTGAAATACTATGGAAATCTTACCTGTCCACTTTTTATTTGTTAACATTTTTTTCCCCGAATATGAAGAAACTTAAAGTTAAAGCAATTGCTATTTGGCAAGAGTGTATATATTTTAACTTCAGATCTATAAATTAATAATTAAAATATTAGAAGATAATCATTTTTAACAAAAAGATTGAAAACATTCCTAAATTCTAACAAGAAGAATAAAGAATGAAAATTAAGTCATAGTGATTCAATAACTTTACATGGAATTGAAATCAGTTGGAACTAAATTAAATGATACATATTTCTTAATAATAACAAAGGATTCATGTACTAGACAGGAGGTGGTTTACCTTACATTTAGTCAGATGTCAAACCATATTAATTCTAGTACAATGAGAAGATGCTCATTGAAATGGCTATTTAATTATAAAAAGCCATTTAAAGAATATCTTTTACCTATACCATCTTACTTCAGAATATGGGATGAATCTCAAAAACGCAAAATATCAAAAATTCTGTGTACCTGACAGTTTTCTTAGTCATGAACAACAGAAACCATCTCTGGCTAACTGGAGTCAAATAGGATTATTGAAAAGATATCAGGTGACTCACAAATTGACAGACATGTTGGCAACTAAGGCTAAGGCTAGGTCATGAAGAGCACAAGCACAAGCCAGTGCTGTCCCTAGTGCAGCTGCCATCGTGTCTTCTCCACTGAGGCCTTCATTTGTTTCCTCAAACAAGGGCATCAGCTTCCATGCAAAAACTCTCCTGTTAAAATCATGGCCTTCCTGGTCAATGGATTTGGCTTCAGCCTTGTATTAGTCCAATTCTCCTCAGCTGCTGCTGAATTTAATTAGGTTGAGCAAGTCTTCTTCTCAGACACTGAATGATTTTCATTTTTTCCCCACCTTTTGGAATGCTTTTGTAGTCAGGATACCATTTTCTTCAATTGCCCTTCAATGTCATCCCATTTCACACACGTTCTGCTGAGGTGATTCTGTCCATTTTTACAGCTTAGATTCATTCTTGCCTCTATAACTCTAACTCTGCCAGCTTCTGAATTCCAGACCCTCACTGCTCTTTCCTTTTTGTCCACTTCAGCAGTCACATTGGACATATTTGAAAGTCAGTTTATCATGTTGCTCAGCAGGTTTTTTTGTTTTGTTTTGTTTTGTTTTTCCCTCTACTTCCATGTACTTTCTGTACATAGCTCCAGCCTCTGGGCCACCCAGGACCTACCTAAACATGAGTCATTTTTGGTTTCCCCATCTCTTTCACTTTATAAGTTCAAATGATGGTGACAGAGGTTAGCTATTATTATCTCTTCCTTCATTATTCCAGGAGCAGAACTGTCCCTACGTTGCATCACTCTTCAGGCAAGTGCTGACTCTGACCAGAGTAACATATTGAAGAGTGGCCACTTCCCACAGTGAAGCAATTGGAGTCCTTCCCCACAAGGGTTCACAAGGAAGCTACAGGAAGTAGATTCCTTTCCTTTCTGATTGTAAATCTGTGGAAACATGAGGCCAGAACATTCTACAGACATATCCCACTGCCCTATGTACAGCACCTGCCTGTCTACTGTAAAAGAAAATAAGGCTGTTATGTGAAGGGAGAGAGAGATGAGAGGTGGGGAGTGACTGACAGATCTGGCTGGTGTCCCCAATTCCAGGTGCACTCCTTTCCCATCCAAGGTTCAGTTACTAAGATTTTATTTCCCTCCTTTTATACTTAGAATGACACTACTAGACAAATTTTCCCACTCATAATTTGACGTCAAAATGATGTCACTGCTTGCTTGATATCATTCTCAATTACCTACAGAATAAAGACCTTGGTGTGACCCTTAGCTCAATCTGGAGGTCCACAATCTGGACCTAAAATTTTGTCTTCTATAGGTCTTTTCTATCCTCTTTTATGTTATAAATTCTGGCTTCTTTTCACTTGTTATCTCACATACCCATTAAATTTTCACCCAGCTGAATATCACAAATTACCTTTTATTTCTTCAGTAAATTAAGCTTTGAGAAGTGGATATGCAAGTCCCATGTTGCAGTCTAAATTTCGTTGTCTCTGTGTAGTCATGGCCTCTGCAGGTCTGTTATTTCTTACTTGTAGAATGATATAATACCTTTGCTTAACTTTAAATGAGATATATATGTAATATCTTTGAAGAAATTTTCTTCCCATGTAATTTTATTTATGAGATTTCATTTAAATAGTCATTGATTTTATTCAGCCTGCTACATAGCAAGAAAATTATGCAAGACCCTTTCACAGTATTTTTCTGAGATTCACAGAGGCCAAAGCTTGATATACTCACTGGGTCAATGTGAATATTCAGGTTTTGTGCAGGTTCTGCATCACATTGAGCTGTGTCCCCTCAGCAGTGATCCCAGAGTTTGTAAGTGAAACCAAAGTCACACCTGTGTCTTCTGCTCAGAGGAAACCAGAAAGCACAGCAGCTGATCCCTGGGACTCTGCCTTAAATTTGGTCCCACTAGCGATGTCCTAAAGAACAAAAACCACTTGGAAGTCTTGTCCATCCATATTGAATCATGGCAACTTCCTGGCTTTACTGGACTATTAAATCCACGTGACTGTGAACAACTGATCAACTTGACTGTGCAAAACACTCCTCCCTCCACAGCTCACTCTTTTGAGGCTAACTTCAACAACTTTACAGTATTCAGCTCTCCTCTGCACCAGAGGAGAAAAGTAGTCCATTCGAAATTTTAGGTTTGAGTTTAGATTTCAGTTGTTCATTGTAAATCTCACTGCTCTTTCACGTCAAACACTTGGCAGTGAAATAACTGCTGGCAAGTGAATTGAAGCAGATCTTTCATTTCAACGCTTCTTACCTTTTGTGGAAAACATTAAATATTATTGGAAAAAGTTGCCAAGGGCACTAACAAAAATTTTACCACCTCTTGTTTAAGGAAAATGTCTTACCTATTAAAAAGAACTAGGTCAGTTTTCAGCAAACTTATGAAGGCAAATCTAGTGGAAAAACAAAAGGAGTTTTGTCTTTTGTGGGGAACTGATAGTAGAAAAGGTTTTCAGAGTTAATGACTCAGGCTGAGGATCTGCAGGCTTTGCTCCCAGGTGGTAGCAATTGTATTTTAATAACGAGACTGCTGGGGTGTTTATAGTATAAGCAGAGGAATCAGGAGTCTCAGGGTCTCCCTTGGCTTGGAATCACCCACACAACCTCAGGCAAGTCACTTGCAGGGAATGCCTCAGCTTAATTATCATCAAAATTGTGATTTGAGAATCAGCCTAGCAAATTCTGAGGTGGAATTCTGAGGTCCCGTGCAGTTTGATACTGTTTGTCTTCTTGCTGCTTCCGCATCTCCTGTTCCCGAAATCTAGCCTTAGGCTCACAAAAGCACAGGTAACTACCAGCATTAAATGCTTTGGCAAAGGTTTAGTGGTTTCGGAAGTCTGATCTGGCAACCTTTCATGGGGGAATACTCGAACCTTTCTGTCAGCAAGTCTGTGGTGTTTCAAATCACTCCTTGGTTAACTTGGAATCGCTCTTAGGCATAGGAAAGTTCTAACCAAAGACTGAAGCACCACTGCTGTAACAAGGTCAGTAGGTCAAAGATCTCTATTATTTAATAGTATTATACTATTTCTGTACTTTAATTCAGCATTTTGCCAAATATGGACAGGGACATTTTCTCTGATCTATTAAGAATTGTCTAACAGAAAATGAATTCTTATTCCTTATCTAGACTCTTTTTAAAGGGAATTGTGCCCCCAGTCTGCTCTGCTTTCCTCTGTTCATGCATAGCAGGAAGTGTTCACAAGTTGCTTGTTTCCCTCTACTTCGTGTAATTTAAGATGTTTGCCGCTCAGAATCCTTTCATTAACAATAGAGCTGAATAGGGCTCTGGATCTCTCTTACTTGGATTTCTTTCTTGTTTAATGAGGCACCTGTCTTGCTTCCTCACCAGGATACTCTTATGACTTCCTGTTCCTCAGTATCCTTCAATGGTTTCACATCTAAAGCCTGATCAGGGGACATTTTGTTCTTGTCTCCCTCTCTTATCATGGCTTTAATTACCACACAAATTCTGATGATATACACATTTAGATCTCTACCCCAGAACCACCTCTCCTAGACCTTGATTTTAAACTCTAACTGCCTACTTGTAACAATATTAACTTGAACAATCGTGTACTTCTCAAACTTGACCAAAATTGAACTCACATGTTTTATCCCCCACCTCCAACATGGTTGCTCCTCTCGTCTTCTCTGACTCAGTACGTGGCTTCACTATGCATCTTGGTGCTTCAATCAATCTCCCTTTCCTATATCCTCCTCAGCAGCAATCCTGTCTATTACCTGCAAGAGGATTTCGAATCCACTGTTTCTTCTGCCTCTCCTCTCTATATCTTTCACTCTGTGAGAGAAATGCCCATGTCTTCTAGGTTGCTTGCTTCAACTCTTGCAGAAGCCAGAGTTCTTTCTCTAAAATGAAAATGAAGTAGGTTACTCCTCTGCTTAAAATATTCCATTTCTTTTCAAGGGACCCAAAATAAAATCCCATCTTTTTACCGTCGCTTCTAAGATCCTGAATAATGCCCCCACATATTCTCTAAGCCCATCTAGGGTCACCCTCCCCCTTGTTCATACTTTCCAGGCACAGTGGTCTTCTGGCCATTACTAGAACACTACAAGTCTTTTCCACTTCCAAGTCTTAGTCCTTTCTGTGTCCAAGATATGAAAAACTCCTGACCTCCACAATCGTCGTGGCTAACTTATTCAGTAATCAGCTTACAAGTCAACTTCTCAGAGAGGCCCACTGTAGATTCTTCTTAGTTTGTATCTATCATAGCACTTTTTACCTTATAAAAGTCATTTGACAACCTACAATTGCTGTACCCATTTATACATCTGCTAGCCTGTTGTCTGCCTCCACCATTAAAACATAGGCTCTGTGTGAGCAATGCTTATGGCCTTCTTTCTTCAGACATTTTGTCTCCCAATTCTAGCATTATTTAAACAGAGTAGGTACTCAATGAATATTGACTGACTGATTTTTTTTAAAAGAATGAATGAGTGAATGAACTCTAGCCTTGACTCTTGATTTTTGTTTTAGTACTCCTCAGTGGAAGTATTCTATATGGTCTACATTTTTTATTTCAGTATTACTTGATATTTCTGGATATTGTTTCTAACCAGTATTTTTTTTAATGTGCAGCTTATATATTTACAGTTTTATAATTTTGTATTTCAAATTGAATGAACTTAAATAATTTAAATTGTCACAAGTGTTTCCTATCATTAATACATTCCTATGAATGATGCATTTGACCCCTTGTCAATGAACTGTGCTTGTTTTCTAAACTTACTTTCACCAGAAAATGAGATTGTGGGATAGCCTTATTCTTGTCAGATGCCTGATTTAATTGAGGTTGTGGAGTGACTCCTAATTGAATTAAATTTGGAAAGCTGAGTAAATGATTCAGAAAGCATACCTTCAACTGCAAATTCTAGCACTACAGTTTTCTATCACACTGAAGTCCTCTATTTGTTTTCCTAACATATAGAAATAATTATTGATAAACACTGAACTTTCCTTCTCATCCACTCACATGCATAGCCTTGTAATAGTTAATATCTTCATGTATTTATGTGACCAACAGATTATAATTATTCATACCACAAGTTTAAGTGCCTAATACATACAGACTTTGTGTAAGGCAGCAGTTACACATGAATAAATTCTAAATAGTCAAGGATGTTATATTCCAGGAATGTTCAATCACGATTCAATGTGACAAATGTCCTATTATATGTATATACAAGTTAGTACAGAAGAACAGAGGTAGAGAAGTCGGTTGAATTTCTGTTGTATTCTAGGTGTTGTACAATCATTTTACATACAAAATTTTATTTAATTTTCACAACTATTTTGGGGCTTGTAGAAATAGAGCTTGTAGAAATCTTGGGCCCTGGCCAAGATTACATAGCTAGGAATGGTGGGTGAGTATTTCAAGTCAAATTTATCTGACTTCAGACCCCTGTTTTCCCAAACATAGTATATTGCCCCATTCTCCCTGGGAAATGATAGGATGGGAACTGAGGAGGGTCAGAAAAGGACTGGGAGATGATATGTGTGACATATGGAATGAGAAAATATGTATAAGGCTCACAGGTCATTTCACTGGGACTGTATTTTGGGGGGAAAGAGAAGTACCAGCAAGTAGAAAGCTTTAGGAACAAGGTGAACACATTCAAGGATTTCAGAGTAGTTGAGGAGAGAGGAGAAAAACAGAGAATGACAAGATTGGTGATGTAGAATTTGAGAAAAAAACAAGTCACAAATGGTCTTCAGCGTCAAGCCAGAGTCCCAATATCATTATACAATAAAGAGAAGAAAATGAAAGCATTGGGGTGAGCGATGATAGACCAGATACGGTCATTTCTACGGGGATCTTTCTGGTGGAAGTGTGGAGAAGGCAAAGGGATCAAAGATAGCAAGACAGAAACTAATTTGTAGTGCTTCAGGCAAGAAATGATGACAACATGGGTCAAATAGTGACAAAAGTATGCATAGCTAAGGATTGATGCTAAAGATTTTAAACATATAAACATCTTACATGTAGAGAAGGGGGTTTAAAATTTAGTGTCTTACCTCTCTCACCTTTTTGCTTTTTCCTTTTTAGTTACTTGATAAATTTTGGCCTTTGCTTTCCAAGCAGTCATTAAAAGGGAAGAATTACCTATGGAAATGGTCTGAAAAATCAAACTTCTTTGTTGTTATTTTAGTCTAAAATACAGATTGCAAGTCATCCCAGGGAGAACTTAAGCAAATTCATTTTGATCTTTATCTTTAAATCAAATGAACCAGAATATCTATCACTATACCATTAGAAAGAGGTTAACTTCTGAACTTCCTTTTGTGCCCTGCAACAACTAACTTCTTTCCATATGTGGGTACTATGAGGCAGAGTATAAAAAGCACATCACGTGCACAAAAACATGCATAGAACTGTCACATCTACCACCTACAGAAGAAACATATATTCTAACTTGTTTCTTGGTTCACCTCTCCTTTAAAACACAACTCCTTCACTTCCATCTGGAGTATTTTATGAGACAACTTCCTAGTCCGTGCAGAAGGTCAGATCAGATTTCCTGAAACTGTGGGCTGCTTGGAGAGCATTCCTCATAAGTAAAGGCAACAAATCAAATTCAAAATGGAATTGAAGTTGATAGATAAAAACATAAAGTCCTGCAGCATATGTGGTGTGGTGGCAAATACCAAAATGAACAGCTAAGCTGTGAGCAAATGCTCAATTATTTCTAATTACATTATTTGGCTTTATATTTTGCTTTCCGTTTGTCAAGTGTTGAGATAACTGTGAAAATCACTCAGTCCCCAAACCTTCTGGAAATGTAATCTCAGTTGGAAACTTAAAATTTAGGTATGAATATTATTAGCCTGAGGACACAGTCATTCACCACAATGGTATCAGTAATATTCACTTTCATGGGCACCACTGGGTTAATTCTATAGATACAGCATTTTATTCACATTATAATAGTATATGGATGGAAGTATCAAGATTCATCTTCTTAGAAGATTATCATTAATCTGAGGAATGCAGTTTTCCAAATTATCTACTATGATTATATCCTACCTAGTGTTTTGTCTGCATGGTAAAGAAACTTTCTTTTGCAATTTATTAATTCCAGGAGAGATCACTGATGTTTCCTGTTTTTAACATTGTAGAAATCAACCTTTGAGCCACCATGGAAACGGTTGAACTTCCCTTGGCATTATCTAGTCAAAATATCTATTGCTTTTCTTCTTATCTTTCCCTATTTAAAAGAAAGATACATCTACTTCAAAATGAATGCTGCTATCTCATGAGTAAAATAATAGACTTAATAATAATGCAACGTATCATATTTTTGTCATGTGTTTGTTCTGATGCATACCTTCCAAAGGACAGAATTTAAGTAAGTCTAATTATTTTTGTTATCATTTTCAGCTCTAAAATGTCACTGAACACACCTGTCATTTCCCCCTCCAGCTAAATGACATCATCCAGCCCTTTGAACACATATGTGAGCTTATGCTAAAAAGCTTATGCTGAGCTCAGAGAAATCACGGAGTATTAAATATATATTGTGCTTCACATGCTTATAAAAGTCATATCCACTTCTAGAGAACACTGGTTTCAGTTTTCCTCCCATTTGATATAATCTCACATCTGTGGAAATATGAGTGAAAGATCACCTCACTTGGCAATAGAAAATTGTGGAACCCCTTATGGAATATTCAATATGAAAACTGAACCATTGATCTTAGTGGCAATTCCAACTAGAATAGTAGATCCTGGGAGAATATGAGCTAAAGTAACCGTTTTAGAGATACTTCTCTTTGTGAAATGTGGTTGGCACCTCATAATAAAAATGACACCATCTACATTTCTCTGTAAATATGTTTGAAATTCTATTTTTACAATACATACTATACTTTTAACTTTTTGTCTCTTCTTTAAGCTCCAGAATATAGTCATGATTCCTTGTGAATCATTGAAGGAAGAGAATATTCCCTATATCCTCTCAGGTTCTTCACATAGATATGTACAAAAATAGGGGAAAAATAAACAGCCTTCCATGCACAACCTCACTCACTGTCATTCCAGTGTGTCCACAGTCTAAAAGGAACTGTACCTGAACATTAGATGAGCAAGGTCTGGACAAGAGGTTTCTGTTATAGTTCTCTGGGAAGGTGGAATGTACCCTACAGACTACTGTTAACCATGATCTTCCCCGACCTACATTCTGTACTTGTCTTTATGATCAGAACTGTTATAAAATTTAAATGTGTTCTATAGATTTTGCTAAGTAAGAAAGAAATTCTGTTTACCTGAAACATGAATTTTAACATTTCTTCTGTGCTTAGCACCATTTTTTCCATAATACCAGTTTCTGGTTAAGAAGGGAAAATGTGTGTGTGTGTGTGTGTGTGTGTGTGTGTGTGTGTGTGTGTGTGTGTGTTAACAATTTTTTCACCAGTACTCCAGAAGATGTTTGCAAGTAGAATCACATTTGAATTGGCTTGAAATACAATTACATTTTGTTGTATCCAAACCTCATGAAATATAATGCCTTTTCTACACAAAAGTAGTAGACCAGAGAAGGGCAATTCTGGTCAGGGCAAGGAGTTGTGGTATGGACAGTTTGGGCAGGGAACTCCCATTCCCACAGATAAGGCCCAAGGTTGCAAAGGGCCCAGTGGGGGAAAAGAGGGGAAGGTGGAAGGGACCCTAACCTCCCTGTGCTGAGTGATGTGGCCAATGCTTTATGGGTTTGTCCATCTCAAAGAGAAAATGCAGTAGGGTAATGTCCTTTGAAAAGTGGCCATGTATCTGAGATCATGGCCCAACAGTCTTCCTTCTCTTGAACACAGAGGAAAGAAAGATGAAAGTAACATTTTCTCTGATCTTTCTTTCCCACCAACCAACACTATTATAGCCCTTCTTTTCAGCTGCTTCCTCTGCTGTTAGGATGTAGTTATCTTAAAATTAAAAAAAAAAAAAATGGGCAAATGTTCAAATTCCACTATAGTATCAAGCAAGGTGATCTTCTTCAAAACATGTTTTGTCAATCACAGATCCTGCCTGTGTTTAAATTTACTACACTTGAAAGCAAATTAATCTTAAAAGTACTAGCATTATAATTTAGTAACTTTTTTCCATTTAATACTAGATTGCTAAGGAGTATTTCCAAAATGGTTATTGAAGATAAAAACAGGCAAAGCTTTAGGAGCATATCTGAAATTATAGAGCAGAGTAACAAACTTCTGAGTTGGATACAATCTGTGGATATGTTTGGTTTTTGTGACCATGCTATACACAGTAGAATTTCAGCTTATTCACCAAAGCAGACTCAAAACACCTTTGAAAGGAGAATCTTACATTTGTCCGCAGGCATTTATTTAGCCTCTTATGTACTTTCAAAAAAATATCTACACAGTGTCAGTGAAGGACTATAGGTGAGTGTTAAGCTGACAAGAAGAAAATAGTCCTCCTCCAGCCACTTGACATTGAATACAACTTAATACAAAATGCTACTCAATGATTGTCAAAAGCACTGAGGTAGAATAAATACTCAATTATTTCAAGGACTCCCTTCCAGATTTTGTAAACTCTATTCCTGGTCGAGCCATATCAGCTGAAAGCTGGACTTGACTCTCTTTTATAGAGGATCATCTTCAGGGAATGTCTCCCTAAAATGTGAACACATTTGCTGTTATGTCTACTGAATCAGTTCTCATAGTTCTGTCTCAGTCAGGCTAGGGGTTAAGACTAAGAAGCATGGAACTAGACTGTTTGGATGTGTCCTGGACCCTCACTAATTCAGTGACCTCAGGCAGGTTTCAAGTTCTGTGCCTCTTTTTCCTGGTCTCAACCTTTTTCAGACCATCTATGGACCCCAAACTAACAAGGCCAAATTTCCTCCACAATTATAATGGGAGAAACTGCATTAGTTAAGATCCTCTTAGGTTAAAATAAAATAATCCGGTTTAGACTAGTTTAAGCAAAAACTTTATGGGATTTATGGGATTGTCTCAGAGAATATAAGTGAATGTCAAACCATCTAGCCTTGGAAAGAAAAGGGACAAGGCCTTCCTCAGTGGTCTCAAGCCAGATACCAAGCTCCTGCTCATGGCTGTTAACTCTAGCCAAACACAATGACCCCAAGTGACAGGGTAATTTGGTTCAAAAATTTCACTGTCAAGCAAAAGAAAACTAACAAGTACCCATTACTTGATAGGTATTGTGCTAAGATCTTGAGGTGTATCTGTGAAACTGATAGATATAGATTCAGATTTATAATTTACTAGGGCATACGGCATGCAGGCAAGTGCCTGATCCAAGAAATATTTGTTGAATGAATGAATGTGAGTGAATAAACACAGACATTAATCACAGAGCATGTTGTGGATCAGGATGGATATATTAAAGTGTGTGCATACAAGCACTTAGGAGACACCCTTATTACAAAATAGTTTTCTCTGCTCCCTCTCATAGCCAAGTTCTTCAAAGTGTTTTATTTCTTTATCTCTTGTTCACTCTTCAAATAACTTGTGTACAGTTTCTATCTACCACTTAATAAAAAGGCACTTGTTGAGATAATTGATGACCCTCATGTAATCAAATTTAAGAAGTAATCTTTCAACTGCATCTTATACAAATTATGAGTTCTAAATGATATGGTAAACTACTCCTTTCCTATTCTTTTTCCTATGACACCATAGTCTCTTAGCTTTTCTCCTACTTCAGAAGACACTTTATCTTAGATTCTGTTGCTAATTCTCTCTCCTTCCCGAAGATTGGTTTTCCTCAAGGTGTTCTCTTGGACACTCCTCTTTCCTCTTTCTATGCTCCCTCACAACTCTTCCTCCTCCTCCCCGTCTTCTTTCTCTTCCTTTCTCCTCCTTCTACTCTTCTCCTCCTGTTCCCCCTCCTCTCTCTCTTTCCCCATATATTTTTCCTTCATAAATGATCTCATCCAAGCCTATGGTTTTAAATACTGGTTTTATTTAAATGAACCCTAAATTTATTGTCTAGACCATCTTCCCTTGATCGATCATTTCTAATTGCTACTGTCTTCTCATCCTGCTAAACCTTCAAATCTCAGCTTAAATTGCAAAATCTTCATTGGCTATAACAGGCTACACTGATTATAGTCACTGACTATTCCCTTTTTGTGGTTAACTCACTGTGTTTTCTTGACTTTACCACTAGTCTATAAGCTTTTCAAAAAAACAAGGAGCACTTCTAACTTTATCACTGTATCCTCAGCCCCTGTCACAGGCCTAGCACTTAGTAGACCTTCAGGGAATATTTGAAATGACTGATACATCCAACACAGATACCTACAAGAAAGAGCTAAATGCAGTAGGGTAATGTCCTAACCTCTAGTAGGAAAATCAAGAATATCTAGGTGTACTGGGGATGGTTCAGTAAGACTTCCACAGAAGCAGAAGATATGGCACATGCAAACATTTGCAGACACCATTTACAAAAAGTAAGTGGGTGGGATGGTGGTTGACTGGTGTCTCATTTTGAACCAGACATTACCATATTCCAGTGCTTTAACTTTCTGTTTGCTTTAACACCTTTTAAAGGACATGTACCTGATTGTTTATTACTTTTTATAATTACATGTTTGTTTGACTTTAATTTCCAATTGAAACTTAATCAGCAGTGTTTTAGCATACTTCAGTTTTTCCATTCTTCTGTAAAGTACTCCATGATCAATGAACAACCCCCTGAGAATCTGCTCTTTTAAGGAACCTCTGATCACATCATAGATGAAAATATTTATGAATGTGAAAAATTTAGCTTTCAGACTACTGTTTGACACAAGATGTTCAAGAATCACTGAAGATTTTGTTTAATAAAGCAGAAAGTTGCACTGTGGAAAAATACAACGCATCTATAGAAATATGTTTCACCTCTAGCCCTGGAGTGGTTGCTGGTCCTGCTGTCAGCATCACTGGGTGCCAGGGGATAGGGAGAAACATAAGAAGGAAGGTGACAGAGTAGAAAAGAGATACAGGGTTCCAAAAGCCACATTAAGGACAAAGTCTTTGTATTTTTATATCAAGAGTTAGTAGCTATTGAATAATTTAAAGTTATTCAAAATACATTTTAAAAATAATTACTGGCTACTGTATTACTGTGCTGGGGCTATATATATAACAATGTACTGTGGACTGGGTGATTTAAACAATATAAATTCATTTTCTCATAGTTCTGGGGGCTGGAAGTGAAAACAAAGATGTTGGATGAGTTAGTTCCTTCTAAGGGCTGTGAGGGAAGGCTCTGTTTCAGGTCTCTCTTGCAGCTTTTAGATAGCCATCTTCTCCAAGTGTCTCTTAATGTCATTTTCTTTCTATGCTATCTTTGTGTCCAATTCTCTTTTTATAAAGATATTGGATATACTGGATTAAGACCCATCAGAATGACCTTATTTTTAACTTGATTACCTATGTCTAAGTAAGGTCACATTCTGAGGTACTAGAGGTTAGGACTTCAACATACAAATTCGAGGGGACACAATTCAGCCCATAGCAGCTACCATGAAGTGAAGAGAATTTGGAGCAGATTTGGGTTGACGTCGGGAAGAACAGTTATAAAGGCAGTGAGCAAAACAAGTGAGAACTGCGGTGAATGGATCTTGGATCTTGGTATTTGGACAAACCAGCATAGCAATACAAGTGGATTTGAGAGATGTTGAGGAATGCAAATTTGCAAAAATTGGTGATTGTTTGAATAGATGATGGGTCAGGTAAAAGGAGTCATCAAGAATGCTTCCATGTGCTCTCAGAATAGATCACTGTGAATATTTACAATATGAAGAATTTAGAAATAGTTCAAAAATGATTTCTCTTTTGAATGTGATGATTTTAAGTATCTGGGGGACCATCGAAGTGAAGATGACCAGGATAATCAGGTCAAAATTTGAGCTGGAAACCACAGAGTTACAAACTTAGCTTATTTATTTCCTATATTTCTTCCCTATAATAAGCATGTTTAGTCCTTATCTTTCTTCCTAAAATAAGCATGAAGGCTCTAATTGACTTGATGAGAGTTGTTTTACCTGCATATCCCAAGTTGCGATATTCAACAAATCCATACAGAGCCCCTGCTAGAAAGTCTAGGGATGAGGGGAAGTTTGCAATATTAAATAAGTTTGTCATGGTGTCTCAGAAAGAAGGAGAAGTTTTAAGGAGGACTGAAAGATGGTGAGGCAATTCACCATGTTTCTGGAAGATTTCTAGGCAAGGGGAAGAGTAGAGCTGAAGTCCTAAGATGAATGCATGCCTGAGTCATTCTAGAACCAGCAAAGAGGCTGGAGTGGAGTGAGCAGTGGAGAGTAGCTCAATAGGAGACTAGAAATGTAGTATGGGGAAGATGAGGAAAGTCTTATGGGCCATTAAAAGACTTTTCTTCTGAACGCAGTGGGAAGGCACTGCAGCATTTTGACAAGTGGTGACATGTTTCAGCTTGTCACAGAAAGGGTCATGTTAGCTGCAGTAGTTGAAAATAGACACAGTGGGACACCAGTAGACCTGTTAGAAGGTAAAGTGACAGAAGATGTCTTACATCAGGGCAACTGTAGTGCAGGTGGCTAGAACTCACTTTATCTGAGATATAATTTTTAAAAGTAGAGACTTTAGGATTTCCTCAGAAACTGAATGTGGGTTTAAGAGATAGAGGAGACAAGAATGACTCTAAGTCTTTTGGCCTGAGAACCTAAAGACAGTGACCTCTATGGCTGGAGCAAGTCTGGCAGGGGAAAATTAGGTGCTCAGTTTTACCATGCTGTGTTTGAGATATTTATTCATCATTCACATGATTATGCTGAGTGGGCAGTTGAGTGAACAAGTATATGGCATTCAGAATAAAGACCTGGAGATTTACAAATAAAATCTGTGAAATCCTTTTGTGTTGTGATCAGAGAATGTGGTCTTTGTTTTATTGATATATGAGGATTATTGACACACTGGTTTTATAGTTTAGTATGTGATCATTTTGTAAATGTTCCATTCATGCTGAAGAATAATGCATATCTTATCTTGGATGTTTACCTTGGTATCTTTTCTTTCTTTTTTTTTTTTTTTTAGGATTTTATTTATTTGACAGACAAAGATCACAAGTAGGCAGAGAGGCAGGCAGAGAGAGAGAGAGGAGAAAGCAAGCTCCCTCCTGAGCAGAGAGCCTGATGCCAGGGCTCAATCCCAGGACCCTGAGATCATGACCTGAGCCAAAGGCAGAGGCTTAACCCACTGAGCCACCCAGGTGCCCCTCACCTTGATATATTTACTAATGTTTAATCTACTTGAATTGTGAGTAAAATAAATGTGTGTGTGTGTGGGGGGGGATAATGTAAATTAGAATATTTAATCCTAGATGGGCTAAACTAATTGTTGGAAAAATAAATATACTAGTGTTTTGGGGTTTTTTTGGACCCATATTTGGTTTATCTCTTTGTACTCCCATATTTCCGTTTTTACTTTTAGTTTGCTTTGAACATCTCTGTAATAAGAATTTATTAGATTTTTTCTATTTGATTTCTACTCACTCTGATGACCTCCGTATTTTATTTTTTGAGTTTAATTTCTTTATAATAGTTTTGTTTGGTGTTGGCTTTTTGTTGCAATTATAATAAACATTCAGAAAACTGTGCCAATCGCACATATGAACTCAATGAATATTTCACAAATTGAACACCCCTGTGAAACTATCATCAACGTGAAGAAATAAAACACTATTGCAGCCCAGGGTATGTTACAAGGGCACATGGCTCTCAAACAGACCAAAGTTTTTTGGCCATTTGCCACTGACACTTGCCACTGACAAAATCCAAAGGCAGAGAAACAAGTGGTGGTAAAACAAGAAAGGAATTATTTCAGTGAGGCCAACACCTGGAAGACAAGAGATTAACATCTCAAAGATTGTCTCCAAAGTCCTGAAAATATATCCAGGTTTACATAAGGCAAATGTGGAGCAAAGGTGGGTGGGTACTTGGAGGTAGGCAGTGAAGGTCAAATCAATCATAGCCTCTGGGTCAGTCACACCCAGTCTTGTCTGCTAATGACAGTCTTCATTGCTTGAGGTAGGTAGTTTTGGTTACCATTAAGGGATGCTATGGCTGCAGGGTCTTCTTGAGTTAAGAGATGAGCTGGCTAGAAGACTTAATTAGAAAGCTTGAGGTCAAAATGGAGGTGAAGTCCTCTTGCACTATGATGCTCAACATTCCCTTATGGCCCCTTCCACCTAGCATGGCCAGCTTCCTGACTTCTAACAGCATAGACTAGCTTAGCCTCTGCTTCTGAAATTTATTCCAACAGGATCATACTCTATATAGTCTCTTTTTGTCTAAGAGGGATGGATATGATTACAGAGATGTAATAAAACAAAGCATAGCAAAATATTACGGTATAATCTCGGTGGTGAGTCTTCTGGTGTTTACTGTAAAATGCTTTCAATTTTGGCTGTATTGTTGAAAATAACCATAATAAATGTTAGAAAAATACTTTGTTACATTGTCTTGACGTCAAGAAAAAGGTCAAAAGTGTTCAAATTAATCAATTTGTATGGCGACTCCCTCAAAACTTCAAGTTTCTCAGCAGACCAGCAGTTTGATGTCTTCAAAGATATGTCTCTGCACCTGAGAATGGCTCCCGAGGATACTCACAGCTTGCTCACTTGTTTTGTGCAATCATACTACACTCTTTGTTCTGATTTTATATTAATTGAATCATCTTCCAATTACTGTTTTAATTTCTCAAAGGAAAGGGCTATGGTAACTCAGACCCCATGTTTGATAATTCTCTTTCTCATTTGAATTGATTATTTTTCTGTTAGAAATTTGGTTTCTCCTGAGCAGCTCGGGACAAACTGACCATCAAGATATAGGCTTCGGGGCGCCTGGGTGGCTCAATGGGTTGAGGCCTCTGCCTTCAGCTCCGGTCGTGATCCTGGGGTCCTGAGATGGAGACCTACGTTGGGCTCGCTGCTTGGCAGGAGGCCTGCTTCTCTTCCTCTCTCTCTCTGCCTACTTGTGATCTCTATCTGTCAAATAAATAAAATATTTATTTCCATATAAATAAAATATTTATTTGACAGAGTTAGAGAGAGAGCACAAGTAAGCAGAGCATCAGGGAGAGGGGGAGAGATAGAAGCAGGCTCTCCGCTGAGCAGGAGGCCCGATGTGGGGCTCGATCCCAGGACCCTGGAATCATGACCCAAGCTGAAGGCAGCTGCTTAACCAACTGAGCCACCTGGGTGCCCCTAGATAGATAGAATCTTAAGGGAAATAAAAGATATAGGCTTCATGGCATGCAGGGAGAGTCTCTGGACCTAACACAGTCTCTTTAATGCAAAATAGCAAACCACAAAATCCCAGTATCTTATCTTTATTAATATAGTGTACAAATAAAGGATGCTCCATCTCCATGAAATTGCTTCAAAACTAACTGGTATAAAAATAAATGTTTATATTTAATTTCTCTTTCAAACACAAAATATAATTCCCACACCAACTGATAGTGCCATATAGGCATTTTGGATACAGAAATAGCCTTGTGATAAAGTGGTTATTATGGTGCCATTCATTAAAGTGAAACTCGATTATCTCTCATACCCTTCAGAACGATAATAGATTACTTTTCCTTAAAAATGTTATCATTATTTTTTAAAAAACGTAACACTGTACCTGAATTAGAAAAAAATTATTTACGCATTCAGAGATACTAGGTATGTGTTTCTTTGCACTTAGTAATTCCTTATCAATTAAAATATGTTTTGCAACAGCTAAGGATGCATGTTTTAGGGTATACTTAGCCATCCCCCCAAAACAAAACTTGAAAGTAAATTGCTAATTTCAAGCATTTTCCCTAAAATTCTGGAGGGAGCTATTGAGATTATGCAGAGACGATGAGCATCCTTATGACTTTCTTTATTACAACTATTAAGATGCTAGACTGCAGTTAAACTGAATTAAATTGGCTTTCAATTGTCTTTTAATGGAAAAGCCACAGGGTGGCCATTCGCTTCCACTGCAAAATGGAATTCAGAATTTAAGAATATAATGTATACCACATTCTCTCCTAAGCATTGGAAATGAAAATGCACCTAAGTAACAGGCAGAATACATTTAGTTTAAGAAAAATCCAAAGTCTTATCATCAAGAACAATTTTTGCACTTTCTAAGGTCTTTCAGCTCTGCATTCATGGTTTGTTAAGTGAATGAGTGCAAATCTCAAGTAAAAGAGCAAATTAAATGTACAAATTGATGGGCTGGCTGGGAAACCGGGGCTCCAAAATGGGGGATCTTCCCGCCAACCCTCTCCAAGATGGCGGACTTTCCTGCCACCCTCACTGCAGCCTCCACGTCACGGTCAGGAGACTGAAACTCTCCACCCACGAGCTTCCAAATTGGAAACTGGCCATCACCGACCACGCCCGCCCCATACCCTCTGATCACCACATACCCAATGGGAGCAAGGCTATGCCCTACCTCAGCCTGATAAAAGGACCTCACCAACTCCCTCCCAGAGTGAATTCCCCGACTCACTACCCCCCCCCCCCCCGTGAGTCGCGGAACCTCGCCTGAGGGTGCTGGCAATAAAGTTCATCTCTCTGATCCATTTGCCTCATAGCCTCTTTTTCTTACCATCACTGGCGGGAGCAACTTTACACAAATAAGTCAAACAAGAGTTACAGAAACATTGTAGGAAATGAACTGACAAGAGATAAACAGGTAAAATTTCACAACTAAGGAGGAGATTGGGACATCATAGTAGAGAAAAAAAGCTCTGATCTTTGAGTCAGGACACTACTGCTCTTCAGTTTTGATAATGCACCAGCCTTCGGACAAATTTCTTAGTGTCTCTGACCCTCATACACTAATCATAAAATAATATAAGGAGAGTTCATTTATGAGGATTAGATGAGGTAATATAAAAAGAAATGCTGTATACATTGAATGATATTGTTCAAACGAAAATTCCTTTTTTTCTGCAAAGAAGACATCCAGATGGCCAACAGACACATGAAAAAGTGCTCCATATCACTTGGCATCAGGGAAATACAAATCAAAACCACAATGAGATATCACCTCACACCAGTCAGAATGGCTAAAATCAACAAGTCAGGAAATGACAGATGCTGGCCAGGATGCGGAGAAAGGGGAACCCTCCTACACTGTTGGTGGGAATGCAAGCTGGTGCAGCCACTCTGGAAAACAGCATGGAGGTTCCTCAGAATGTTGAAAATAGAACTGCTCTATGACCCAGCAATTGCACTATTGGGTATTTACCCTAAAGATACAAACGTAGTGATCCAAAGGAGCACGTGAACCCAAATGTTTATAGCAGCAATGTCCACAATAGCCAAACTATGGAAAGAACCTAGATGTCCACCAACAGATGAATGGATCAAGAAGATGTGGTATATATACACAATGGAATACTATGCAGCCTTCAAAAGAAATGAAATCTTGCCATTTGCAACAACATGGATGGAACTAGAGTGTATCATGCTTAGCGAAATAAGTCAAGCAGAGAAAGACAACTATCATATGATCTCCCTGATATGAGGAAGTGGTGATGCAACATGGGGGCTTAAGTGGGTAGGAGAAGAAGAAATGAAACAAGATGGGATTGGGAGGGAGACAAACCATAAGTGACTCTTAATCTCACAAAACAAACTGAGGGTTGCTGGGGGGAGGGTGTTTGGGAGAAGGGGGTGGGATTATGGACATTGGGGAGGGTATGTGCTTTGGTGAGTGCTGTGAAGTGTGTAAGCCTGGTGATTCACAGACCTGTACCCCTGGGGATAAAAATATATGTTTATAAAAAATTAAAAATTTTAAAAAAAAAGTTTTCTGTTCTTCATCATACCTAAGGATATTTATCCTACATATGTAGGAGGGATTTTGACCTTGACAGTGTCCCAGCTTTGATTAATTAAGAAATGTGACTTGGGGAATGCTGCAAGGCCCCTTCTGCCCCAGAAATATCTCTGAAAGCAGACTTCCACTGCCTGGAGTTATTATAATTATCATTTTGTATTTATATGATTACATCATTTATTTGAGGGTTATGATTTTGCTTCTAAAAGGCATGCATTTATTTTCGTCTCCCTCTTTCCTTCCCTTCTTGAACAATTCAATCCTAGAGCAATTAGGTGAGGCAAAACAAGTATTTGTTTCCTATCTGCCATACCAAATTAACATGAACATGGTGGCTTGAAACAAATTCTTTATTTTAATAAAATTATAATCTTATAATTCTAGAATTTAGGAATCCAAAATGAGTCTCACTGGGCTAAATCAAGGTATCAACAGGACAGCATTCCTTTCTGGAAATTCTAAAGGAAAATCCATTTCTCTGCCATTTCTAGCTTCCAGAGGTGACTGTACTCCTTGTCTCTTTGTCCCCTCCCATCTCCGAACCCAGCCACATTGGGCTGAGTATTTCCTAGGCTACCATCTCTTTAATTTTCCCTTTTCTCCCTCGCCTATGAAGATTTTTGTGATCAGAATGGGCCCACCTGGATAAAGCAGAATTATCTCCCCATCTCAAGATCACCTGGTTAGCAACCTTAATTTCCCTCTTCATGTTCCCTAGTATATTAAAAAGTTACAGAGATTATGTTGTGGACATTTTGGAGAATTGTTATTCCCCCAACCACTGTGGGTCACTGCACAAGCAATGAGTAAGGGCTGCAGTGGCAGTAGGGTATGACAGCCTCAATGTAGTCCACATGGTGGCCCCACAGACAAGTGGCAGATGGAGGGTTAGAACCGAAGCAGGGTGAGGAGGCCACCCCACCTTGTAGGACTACCCATATAGGGTATCAGGTCCCAAGTAGGGTGAAGAGGCATTCATATGCCAGAGCAGACTGGCACAGTGTTATAAATTCAAGTAGGGTAAGGTGGGCACCCATACCTGGGGGCAACCTGCTATGTGATATTGGAGCCCCTGTGGTGTAAGGAGGCTTTCTGCACACTGGAATAGTCTAGAATCAGGTAATATTATCCAAGCAATGTGTCCATGCTTACAGGACATTTCAGAATCTGAGCTGGTTAAGGAGGGCATCTCCACATGGAGTGGCCCAGTGCAGGATGGCAAGAGCATAGAAGGAAGTCTTCCCCATGAAAGGAGGCCTGGACTGCGATGTCAGTCATGCAGGTTAAGGAGGGCACATGGTAGGGTAGTTTGACCTGGACACTAGAAGACTAGAGTGTGCAAGGTGCCTGCATATGCAGACGAGAGCAGATTGGGTGTTTGAGTCCAAGCAGATGAAGAGGAATTCCACACAGAAGGGCAGCCTGAGCTGTATGAGGACATCATTCCCACAGGGTGGGGGCCTGCACAGGACAGGAAGCCTGAGCTGTTTGAGAAGGGTGTACATGCATAGGGCAACCCAATACAGGGTCTCGAACTCCGACAAAGGTGAGGGAGGTGTTTGTGGAAGCTGATGTGGAGTGATGGACCCCAAAAAAGATAAAAGGGCATTTGTTCAGGGAAACATCCTGGCATAGGAGAAAACAGTGTGGGAAGAGCATTCCATTGGTAAGGTGGTGGCAACATATATGACAGACTGGTGACATATAAGGGGGTTGGTTAATGAGAGCCAAGTTCCTCACAGTCAGAGGAGAGAATTAAGTATATGAAAGACAGAAAACTATCATGAACCATGTATATTAGGTATTGCGTGATCACATATATACAGAATTGGTATTATCTTTCAATAAATTGATGGTATAGATAGATGACAAATAGATGACAGAGAAATAAATACAGATATGAATATATGTATGTTTGAGTGCACATAGATGCCTGTCCACTGATTGGGACTGAGTACAGCAACACTCCACTAATAATAAGCACATCTAGTTCTCATATACTGACTTCTAAATCCCACTTTCCAGGAAAAGGAACCAGAAATTTTGTTGGGAAAAATGGCTAATTCCAGGGCTGCAGTACTAAGCATGGGCAAAGATGAATCTAGAAAATCCTGTTTTTCCAGAAAGGAAATGCTCAAAGAATAATGTGGACATGTCAAAAAGAAATGGGCCAGCATGCATGGGTTCCCAATGGCCCATGCAGGAAAAATTTAAGCATGAAAATAAATAATAACTGATTATAACTCATAGGATGAAATAGGAAATCTCAAATCCTTACAGATAGTCCCACAAAATGCACTTTGCAAATGGGTGAAGTAACTTTACAATAGGGAAACCTAGTGACACCATGCAGCTTTTCTCAATCAGGATACCATGTTTGAGTCAAGGAACACCCAACTGGGGATAATATTCTCAATTCTTCCAGGAATAGAACAGGCTAAATGCATAAGAAATAAATGAATTCATTATATACAGTGAATATCTTAAACCAGAGGTCACCAAAATATAGCCTACAGGCCAAATCCAGACAGCTCTCTCTTTTTTTTGTTTTTGTTTTTTGGTTTTTTTTAGATTTTTTATTTCTTTATTTGACAGGGAGAGTGGGGAGAGAGAGCACAAGCAGGGAGAGTGGTAGGCAGAGGGAGAAGCAGGCTTCCTGCTGAGCTGGGAGCCCAGTGTGGGACTCCATTTCAGGACCCTGAGATCATGACTTGAGCCAAAGGCAGACGAGTAACCAACTGAGCCACCCAGGCATCCTTATCTTTTTTTTTTTTTTAATATAGAATCATTAGCTATGAAAGACTTCTTATATTTCTAAATAGTTGAAAACAGTAAAAAAAAAAAAAAAGGGAATATTTTGTGATACATGAAAATTACATGAAATTCAAATTTTATTGTCCATTAATGAAGTTTTATTGAAATGCAGCAGGAGCCTTTTTTTTTTTTTTTTAACACATTTTCTCTGGCTTCTTTCAAGATACAATGGCATGAATGATTTACTTAACTGACCATTTACAGAAAAGTTTGTCAAGCCTTACCTCAGAATATCTGGGCTTAATTCTCTCATAGAATCTTTGGTTGACAAAAACTGAACCAAAATGGACAGATTAGTATGAAACAAATGAAATCGTGTGTAACCTATCAGGATGCATGGATTAATGGATGTTGAATTATGCCAGATGATTTTTCTTCATCTATAAAGATTTTTTTTCACTTTTAGTTGTTAACATGGTGAATTGTATTGGCTGATTTCAAATGAAACAACTTTGCTACTCTACCTAGACTAAACCTATATGTCATGATGTCTCACTTTTTAAATATTTCTATAATATATTTGCTAATGTTTTGTTAAAGATAGTTGTGTCCATTTAATGAGGAATATTATCTTTAATTTTCTTTTAATTTTTATTTCTGTTTTTGGTGTCAGGCTAATTTGGGACTCAATGTTTGGGATGTGTCTCCCCCTCCTCTGTTTTTTGGAAGTTTATGTGGGATTGGTATTATCTTTTCCTTTAGTATTTGATAGAATTCACTGATGATATCTTCTGAGTTTGGAGCCTTCTAAACTCCGGGGATCATTCCAACTCTTTTTCATGTGATTCTTCTCTCTTTCTCAGCTAATTTCTACCTATAACATGTGCATGTCCTGACTGGGTCAAGGACTTGAAAGACCCATCTGCAGATTTTTTTAGAGCTCTCTCTGTACAACTCCCTTCTTCCTGGTATTTACCCCTGCTGGTCTGACTTAGCTTCCCCCAAATCCATCTTTGTTTCCTCAAAGCATTGAGATATCCTGGCTTTGTTTTGGTTTCCCCACCCCCCACCTCTTCACTTTGGCCAAAACCACTCTCTCCAGGCAATAAACAGAGGACAATTATAGGACTTGTATCACTTTTTCTTCCTCTCTTGGGGATGACTTACTTAAGCTTCCTATTATCCAAAGTCTAAAGAATGTTTTCTCACAACCAAAACCAGAATTTATTTAATATTGTTTTATATTTATGTACCTTCTTCTTAATTACACTCAAGATTTCTGTTTAATTTGGCAATAAACACTTTTAAAAATATTTATTGAACAAGACTTTGAAGAAATACAGAAATACCTCACCTTGGACTCTTGGGCCAAGGTTGACACTCCAATACTCTTCTTTCTTATCTTTCAGTAAAGAATTTTTTTTTAAGATTTTATTTATTTATTTGACAGACAGAGATCACAAGTAGGCAGAGAGGCAGGCAGAGAGAGAGGGGGGAGGAAGCAGGCTCCCTGCCAAGCAGAGAGCCCGATATGGGGCTCGATCCCAGGACCCTGGGATCATGACCTGAGCCGAAGGCAGAGGCTTTAACCCATTGAGCCACCCAGGTGCCCCAAGAATTTTTTTTAAGTTTAAATTTAAAAAAAAATTAACTTTAAAACTTCAAAATTATTTAAAATAGAACCAATTTATTGAGTTGTTTCATATTTTGTTTTAATTTGTGTAAGTAAAAATACAATTACATTTTCAAAGATAATCTAAAACAAAAATAAAATTCTAATTTTATAGCTTTATTAAGAGATTCCACGTTATAAAAGATTAAGCAAAGAAATAACTAGTAGATTAATTTAATTCTTACATAAATATAATCTCTAGTACTGATATGATTTCTCTATTCCCTCTAAAAGTAGCAGCATCCAATTCTAAAGAGATAGATATACAACAATTCAGTTTACCGTGAAATCCGGTGATAAAAAGTAACTTTTGTTTCTGAATGCTCCCTCCTAATAGAAACATTTACAATCAAGTGCTAACTTCATTTATATCGAAATCACTACCATCATCTCCCAAATTGTTTGGTATCAAATTTATTAGATTAACAATTGTATTCTCATTATACAATACTCAAGGCACATCCAAAATCTACCAGAACTGTTGTGTTATAATTATATTTAGTAATAATGGAAGGAACAACCGTTCAGAGCACCTCATGAATTGTAGGTTCCAATTATATAACTTTCCAGCTGAATTTAATATTATAATCAGAGAGTTCAGTAATTGATAACATCATGGAAACTTTTTCACTTAAAAATAAGAGCAATCTTACTCAAAGTGTCATATTTACTATGCATACTAAAGAATGAAAAAAACTATCTTAAAAAGGAGCCACCTTTCTCTCTATTCAGTACTAGGACACAAGAGCAATATTTGCTATTAGGAATCATTTTTCTAAGAAATTCATAGTAAGGAATATATAGCTATAATGTGAATGCTGAAAGAAAGGGTAATATAGAAAGCCGAAACTATTCTGTCTTCTTTTGATAAATATTAATGAGCGGGAGCTTTCACTAAGAAAAATATTAACTTGAAAAAAAATGATAAAATACAATGGGTACTTTAGACAAGGAAAGAAAACAAATACCACTTTTTTGTCAAATACAAAGCATGAATTTGATGGTGCTGATGGATAATTTTCTAAGACTCAGTAAATATACATTATTTTATGCAGTAAAATCACATTTCCTTCCTCTATTAAAGCATTACATGACACTATGAACTCTCCTCTTCAAACTGCTTCAAAATTTTCAAAAACCTTTAACATTGTCACTTGGACTCAACCTCAGATGCAGGCAAAAAAGGCTTCTGCTTTGGGCTCTACACTTTGGAGAACACACGTATCAGAAACAAATTAAAGGAACAAATACATTTACTAAAGAACATATGGGCAATGCTGCACATGGGACCCTGCTCCCAGTGCTGGCAGGATATGACCTGGTACTCCAAACATCCTCTCTCATTTCTGAAACTATTCAAGCCCCCGAGAAGTATTTCTCTCATCTCAGCCCATATGTCCTCATAAAAACTGGTGACTGCATCTGAACGCCATGAAGATTTGTGGGCTGCCCATTTGCCAATATCAGAAATGGACAATGCTTTTGTTAGGTTGGAGTGGATTTGGGTGATAGCAATGTAGGAAAAAGAATAATTAATTTAAAAATTCTTCCTCCTAAATAGTAGGATTCTTAAATAATGAAACACCATTTCATATTAGTGTCAAGCATCTATGTTCTTCCTTCTTTTTGTGCTTCAGTTTTTGGATCTGTGATGACTCATGATTTACTGTAGTACTCACACCAGCTGCAGATGGTGGCTGAAGAACAGTTTGCAATATTCAACAAATCATATTACTCCTAAATATAAATATATGTGAAACTAGATTCAAAATACATGAAGCATGAAATAAATTCTTTCCCTGGCAATTAGATGAACATTAAATACTAGAATTATAAATGCTGTTAATTTAATCAAAATATTCAATAAAATGTAAATATTTTTTAAAACAAATTAACATCTATATTTAAATAATTATATTTTTATCATTCATATAAATTTATTTTTTAATAGTTTAAAAGAAAAATAACTCTTTAAAATACACATAAATGTGGGGCGCCTGGGTGGCTCAGTGGGTTAAAGACCCTGCTTTCAGCTCAGGTCATGGTCCCAGGGTCCTGGGATCAAGCCCTGCATCAGGCTTTCTGATCAGCAGGGAGCCTGCTTCCTCCTGTCTCTCTCTCTCTGCCTACTTGTGATCTCTTTCTGTCAAATAAGTAAATAAAATCTTTAAAAAAAATACATATAAATGCTATAATGCTATACTGAAACTCAATAAACATCCAGAAAATACAAATATTATGGATCCATGAATTTATGTAACCTGTGCACATCCAGGTAACCAGTATCCAAATCAAGAAAGAGAAAATTGTATGCAGCTAGGAGTCACATAATTCTTTCTTCTCGTCACTACCCTTCTCCCCAAGATTCATCATTATTACTTCATTACAATCTCTTCATCTTTTCCACATAATATATAATATCAATAATTATATTAATGGGAGTAATATTCCCTCATATTCACAGGTGCCACCAGACTCAAAAAGGGAAGGGCATTATACACGGCTTATATGCCCAGGAGTGGGAATCACAGAGAACATTTTACAATTTTTTCAACAACAGTAAGCTATCCATTTTCAGATGCTATTTTATAGAAATAAAGTAAGATCTTCAAGACAATAGATATAATGTGTGATAAAGCTGAGACCAGAATGTAAGTATTCTAACAAGAAACCAGTGATCTTTCTTCTCTATTAACCTATGCTCAGGCTGTTCTGTGTCTTCCAAATGACTTTCCATTTGTTCATATATTGACACATCTTAAATATAGCAACTGGAACTAGTTTTAGGAGTATGAGGATTTCCTTTAAAAAATGATTGTATAGGCCTTCCACATTAAAAAACTGATACTTTCAATTAATCAGACTATAGTCAATAACCACTATGCAAACTGCTAAATCACTCTGTATCTTCAACTTCTCTGAGACCCAGAAGACCTACTACTGTAAACAGCATGTATCCAGTAAGAGAGTGGACTGGGCTCACATCTCTTGTTTTAGTCTGAATTCATCCTACTGTTAGTGTTTGTCCCACACTTTAACCATCAAGTGAATTAAAGCACCTTAGATGCTATGCCCCATCAAAAAGCTTTTCAGAGGTGCCTTGTGGCTCATTTGGTTAAGTGACTGCCTTCTGCTCAAGTCATGGTCCCAGGGTCCTGGGATCCAGCCCCATGTCAGGCTCCTTGTTGAGGAGGGTGTCTGCTTCTCCCTCTGCTTCCACCCCTCCACCTCCACCTCGCCCCACTCTGTTGGCTCTCTAATAAATAAATAAAATCTTCAGAAAAATAACTTTTCAACAATTATGACAAATAATCTTTTTCTGTTTATAACATTTTAAACCATTATCTGGAAATCTGCAGCAAGAAGCCTGCACTGACAGGTAGGCATATTTCAAAGTGTGGCTTGAACAGAATCCTATCAAATGCCACATACAAAGTACACATCAGCTTTAAATAAATGTCAAATCAGAGTTCTTTACTTTTTATTGGCACAATCTTTGCTCCACTTAAGAAAAAATAAGCATCATATGAGAACCCAGGCTCCACTTGAGGATACATGGAGTGGGTTTTTGCTTAATGTGGAGGGTAGAATCAAATCCTCCAAGTGGTATTTCCAGCCTCATTCTGAAAGAATCTGCCCAGAGGAAGACTTGAGGCACCGCCGAGACCACTGGAACCAGCTCTTTCATCCCACAGAAGTTCTCAGTTGTTCTAGTCTGCCAAAATAAGAAGGTAATAATTGGGGTAGGAGACAGAGAGCCAGGCACAGAGAATTCATAACAAGTTCATTGTGCCAAGATGCAAAATGTGCTTACATATCTCAGATGCTCCTGAAACAGCTTTGGAAAACACTATCCTCTTGCCCTCATCTGGAAACCACAACTGCTTCTTATAGAATGTTCTGTGGCTGAAGCTGGCAGTGGTAAGTTTCCACACAGCAAATTGAGTAAATAAATGCAGTATTTGCTGTTTAAAAAGTTAACTGATTTCCAGCTGCTGTTAGAAACACACAGTTGTCGAGATCTCCCTGGTTTGAGAATTATCATTCTTCTATTTTATGAAATCTATTACATTAACCTACTTAAAATTATGAATAGACATATCTAAAGCCTCAGAGTAGGCATAAAGAGAACTTTCTGGAAATAAGTAAAGCATTGTTAGTACAGTGTGGCTCTTTTCCCCATTGATTTTCATTCTTTTCAGTAACCGTAGACTTCTAGAGTTAAAAGGAATCTTAGAGATCATTTAGGCCTCCTGTGGCCTTTTTTTTTTTCCTTCTGAACAGGAAAAAGAAATCCAGAGATATGAGTCAACTTCCTCAAATTTATAAAACTAGACTGTGGTATCCAGAGATAAGACTTGAGTCTCTCGATTCTTGTGTCACCAAATCAGCATCAGGGTGTAGACAGACACTTTCCAAATGATGTCCAGCCCTCAGTTCAGTTGAGGCCCCCATATTCCACCCACCTTGCATCCCTGCACACTAAATAGCTAAAGGATATTTGAAACTGCTCATTTTCAACTGTGGTTCAAGCATATCTCCCTCTCATCTAAACCCCAATCCCTCTTTTTCACTCTCTCAGTAGATCCCAAAGCCAAGGTGACAAACCGTCTTATCAAGAGTGCTGCTGATTCTGGTGTGGCCAGCAGCACCAGCCTCCAGGGGGGACTTCTGAGAGTCTGCCAAGAGCACTCAAGATCTGTCAAATTGTATTTCTTATAGGGTGAGTTCTGAAAATGGTTCAGTTCTTCTGAACAACTTTCCCAACTTTTAATTTCACATAAGATAACAAAGCTTCCAGAGAATTCCTCTGCAGTTCTAGGTAACATTAAATCTTGCCATTATTGCTTTAACAACATTGTTTTTAAGTTTACATAAAGCCCTATGCTTCTTCCCTCCATTATTATCTTTTTTTTCTCATAGAGATTCTCACTAGGTTAATATAACAATCCCCATCTTTTTCTGTTCTTAAATCCCTACCCCAATGGTCCTAGTGGGGGTGCTTAACATGAGACTTCTGGAGACCTAACAACTGCCAGAAATTGTTGCAAAAAAATTAGTGTATGTGCATGTTTTGATCTCAAGAATTAATCACAGCTTTTAATGGATTCTTGAAAGACTGGCATCTAGAAAATGTTGAGATTGGTCATTGTATAAAATCAAACCCACACAACTCACTCACTTTTTGCCTCTGACTCTTTTCATCCCTCCTTCCATTGGTTACAGCCCCTCCCATGCCTGCTGCCCACATACCTCAAGCACTCATCAGCCTATAGCATGGAATACACATGGCCCTCATTGTTCAGTGGTGGATGTAAGCATCCAAAGGAGTTATTGCTAGTTTAGCCTGAACCTGTATGTTGATGATTCAATATAGGATAATGATGGCTCAAAAGGACTATGTCTACAGACCAATAAACTTTAGTTGATCAGTAAAGTCAGATTATGGATCATGGACTGAACACATTCTGGGATGGGTCATTGTCTTGCTTCATATACATTATGCCAAGAGTCAACATTAGAGACCAGAAATAGCTTTGAAATATGATTTGTGAATGTACAACAATGATCAATGTACAAATTTAAGATTAAATTGGGGTGGAGGGTACAAAGAGAGGGAAAAGTAAGGTGGGTGAGTTACTCAAGAAAGACTGAGTGACAGCCTAGGACTACACTGCCAAATTTAGCCAGTGAAATAAGCATTCTGCTTTTTTGATAAAGTAGTCCCTAATTATGTGCTGTTCTTAGGGACTAGCATGCTGGGTATATTTTATATAGTTCTAATTAACTTTCAAAGCAATTTTCAGAAAGAAACAAACTGAGGAAAGACTGTATATTTACTGAGAATTTGCTTGTTTATTACTTCAGTGAATGCAAAGACAGCTACTATGTTTCCCCAGTAGAAATTATTATCAGCACTGTATCATTACAAGATCACATGACACCCCAGCCAAAGGGCTTTTTTAAAATTTACTTCATATTGAAAACAAGAACAGCATGAATAACTTATTAATATATCCATGACTGATTAGTTACCTAGGATTCCAGAAACCAGTTATGAATATCAGCCTCTGCTGTAACAAAATGTTTGTTTCAAATTTATTTCTTCAATATAAAACCACTGTAATGAATCACATGCCTTATACAGACAAGTATCAGAAAATAAAGGTACTTTCAACACATTTGAACAAAGACTCCACATTTTGAATGTTGCCAGTAGGTGAGAGACTTTGAATACTTAGTGAAGTTCAGGGTCACCTTCCAATAACGGGCTATGATTGAGGCCCTGGAAATTTCTAGTCCTCCATAATGCTACACCAAAATAGCAGTAACAATGAATCTTCATTATGTGTTGCCAATTGCCAGACATTGGACACTGCTATTAAGAGGCAAGATTGGGATATCAGTAAGTTTGTAAGAAGAACTTGCTATTCGTTTTGTGATATTTGGGACAGAAATTTAATTTTTAGTGTTCTTACCTGACTCCTTCTAATCAGCAAAATAAATATGCAGTTGATTTATGAAAGATTTTAAAAAATCTTTAATTGGCATTGCATGATTTCTTTAAGCAATAAATGGATTTGAATGCAAGCTAAATGTAGAGGGCATATTTTTCATCCATTCAATGGCTACAATTCCATGGTAGGCATAGAAAAGAAGATCATTTTGCTACTACAGACAGTGTATACCCTGAGGTATTGGGATACCATGCAATGATGAATATTTCTAAGACTTTCAGCTTTACTGAACATCTGCTTTTCACAACCACATTTTAAGGGAAAAATCTAAGAGACAGAAAAACATACAAAATCCCCAGGACAGGAAAATTTCCTTCTCATCTCTTCCATAAACCAGCACCAGATTTTAAATTGAAACCACTAATCATGTGAGGATATTTTCAGTGATATTGCTTTGCACCAGTCTCTTTTGTGAAGCATAATTTGGGGGTGAAGATGTGTTGGGCTTGGGGGATACTCTGCAACAGAGTTTCTAAAACAGCACAAAGGGAGACCAAAAGGATCAGACACCCAAAACTCCTCTTCCTCACTTCATGGATAAAGCAGATCTTGTTTCATGTCTAAGATGCACACATCAACTTCTCAGCCTCTTGCTGTATAAGCCTCTTTCATGTCTAAGATGCACACATCATCTTCTCAGCTTCTGGCTAAAGAGTTGGAATCACCCAGACATAAAAATCTGTAGACAAAACACTAGCTGTATGGAGTGGGAGATGTTATGACCAACCTGCCCTTCCAGGAATAGAAAAAAAAAAAAAAAATGCATGCTTGTCTTACCTAAAGTCAAAGGATTTGCCCCTTCTTTTCACAGATTGTGAAGCACTTTCCTGAAAAGTAGGGTACTCTGTCTACCTCATGTTGAGAGTGAGAAGATGAAAGCTTGTCCAGTGATCCCTGTAGACATGAGCTGGTCACACATCTCCCCTCCATAATAAAGAGAAAATAAGCTTGCCTGAGTTATCATTGAAACTATGTTCCCTACAGATTCAAATTTCTTGAGTCACCTATTCTGAAAAGCCTATCATGTTTTTTATGTCCGAGAGATGTCATTGAACAGAGAAGTCTTCTTTTCCATGATTTAAAATAAATACAGTCAGTGATACAAAATCAGAGCAACATTCAATTATATGTCTACTTCATATTCTGTTAGGAGTGCAATTATCTTTAAAGACTAACATAATAGTCATACAATCATATCAGTGTAGGATAATGACCCCCCCCCAAAAAAAGAAGAAAGAATCATAGAACAGAAATGTTTAAGCTAAAAATAGCATGATGACCTCCAGTTTTAGATCCTGCATTTTACAGAGGAGGGAAAAGATGTTTGCCAAAGGTTCCAGGGCTATCTCCTACACATCAATTTCCCTCTCTTTTACTGGAACATTCGCAGGAATACACAAAAATGTCTGTGGGGGGGGGTCTTATTATCAAAAATAAATAATAGCCCACATCTCCTCTATTTCCCCGTAAGTATCATCATATTTCATAGGCAGACCTCTGCCTGCCTCTCTGCCTATTTGTGATCTCCCTCTCTGTCAAATAAATAAATAAAATCTTTAAAAAAAAAGAATCATTTCATAAATATATTTTTCATTGATGTATCTAGCCTGCTATTTATATGAGATAGTTTTTTAAAATTTATCAAGCATTTACTATTTTGATGTTATAGACATCAAAAGAATACTTAAAATAACTTTCCCAAGGATAGGGATACCTACTAAAATATAAAGGCAATTACTAATTATATCCACAAAAGCAAAATGATAAAAAAAAAAAATACATGTGTATTGAAGAGAATTAGAATAGAGGACTAAGGGGAGATACAAAGGAGGCCAGTAAGTTTAGAAAATCTTTCTGAAATGGGTGAATTTTGAGCAAGGACTAGAAGGAAGTAGTCAAAGGGATGGGGGGTGGAATCTCCTTTACTAAAATCTGACATTAAATTCCCAATACTATACTCTTCCATTTTCCTTCGGTTAGCTCACATAGTTTCCTCAAGATTCAGCTTCAACACCTAGAATGTCATCTCTCAATCCTTCCCTAACCTGTACCTTATACATTTCCTATTGCTTTACTTTGTATACCTCATTATATTCACCTCATAACGTATCTGTCTCCCCTACTGGACTGTGCATTCTTTTTCCTCTTTTACCCATAGTGACAACCTAGCAACAACTGGCATTTAGCAGCTGTCAACTAATGTTTGTTGTATGACCCTTAATGCATTCAACAATCCTGAGAGGAAACTATTATTATTAATATTAATGCCACAGAAGAGAAAACAGAGAATCCCTGAGGTTGAAGAGTTCTTAACTATTAGAAAGTAGAGAGATGGCTTTATGTCCACCTCATCTCAAAAATCCAAAATTTTAGGACTTAAGTCCAAGCCTATTCTACTATCCAATGTTGTCTTCACAGGAGGTATTGCTAGAAATGGCAGGTATCTTATTCCAGGTGTATGTAACCTTATTCCAGGGTTACAGGCAGGAATTAGTAAATAATACATGAGAGACAGAAATCAAAGTAATTTGTTTAAAACACTGATATCCTATTGAAAAGCAATGGGAACTACTGCTTCTTCTCAGTTTATTCATAAGCAGTGTGGTGTCTTACTCTCTCACCTCTTTCTGGGTGACCTCAAAGGCCTCCAAAAATTTAACTGTATTCTGTATACTGATGACTTCAAAATATTATCTCTAGTCTCAATTGTTCTCATGAAGCTCTGAATCACATATCTAACTGCCTACTACACATCTCCCTGGATGGCCATATAAACCACTTAACCTTGATGCTTACAAGTCTCCATATTTTTTTCTTTTTTTTTTATTTCTTTCTTTTTTTTTAAATTTTTTATTTTTTATAAACATATATTTTTATCCCCAGGGGAACAGGTCTGTGAATCGCCAGGTTTACACACTTCACAGCACTCACCAAAGCACATACCCTCCCCAATGTCCATAATCCCACCCCCTTCTCCCAACCCCCCTGCCCCCAGCAACCCTCAGTTTGTTTTGTGAGATTAAGAGTCACTTATGGTTTGTCTCCCTCCCAATTCCATCTTGTTTCATTGATTCTTCTCCTACCCACTTAAGCCCCCATGTTGCATCACCACTTCCTCATATCAGGGAGATCATATGATATAGTTGTCTTTCTCCGCTTGACTTATTTCGCTAAGCATGATACGCTCTAGTTCCATCCATGTTGTCGCAAATGGCAAGATTTCATTTCTTTTGATGGCTGCATAGTATTCCATTGTGTATATATACCACATCTTCTTGATCCATTCATCTGTTGGCAGACATCTAGGTTCTTTCCGTAGTTTGGCTATTGTGGACATTGCCGCTATAAACATTTGGGTGCATGTGCCCCTCCGGATCACTACGTTTGTATCTTTAGGGTAAATACCCAATAGTGCAATTGCTGGGTCATAGAGCAGTTCTATTTTCAACATTTTGAGGAACCTCCATGCTGTTTTCCAGAGTGGTTGCACCAGCTTGCATTCCCACCAAAGGTGTAGGAGGGTTCCCCTTTCTCCGCATCCTGGCCAGCATCTGTCATTTCCTGACTTGTTGATTTTAGCCATTCTGACTGGTGTGAGGTGATATCTCATTGTGGTTTTGATTTGTATTTCCCTGATGCCGAGTGATATGGAGCACTTTTTCATGTGTCGGTTGGCCATCTGGATGTCTTCTTTGCAGAAATGTCTGTTCATGTCCTCTGCCCATTTCTTGATTGTATTATTTGTTCTTTGAGTGTTGAGTTTGCTAAGTTCTTTATAGATTCTGGACACTAGTCCTTTATCTGATATGTCGTTTGCAAATATCTTCTCCCATTCTGTCAGTTGTCTTTTGATTTTGTTAACTGTTTCCTTTGCTGTGCAAAAGCTTTTCATCTTGATGAAATCCCAATAGTTCATTTTTTCCCTTGCTTCCCTTGCATTTGGCGATGTTCCTAGGAAGATCTTGCTGCGGCTGAGGTTGAAGAGGTTGCTTCCTGTGTTCTCCTCAAGGATTTTGATGGATTCCTTTTGCACATTGAGGTCCTTCATCCATTTTGAGTCTATTCTTGTGTGTGGTGTAAGGAAATGGTCCAATTTCATTTTTCTGCATGTGGCTGTCCAATTTTCCCAACACCATTTATTAAAGAGGCTGTCTTTTTTCCATTGGACATTCTTTCCTGCTTTGTCGAAGATTAGTTGACCATAGAGTTGAGGGTCTATTTCTGGGCTCTCTATTCTGTTCCATTGATCTATGTTTCTGTTTTAGTGCCAGTACCATGCTGTCTTGATGATGACAGCTTTGTAATAGAGCTTGAAGTCCGGAATTGTGATGCCACCAACTTTGGCTTTCTTTTTCAATATCCCTTTGGCTATTCGAGGTCTTTTCTGGTTCCATATAAATTTTAGAATTATTTGTTCCATTTCTTTGAAAAATATGGATGGTACTTTGATAGGAATTGCATTAAATGTGTAGATTGCTTTAGGTAGCATAGACATTTTCACAATATTTATTCTTCCAATCCAGGAGCATGGAGCATTTTTCCATTTCTTTGTGTCTTCCTCAATTTCTTTCTTGAGTACTTTATAGTTTTCTGAGTATAGATTCTTAGCCTCTTTGGTTAGGTTTATTCCTAGTTATCTTATGGTTTGGGGTGCAATTGTAAATGGGATTGACTCCTTAATTTCTCTTTCTTCTGTCTTGTTGTTGGTGTAGAGAAATGCAACTGATTTCTGTGCATTGATTTTATATCCTGACACTTTACTGAATTCCTGTACAAGTTCTAGCAGATGTTGAGTGGAGTCTTTTGGGTTTTCCACATATAGTATCATATCATCTGCAAAGAGTGATAGTTTGACTTCTTCTTTGCCAATTTGGATGCCTTTAATTTCCTTTTGTTGTCTGATTGCTGAGGCTAGGACTTCTAGTACTATGTTGAATAGCAGTGGTGATAATGGACATCCCTGCTGTGTTCCTGACCTTAGCGGAAAAGCTTTCAGTTTTTCTCCATTGAGAATGATATTTGCGGTGGGTTTTTCATAGATAGCTTTGATGATATTGAGGTATGTGCCCTCTATCCCTACACTCTGAAGAGTTTTGATCAGGAAGGGATGCTGTACTTTGTCAAATGCTTTTTCAGCATCTATTGAGAGTATCATATGGTTCTTGTTCTTTCTTTTATTGATGTGTTGTATCACATTGACTGATTTGTGGATGTTGAACCAACCTTGCAGCCCTGGAATAAATCCCACTTGGTCGTGGTGAATAATCCTTTTAATGTACTGTTGAATCTTATTGGCTAGTATTTTGTTGAGTATTTTCGCATCTGTGTTCATCAAGGATATTGGTCTATAGCTCTCTTTTTTGATGGGATCCTTGTCTGGTTTTGGGATCAAGGTGATGCTGGCCTCATAAAATGAGTTTGGAAGTTTTCCTTCCATTTCTATTTTTTGGAACAGTTTCAGGAGAATAGGAATTAGTTCTTCTTTAAATGTTTGGTAGAATTCCCCTGGGAAGCCGTCTGGCCCTGGGCTTTTGTTTGTTTGGAGATTTTTAATCACTGTTTCAATCTCCTTACTGGTTATGGGTCTGTTCAGGCTTTCTATTTCTTCCTGGTTCAGTGGTGGTAGTTCATATGTTTCTAGGAATGCATCCATTTCTTCCATATTTTCAAATTTATTGGCGTAGAATTGCTCATAGTATGTTCTTATAATAGTTTGTATTTCGTTGGTGTTAGTTGTGATCTCTCCTCTTTCATTCATGATTTTATTTATTTGGGTCCTTTCTTTTTTCTTTTTGATAAGTCTGGCCAGGGGTTTATCAATTTTATTAATTCTTTCAAAGAACCAGGTCCTAGTTTCGTTGATTTGTTTTATTGTTTTTTGGTTTCTATTTCATTGATTTCTGCTCTGATCTTTATGATTTCTCTTCTCCTGCTGGGCTTAGGGTTTCTTTTTTGTTCTTTCTCCAGCTCCTTTAGGTGTAGGGTTAGGTTGTGTACCTGAGACCTTTCTTGTTTCTTGAGAAAGGCTTGTACTGCTATATATTTCCCTCTCAGGACTGCCTTTGTTGTGTCTCACAGATTTTGAACCGTTGTATTTTCATTGTCATTTATTTCCATGATTTTTTTCAACTCTTCTTTAATTTCCCAGTTGACCCATTCATTCTTTAGAATGATGGTGTTTAGTCTCCATGTATTTGGGTTCTTTCCAAACTTCCTCTTGTGGTTGAGTTCTGGCTTCAGAGCATTGTGGTCTGAAAATATGCAGGGAATGATCCCAATCTTTTGATACCAGTTGAGTCCTGATTTAGGACCGAGGATGTGATCTATTCTGGAGAATGTTCCATGTGCACCAGAGAAGAATGTGTATTCTGTTGCTTTGGAATGAAATGTTCTGAATATATCTGTGATTTCCATCTGGTCCAAAGGTCGTTTAAGGCCTTTATTTCCTTGTTGATCTTTTGCTTGGATGATCTAATCCATTTCAGTGGGGGAAGTGTTAAAGTCCCCTACTATTATTGTATTATTGTTGATGTGTTTCTTTGATTTTGTTAATTGGTTTATATAGTCAGCTGCTCCCACGTTGGGGGCATAGATATTTAAAATTGTTAGATCTTCTTGTTGGACAGACCCTTTGAGTATGATATAGTGTCCTTCCTCATCTTTTATTATAGTCTTTGGCTTAAAATCTAATTGATCTGATATAAGGATTGCCACTCCTGCTTTCTTCTGATGTCCATTAGCATCGTAACTTCTTTTCCATCCCCTCACTTTAAATCTGGAGGTGTCTTTGGGCTTAAAATGAGTTTCTTGGAGGCAACATATAGATGGGTTTTGTTTTTTTATCCATTCTGATACCCTGTGTCTTTTGATTGGGGCATTTAGCCCATTAACATTCAGGGTAACTATTGAGAGATATGAATTTAATGCCATTGTATTGCCTGTAAGGTGACTGTTACTATATATTGTCTCTGTTCCTTACTGATCTACCACTTGTAGGCTCTCTCTTTGCTTAGAGGACCCCTTTCAATATTTCCTGTAGAGCTGGTTTGGTGTTTGCAAATTCTTTCAGTTTTTGTTTGTCCTGGAAGCTTTTAATCTCTCCTTCTATTTTCAATGATAGCTTAGGTGGATATAGTATTCTTGGCTGCATGTTTTTCTCGTTTAGTGCTCTGAATATATCATGCCAGCTCTTTCTGTGGATAAGTCAGCTACCAATGTAATATTTTTACCATTGTATGTTACAGACTTCTTTTCCCGGGCTGCTTTCAGGATTTTCTCTTTGTCACTGAGACTTGTAAATTTTACTATTAGGTGACGGGGTGTGGGCCTATTCTTATTGATTTTGAGGGGCGTTCTCTGAACTTCCTGAATTTTGATGCTCGCTCCCTTTGCCATATTGGGGAAATTCTCCCCAATAATTCTCTCCAGTATACCTTCTGCTCCCCTCTCTCTTTCTTCTTCTGGAATCCCAATTATTCTAATGTTGTTTCATCTTATGGTGTCACTTATCTCTCGAATTCTCCCCTCGTGGTCCAGTAGCTGTTTGTCCCTCTTTTGCTCAGCTTCTTTATTCTCTGTCATTTGGTCTTCTATATTGCTAATTCTTTCTTCTTCCTCATTTATCCTAGCAGTGAGAGCCTCCATTTTTGATTGCACCTCATTAATAGCTTTTTTGATTTCAACTTGGTTAGATATTAGTTCTTTTATTTCTCCAGAAAGGGCTTTTATATCTCCCGAGAGGGTTTCTCTAGAGAGCCGGCTAGAACCTTGAGAATTGTCATTCTGAACTCTAGATCTGACATATTACCAATGTCTGTATTGATTAGGTCCCTAGCCTTCGGTACTACCTCTTGTTCTTTTTTTTGTGGTGAATTTTTCTGCCTTGTCATTTTGTCCAGATAAGAGTATATGAAGGAGCAAGTAAAATACTAAAAGGGTGGCAACAGCCCAGGAAAACATGCTTTAACCAAATCAGAAGAGATCCCCAATCGTGACGGGGGAGAAAGGGGATATAAAGAGGTTCAAAAAGAAAGAAAGAAAAAGAAAGAAAAGAAAAGAAAAGAAAGGAAAAGAAAAGAATTTTTAAAAAGAAAATGAATAAAGAAAAATATCAAAAAGAAAAAATATATATATTAGATAAACTAGTTTAAAAACATTAAAAAAGAAAAGGGTAAAAGTTAAAAAAAATTTTAGCAGAAGAAGAGAAAAAAAAATGAAAAAGAAAAACATTAAATTAACTCCAAGACTAAAAAAATCACAGGGAGAAAGCCATGAGTTCCATGCTTTGCTTTCTCCTCCTCTGGAATTCTGCTGCGCTCCTTGGTATTGAAACCACACTCCTTGGGAGGTGAACTTGGTCTTGGCTGGATTTCTTGTTGATCTTCTGGGGGAGGGGCCTGGTTTAGTGATTCTCAAGTGTCTTTACCCCAGGCAGAATTGCACCGCCCTTACCAGAGGCCGGGGTGAGTAATCTGCTTGGCTTTGCTTTCAGGAGCTTTTGTTCCCTGAGCGCTTTCTGTAGAGTTCCAGAGGACGGGAATACAAATGGCGGCCTCCTGGTCTCCGGCCCAGAGGAGCCGAGAATCTGGGGCCCCACTCCTCAGTGCACCCTCAGAGAACAACGCCCAGTTACTCCCGTCTGCCTGACCTTCGGCCACGCTCCGAGCTCACCGAGCCTGTGACCGGTTCAAGGTAACCCCGAGCTGTTAGCTTACTGTCGACCTGTCTCTGTAGCTGGTTTTCCTGTTCCAATACCCACAAGCTCTGTGACACTCAGACACCCCCAATCCTTCTGTGACCCTGCGGGACCTGAGGCCACACTGACCCTGCATGGGCTTCGCCCCTGTTTAGCCTCTGGAGCGATGTCCCTCAGCGGAACAGACTTTTAAAAGTCCTGATTTTGTGCACCGTTGCTCCGCTGCTTGCCGGGAGCCGGCCCCTACCCCTGGGGTCTATCTTCCCATCGCTTTGGATTCACTTCTCCTCCAGTCCTACCTTTCAGAAAGTGGTTGTTTTTCTGTTTCTAGAATTGCTGTTCTTCTTCTCTTCGATCTGCTGATGGATTTGCAGGTGTTTGCAATCTTTAGATAAGCTATCTAGCTGATCTCCTGCTAGCTGAAGTAGTCTCAGCCTGCTACTTCTCCGCTATCTTGACTCCTCCCTCTCCAGTCTCCATATATTTTTAAAGACTACCACATTCTAAGAGTTACACTGGATCATTGTGTACTTGAGGAAATTCTTGAGATGGATAACCCAAGTTACAGAAACCAGTTTTGCCTGTATATGATGAGATAATACATCATTGAAATCCCACCCTAATTTTCCTTGCTTAATTTCAGGATGTCCCTTGTTTAACTATGTGTTCGAATCACATCAAGCTACTTCCCTTCCCTGACCATGCCCAGGCTTTTACACTCCTCTGTTCCTGCCATGTTGTCTACATAGCTTATATATCTTTTTGCCCTCATGCTATCAGTAAGGGTCCAGCCAGGAATATGGAAGCCACACTAGGTATTATGATAAAGGAATTTTGGATAGAAATAGGCTCATATGTGCTCTCAAGGCCTGAAAAAGCAAGAAGAGGATGCTGAAGTAACCCAGATATATCTGTAAGAAATTACTCTACTGGGGCTCAGAGAACAAAATGGTGGAGATTGGGAACATCAGAACCCAGGAGCTACAGGGAAAGGCCCATGGAGAGCTGCTGGAACTCTGGGACCTGAGCAGAGGAGCCCTGTGGAGCTAGACTCAGGTACAGCACAGCTCCTGCTACCACTCCATAGGGGCAGGATGTGATTGGTGCTCAAGTATTGTACAAAACAGGGGGTTGGAACTCATGAATACTTGGCCTGGGTTTCAAACCTTCGTCTGTCAGAAAACCAGTGCCTGATGTTTAAACCCTGCACAGACCACATCTCCCAGTCCTCGTCTCACTCCTTTGCATTCTCTACTACGCACTGTTGCCAAAAATGCTCTCCCTAATAGCACAACACTAATCATGCCATACCCTTTCCTAAACCCTATAATCATCCCCTGTTGACTAATGCTTTAAATATATACTCTTCCCTCTGGTGTTGAAAGCTTCTATAATTTTCTAGCCTTTTCCCACTGCTTCTGGGGGTGCCTTCTGTGCTCTCACAGGATCTTGTCCATACTTAGCAATGCAGCAAATTTTCTATATTCAACATCTGATATCTTCAAACCTCAGCCTCATCTTGTCCCTGAATACATTTCCAAAAAATAACATACATAGTGCAAAAATCACCTTGGCTTTCATTTCCACAGGGTCAAAACCACAGTGAATGAAGTTGCTGCTGCACACTTAAAACTTCGCATAGTTTCAATGAACACAGGGGCCTAATTTTATTCAATTAAAACTTATGTGACAACTAAATGCATAACTAAGACTGAAAGAACTGAACTCTGTCAATGCAAAGTGTTTACACCTTTTCTGATTTTCACATACGTGGTAGACTGGTTAAAGGAGATAATTTCTAAATTCTCAGCAACTCATCAGCTAGTATTCTGACTCAGGGTCACTTGAAGAAATAATCAGTGGAATTAGAGTTGGCTACATATGAATCCTATCATTTCAGAAAATTCCAAAGCAACATTTTTCCTTATTCGCCCTTTGAGTTGCAAAACAAGCTCTCAACAGGAAAAGAAAAATTGCTACTTACCCTTGAAAGGTGTCTCTTTTATGTGTGAAAACACTAAGGTGAAAATGTCAAACATTTCACATTTCCTTGAGCCTTGTGAAATCTAAAAGGATGTGAGATTTTCCTTTAGTCAGATTATTCAGATTGGAGGTTTAGGAACATCTCCTGCCTGTGTGTATGTCTGGATGCTGCCTATTCATTCTACTTTTTAATAGGTGAATATTAAAGATTTTGCTCTTCCTTGTAAGGTACAAAATTACTATTATTTCCTTTTAGTTAGCAAAAGATAAGAATTATCCTGAAATTCTGAATTTGTGACCAAAAAAGGCAAATATTGTGTGACTGTGAATTGCTCAGAGCACTTTAAATCCAAACATCTTTGTATAAGTTCCAGGCCAACTTCTGAGTAATGAGAACCTAAGTGTAAGTCTTCTGTTTTTATTGCTAAGAATTTGCCTACATATCTAAATTATGTCAGTAACTTATTCAACTTCAAGAGTAAGTTATACATTCATTTAGCCTACCTACCTGCCACCTGCTCTATATTAATACATAACATATTCTGTCATTTCTGGAACTCTTCCAACATGTGTAGGTCACAATGACAATACACCATTCCTTCGGCTGAATACTTGTTTGCAGTGATGAGCTACACATGTTAGCTGATACTGCCAACAATTTAATGCTTCAGTTCCTCCTGCACCCCTGAGTAGATGGCATCTGGTCCAGATTTTGGGTCCCTTTGAGGATGCATGATAGGTAACTTTCATCTGGATAACAGAGACACTTCACCAGCCAATTAAGTATTCCAAAATCCAGGAAGTTTATGTAGGTGAAGATAATTAGTCTTAAAAATAAACTCAGAATAAAAAGCCTCAGGAAGTGGAAACTAGCCAGGATCCCATCTAATAAAAATAAATTGAGTTGAATTTCTAAATTTTTGGAGGGCTAAAAAAATCATTTACATAAAAGTTTCCTTGAGTTTGGGATTATGTTTTAGTAATGTCTGTAAAAGCAATGTGGACCTACCTATTGCAACTCCATTTTGAAGAAAATGGATACTTGATATTTATTATTTAAAGAGAGAGAATTAAACTTTCCCAAACTTATTCCACATGTAATTATTTTAACTATTTTCAAACTATTCATAATTATTTTAAACTATTTTCAAACTATTTAAATAAACTAATTTTTAAAAAATGGGAGAGGAAATATATTTTCTTAAATTCCTAAATAAGGGTTTTGTGCATGAATTATAAGTCCGAGTAAATGTTTGAAGTTGTATATTTTTGTACATCTCATCATTGAGAGATTGTATACTGTAAAAAATAAATACTGCTGGAGAACTATCAAGGCTTTTCTTGAGTTGGGATTAGACCAACTTATAGTCATATGAGTCATATGGTCATAGTATAGATGTGTGTTTTGTGTTATAACTATAGTCTGAAAAAAGAACTTTTACTTTTAGTGACAGAACTAATTTGGAAATATAGAACTTGTCTCCAAAACATGATGCCTACACGAACATCCGTAGTACGGCTTTATAAGTGTTAATTCTGAATTTTTGATGGAAAAAAATGTTCTAAAATAAGTTTCACAGTCATAATCAAATGACGTGAGACATTTTAGCTGAATTAAATATTGCATAGGATATAGAATAAAATATTCGCCATACAGAGTAAACAAATGCACCTGGGGAGAGGAGTAGACTGGCAATTGGGACTATGAGAAGAAAAGAGCCACTGGGCTAATTTGTAATGAAAGATGCAAAATTTTTACATCCAGAAATAATGACTATCAACAAGAATTAATCTCTTATCTAACTGAACACAACAGAAACAGAACACAACAGAAAAAAAAACGAAAAAAGCAGTAAGTGTAATGCAAGAGATAGAAACAGGAAAGTACAGTTTTAAATCACTATCAGACAATATCCAATTGAATCTAAGACCTGTTTCTTCTCTTCTTTCAAAAGAAATAAATATTTGGAACAAAATGGCAAACTGAAAAAGATATTCCTCCTGTTATTGACATATTTAAGTTTTTATAGCCTGGCCTCATCATCAGGTAAAAGGAGTGTACCTTATGGCCATTATGTTCTTCTTGATTACAATAGAAAACCAGTTAAAGTCTTGGCTCTTGGATTCAGTAGCCATATTCTAGTAATTATTTATAAATATTAAATAGCCCAGCAGGTAGTAAATTGGGAGACAATCTGAAAATGACTGATAATAATAACAACAGCTAATACAATGTTATTAAGTTAGGCATAAGGACATCAATTTAAGTGCATTATATTTAATTCTAGCAGATTAATATCAAATATAGAAGTAGATATTATTGTGACTATTTTTCAGATATGGGAACTGAGGTATTAACTCTTCAGTTTGGAGTATGACATGATTAAGATGACTTTCAAACTAACATTGGACTTAGAAGACTTTATTCTGACTAGAAATTTGGATTTAGATCTAATCACAGCAATATAATATAGACATTTTCAATAGTTAATGAGGAAGACACACTTTTGCTGGGTAACCAAATAGAGCAAATTTTTTTCTCTCATTTTGTCTGGAAAACATTTTAAAAACCACAGAGTTTTACACCTAAGACACATCTGAGAAACCACCATCAAAAGCATGTTCTAGCTTTTCAATAATTATATTAGATAACATGAATTAAGCACTTGCTCCATTCCAGGTAACTTTCCAAATGATTTACATTTATTAACTCTTTTAATATATGACCACCTTATAAGGTAAGTATTTATTAGCTCCATTATACTGTTGGGGAAACAGAAATAAAGCCACGTGTCACATGGTCATGTGGCCGGTGAGTGGCAGAGCAAGGATTTATATGTAAGTAGTCAGGTTCCAGAGTCTGCCTTCTTAACCATCATCTAAGGCCTCTTTTCTTTACATGGCATGCCTTATTTACATAAAGTTCCGTGCCTTGATCAAAGTCAACATCTTAATGGGAATTGGATGCCAAGTCCCTCCAACTCCAAAGCTGATGGTTTCTTCATTACACTTTGCAAGAAGTGTAAGAAATGTTCCTCTTTAAAAATTATTCCAGGACATAAAATGTAGACAAATAAAATAATAAAATATCTGAAGGCAGATTCAAGGCAACTGTGAAAGTTATACCACATTACATTCTATGAAAGCATAACAGTTAACTCCCTGTATAATTTCAAAAAAGTTTAATGTATATATTTACATATATACATGTGCACACATACATATTTATTTCCAATAGGGGAGGAATGTGCTATTTCTCTATCATTTTATTTTCCTACAATCTTCTTCCCTGTATATCCTACTCATATCATATCAAACACTACTTCCTAAATACCTTATATCCTCAAATTATTTGGAATTCTCTTACATTCTTTGGAATATCTTTCATGAAACACTTTTCATCTGTCTAGACAGTTAACATGTCATGTTCTTAAACAGTACTATACCAATTTCTCTAACAGGTAAGCTGGGAATGATTATATGGCAATTATCATATTGGATCATATATTTTGCTTTATATATTTGCCTCTTACCAGACAGATTGTTCCTTTGGGCACAAACCATGTTCCTTTGTTTATTTTAAAATATTTTTTATGTTGACCCATATCTTTGGTTTATCTTCTCCTGGTATTAATTTAACTATTGTAAGCATAATTTTATTGTAAGCATAATTTTAAGTTTTCTAAGACTATTTTAACATAATTTTAGAGAATTTTGCCCATTTGCTTATTTTTGTGTCTTTGTTTTATGCTTCTGTTCTTCCTTTCAATAACTATTCCAGTTTTCAGTCTTTCCTTGCTGTAGATTTGTTTCTACATTTATCTCCCTAGAAATATTTCTTTCTCTCATTCATCTGACTTTTAATCTTATTCATCATTCAACAGTATTTATTGAGCAAGATTATGGAAGCAGCAGTAATGAATCAATGAGCCTTGCTTTCATAGACCTTACATTTTTTCTTCTGTGAATATATTCATGGCTTTGTCCTCCATCTCCTCTGTAATCCTATTAAGAATATGAAATAGTTTTGTAGCATTTTCCTCTGGTTCTTATCTTGGAATGTTTTTAGAGATAGGAATTTGGTCTGAATTTTCAAAGAAACACTCTATGTCCTTTCTGTAGGTTAATGTGCACAGCTCTTACCTAGATCTTTGGTGTCTACCATCTTTTAAACTACCATGGTTCTTCTGCCCTGATCAAAATTGTTGATACTGTATTGAAACCAGTATGTGATAACAAATTCCCTAAGCTAAACTCCTACAAGGACACTTCCTAGATCTGTTTCACTTTTCAAATACATAAAGCATTACTTGCAGATTCTCCTCCTGCCTCATTGCTCACCACCCTCCAACCCCTACATAAACTTGTCCTGCAATTTTATTGAATGTAGGAAGAAAGACACAACTGTGGAACAGGGAGATAGGATGAAGGAAGCAACATACTGGCTCTCTTGAGAAAACACCACCCACACATTAAAAGGATGCTGTTCACGCTTCTGGTCGGTGTAATTTTTTGTATTTCTGAGCCAGTCCACAGACATTGAGGGAATGGTGGGATTCCTAAAATCTTAAGTCAAATTCTTAGTTTTCTGGAAGGATGGGCTCCAAATAAGATACACATTGCCCAGGGCAATATACTTCAAATAAACTTGTTGTTAATGAACATTTTCAGATTCTGGCAATGGGTGAACTTCTACCTCTAGTATTTATAGTGAGTGTTTTCCTCATTATCTATACCTACATAATTATTTTGATAGGAAATTAGGAGAGATAGTATTAAAGCCTGCAAGAGATAAACAATTTTAAAACTGAATAACTACTAAATTTTAAAGCTGATGTGTTAAGATTCTCTGATTCCCATTATAACAAATAAGCTTTAAAAACAAATAATAAAATGGATTAAATTATGAGGACTAAAATTTTGCTGTATTTGATATAGAGAACCAAAGGAGTAGAGATTTGTGGGTCACAAGAACTGTGAAGGGTCTGTGAAAAGTTTTACCTTAATAGGAAGCTAACCAATTAGCCTCTCACAGTTACATGCATAAGGGCAGAAGACATGAGAATCCTGGGTGAGAGGCAAAGGAAAGATTATTACCCATAGTATTAGTAACCAAAGTTATCCATCACTTCTGCACCAGTTTCCTGAGCTTCAGTTCCCACAAAGCAATGTAACAAGAGCCAGAAGGCATGCATCAATGGTACATGCGGTAAGTCATGGTACAAAAGAGGAACCCCAAGCTTAGGGAACACTAGTATTTTATTATAGGCTAAAAGCAAGCCTGTCCAGACTGCCCTCCAAAAGGAGATATTATCTTTATCATAATAGATAGTAACTATGCTTTCCCTTTGTTATGAAAGGAAATACTCGAAATTCTGGGACTGCATTATATAAAACATCCTTGAAAAAATGATTCAGCATAAAAGGTTGTTGTGCTTACAAGATATACAGAAATATGAGACCCATGAAGCATTGTCTCAACAGTAAAGAAGAGGGGGAAAAACTAACATTTTTAAAGCAATTACTATAGTCCAGGTGCAGCAAGAGGTACTTTACACATATTATTTTATTAAATCTTCACATCCCATGAAATTTGCATTATAATATTCATTTTATAAAATCTCAGCTACATTAAGTAATTTTCCTAATTCACCAATCTTCTAAATGATATAGTCATGATTTGAGCTCAAATGTATTTATCTCACTATACTACTCTAAAGTAGAATGTCTTCTATGTCAAGATGTAATTTCAGAAGGTAGAACTTTTAAAGAAAAAATATGTTTTCATACTTTCAATGAAGAAGTGACCAGAATTAAGAGATTACTCACTGAAGAACAGTTTTTGCTAAGTTTTTTTTTAAATGTTTGTAAAGAAATTGCTTAGCTGATGTTTCTAGAGGTTTCCACCCCAGAGAGAGGATAAAGGTGAGTGGCTTAGGCAGTCTCATTATTTGACTGACAAGGAGCAGTTGGAGTTTTCCTCTTCTGGAAATTATCACGAGCTCAGTACCTTGGACACCTCCCCAAAGTGTCATTTGCAGCTTAGGTCACTACGCATGTTAATATTGCTCTAGGGAATGAAAACCTCTGTATCTTTTCATTCTTGTACTGGAAAAACAAGGTACTACCACAATCACTTGAAATTATCTTTTCCATATCCAAAATGATAACTTTGGAATGTTTCTTAAATAACTCTTTATTTGGGGAAAAGGATGAGTGTCCAGATATATACTTCACCCTATTTAAAATAACAAGTCCTCCTTCCTAATTAGCCCTTCTTAACACGTATCCCTTATTTCTTTCTCCGTGACATTTATCACTAACATATTAAATATTTTATTTGATAGCTTGTCTGCCTTGCATAATTACAACATAAGCCACTTGAAGACAGGTATTTTCATTATTTATCTTCAAGCCTGCAAAAGCCTCCATGCCGGTCTCTGGAAACTCAACATGTGTAGTTTTATTTATTTATTTATTTTTAAGATTTTATTTATTTATTTGACAGAGAGGGATCACAAGTAGGCAGAGAGGCAGGCAGAGAGAGAGGATGAAGCAGGCTCCCTGCTGAGCAGAAAGCCCGATGCGGGACTTGATCCCAGGACCCTGAGATCATGACCTGAGCCGAAGGCAGCGGCTTAACCCACTGAGCCACCCAGGTGCCCAATATGTGTAGTTTTAATGAGTGAGTAGAGATGGATGGTTCTTGTGCAGTTATTCAGATGTCACATTATCAGTAGTGTATATATCCCCAAATGGGCTTTTGCTGCTTAATTAACTCATATTTTAAATTTGTAATATGTCTATATTTGTCTTTTGTGAATTTCCACTAACCATAAGCTAACTGCAGCAATAAATACGTAATTTTTTAGAAAACTGAGAGTGTTAAAATGGAAACAAAATAAATGATTTGGTTTTTAATTCTTTCATAAAATAATGGCATTGGTTCTCTTTTGTTCTTGAATCTGTTTCAGAGTCCAGAAAACAGAAAGGTGAAAAAGACTCTACAGTTCCCAACTTGGAAAAAGAAATGTGTAGAATAGAAGTAGAAACCTGCAGGCTGTTTTAATATTGATTATCTACACCCAGCTGCAATTTTTGCATCTCCTCTTGAGACTGACCTAGTTGTCCCAAGGGGTTGCTCTGCTGGTGAAAGAAGACACGTCTCTTAGATCAGGCTGTTACATAGTGGAAATAATCAACAACAGATGGTGATAATCTGTTACCAGTCTAATGGTGATCCCTGAAGATAGGCTGGAAAATGAAGTTTTCACTAACGGACATTTGCTACTAAAGTACAAAGTGAATAAACAGAATATCTAGTACAGCTGGAAGGGAAGCTGCTTCTGATTAGAGGAAAGGAATACACAGCCAGTTTAAGTTCCAGTGGCAAAAATCACTCTACATCAATTTCTGTATCTACACTTGACTTTTACCCTTGTTGACTATTCAACCACTTACCCTGCTGTTTCCTGAACATTGGATGTACTTAGTGACAGCTGTTGGGTCAAAGACACCTAACACATGTGGACACATACACCTTGGCCTGTCTGAGAGAATTCATGCTCTGTATTTTTGGAGCTAGGGTCAAGATTGTTCGGGATTTATTTCTTTGCTCATCCTTATGGTAGGATATATAACCTGGATGTTATTCAAGTATGGGAGACTTTAAAGAGGCTTTTTATTTGTGTGGTTGAACTTAACTACTGTCTGTTATGAAGAGTAGTAAATGCCATTCAGTTAAAAGCACCATGAAAAAAAATGCTATATATAAACTTGCTATTCAGAGTGTAGTCTGTAGACCAGCATTATCAGCACCATCCGAGAACTCATTAAAAATGCAGAATTTCAGCCCTACCTCTAACTGCATTGAAATCTGAATATTTTCAAGATCTGCAGTCAGACCTATCCACATTAAAATTTGAGAAGCATTCCTCTGACTCTACAATATTTTCACACGGCAGTGCAAATTATAAAGAGAATTCTAAAATACAAGGTTTGAATGGTGAAAGGTTAAATTGAAATATGCTACCATGATATGATGATGTTGCTGTTCCCCAGAACTGATCCTTGGTAAATTTTCCAATCTATTTATCAGAGTGCTGTCACTTCCAATGACCCAAATTCATATATTCAATCAGTAGGCTGTTTCAAAGATTTCTATCTACCCATAAAACTTCTGTCAAGCCTAGCCTCAGTGTATAAAAAATGAACTTACTATTCTTGTCCCCACCGCCCAATTTTCCATCAACAATAAAAATAAAATTAAAATCACAGTAAGATACTATTACAAATCCACCATACAAGCAAAAACAAGGCAACAGACAAATCATCCTTAGATGGCTACAATGGGATTGCACATTCTCTCCCGATAGAATAGGAATTGGTCTAGCCGCTTTGGAAAACTGGGATAATTTTTTAAGATTGATGATACTTCTCTCCACTGACCTAGCAATTCTAGTGTGTGTTATACACTCTACATCAGAGGTTCTAAGGGTAGCCTCAGGGACCACTAGCATTAATATCACCTGGGAACTTGTTAAAAATGTGAACAGTTCTGATGCTAAAATTTGAAAATCACTGCTCTCGAAAAACACTTACATCTCCAGATGCATGCTCAAAAATGTTCATTGTATTAGTGTTCAAGAGCTCAGACTAGAAACAACCCAAATTTAATCAATAGTAAAAATACATTATAAATCATGGCATAATTATATAATGAAATATTAGTTACAAAGAACAAATGAACTTTAGCTTCATGTGAAACATATATATATCTCACAAATCCAAATATGAGAACAGATACCAAAAAACCCCTGCAGTATGATTCTATTAATATGAAGTTCAAAAATGGGCAAACTAAGCATGATGGGGGTGTGTATATTAGACGGGGTTGTTTTGAAAAGCAGGGGAATTATCTTCATTAAACTCTGTGAGGGTGTCAATAAGAGATAACAACAGCAGTGGCAATATTCTACTTCTTGTCCTGGATAGTGGTTATATGGGAGTTCATTTCACAACTATTTCTAAAATGTAAACTTATTTTTCATGTGCTTTTAAAGATACATGCTATATCATACAGGAAAACACAAATACACATACACACATGCACACTCTATTTATAAAGAAGAATCTGAGGATGCACAACCTTCATTCTAAAAATGATGCATATAAAGTTATATGCATAACATGATTATCTATGTGAAGTGCTTTGTAACTGTTACCTGTCATTATATGATTATTACATTGCAAACATTAATTGAATTGATCAAAGTTTTAGTATATTGCATATAAATTTTGCAGTGATCTCCTTTTTGCCTCAAAACTTTTTCAAATTGCCCTTTATATTAAAAAAGTCACCTAGAAGAGAGGAGTAAAGTTGTCCATGTTGAAAAAATGGGTTTTTGCCAAACAACGTGTTAGCTGTCCCTTTGTGAACTGATTTTCAAAGCCACTAAGCAGCGACCACATTGCAGTTGCACATCAGAGAAATGAGACCAGTTTCCAGCTTAGCTTTTTTATTCAGTAGTAGAGGATAATAAATTTACAGGTGGCGTCCTGTTAGAATAACTAGATGATAAAGGAGAGTGAAATTTTGACACAGGATTAGAAACCAAGTAAGGCCTGGTATTAAAGGAGTAACATCAGCATCTGAAAATCTCCGTCAACTTAGGTACCATTAAGTATTCAATCTCCTTAGTGGAGCAGATTCACTAGAACCTTTAAATTAAGTAATTGATGGATTTTTCCAACCACTCTGCCGTTTCCTTCAGCAACAACATTACTCTAAAGACTGGTGAGTCATAGGCTGACCCAAATCTAACAAACAGAGGTTGTATGTGCACGGGTATGAGTCTGGATATGGGGCCAGACATCAGAGAGGTCAAATCCCAAGTGAATAGGTTTTTACCTTCAGCCAACTCTACTATTACCTAGAGGCAACACATGACTCATTAGGTAATTATGCTCTCCTCTGCGGTTTTTGAAAACAGTAGAAGTACAGTGCTAAGTTCCTCTGTAGAAAAGATTACACAACCTTTGGTGCTTAAAAATAGCATGAAACCACCAAGTAAAAAAATGACATAACACATTCCCTCCCCCAAATCATGGCTCTCATACTATAAAATCATTTGCTTTGCATTCTCTATTTTCTAGAACATAAACACTAGAGTTCTGGACTGAAGCCTTGTTCCAAACAGATACTGGATGTCCACAATAAAAACAGATGAGATGGCAGGTTCATCAGTTCATTAATTTTTTTTTAAGAGAGAGAGGGAGAGAGCACAAATGGGGGGGAGGGAAGGGGCAGAAGAAGAGAGAGAATCTTAAGCAGGTTCCACGTACAACCCGAAGCAGGGCTGGATCTCATGACCCTGAGATCATGACCAAAGCTGAAACCAAGACCTGATGCTTAACTAACTGAGCCACCCAGGAGCCTCTAATTTTTAAAGATAATATAGAGTTGTTATGGGTTCAATGTTTGGTTCCCTCCCAAATTCATACATTGAAGACTTGGCCCACAATGTGATGGTACTTTCCTTTAGGAAGTAGTTAGATTTAGATGAGGTCATGAAGGTAGGCGCCCCATAATAGTATTGATATCCTTATAAGAAGAGGCCAGAACTCTCTTTCTACCATACACACAAATAGCAAGAAGGTAATCATTCTGTAAGCCAGAAGTGTTCTCAACAAAAACTGACAATACTGACATCCTGATCCCAGATTTCAGCCTCCAGAACTGTAAGAAATAAATATTTTGTAATCTGTCCAGTCAATGGTATTTTATCACGGCCGCCTGAAGTAAGACAATAGTATATAAAGTCATAATATGTGCATTTGTGTGTGTGTGTATGTATACACACACACATGTGTGTGTATATAGTAACTAATTTGAATATATGATCTCCAATCTAATATAATGTTCTCTGCATAAATAGCAAGCCAGTTTACTATTATTAGGTAGCCACTAAAGATCCTTCAACATATTATTTCTTGAGAATGCATTTTCTCTCCTTTTCTAACAAAAAGCATTATACGTGGCCACAGAAAGACTGTCCAGAATGTTGAGGCATTTTCTATCTATATATTTGTTCACAAGTATTGGTGATCTCTCAGTACCTGCATTTCTGGCAAGGAAAGCAACACTGGTTGGTGTTTCTTCAGTGATTGTTCAAAATCCCCCTCCTTCTAACCCTTTTCATTGCCAACTGGAAAGAGTGAATTTGTTTCAAATATTGCAGAAGTATAATAAGTTAATAACATTAACTGCAAATCATTTAACTATATCTACAATTTTCATAATGTTCAATATTTAATGCTGCAAATATTCAATGTTATAGAACTCAATGGCAAAATGAAGGGGCCATCATACTTACACAGATATTCAACAGTGTATTATTTCATCTCCCTGCAGTTTTTAATTATTCTCTTACATGGGTAGGGAAACAGTTGACTAAAAAAAAATGCTTTGGTTTGGCTTTCTGAGTTTATTTTCCATGTAATAATAACCATTGTTATATAAAGTCAAAATAAAAACAAAACCACCTCCAAATTTACTGATCCATGGATTGTGTGGGACAAAAATTTCAGCAATTTAGACAAGACCTATTGGGGGTGCCTTACAGCTCTTCCAGATAAGCTAAGGTTTAGCTGGGAAGAATTGTAGGTTGTGGGGTGACTTGATGCTAGACTTGTGTGAAAGTGTCTTCACTCCCATGCTGCATGCGTAATATTGACTAGCTGGGACTCCAGCTAAGCTGCCCCAAATACCCACCTACCATGACCTATTCATGTGGTCTCTTCATGTGGATTAGTTTGGGCTTCTTCACAGGAATGGCAATAGAGTTCCCACAGTGTGTGTCAAAGGAAAAACAAGCGAAGCTGTGTCAACTTTTATGAACTAGCCTCACAAGTCACAATGAGTTCAAAGTATATCATTTGTATTAACTTATTTATCCTCCTAATAGCATGCAATGGCAGCCAGATGCTGACTGGGAATACAATTATCTGGAAGTTTAACTGGGTTGGATATCCAACATATCAGCTCTCATTTCAGCTAGGCTGTTGTCTGGAGAACCCACAGGTGATCTTTCAAGTATGGTGATCTGAGATAAGAACATCAGGAAAACCTTGTGAAAGCTATTTCTAACTTTGATAGGCTGAATAATGGCCCAAAAGATGTCCACATCCCAATCCCACAACCTGTGAATGTATTACCCTAACATGGAAGAAAGAGATTTGCAAATGTGATTAGGTAAGGGTCTTGAGATGGGAAGAGTTCCCTAAATTATCTAGGTGGGTGCTAAATGCAACCACAAAGGGCCTTATGAAGGAGGCAAGAGGTCAAAGGTAGAAGGAGGAGATGGGATAATGGAGGCAAATGTTGGAGTAATGTGGTCTGAAGATGGCAGAAGGGAACATGAGCCAAAAATATAGGAGACTCTAAAAGTTAGAAAAGGTAAGGAAACAGATTCTGCCCTAGAACTTGCAGAAAGAATGCTGACCTCATTCCAATGGAACTGATTTTGGATTTCTATCCTTCTGAACTCTAAAATAATGAATGTGAGTATGCCTGAGTGGCTCAGTCAGTTAGGCATCTGCCTTTGGCTTGAGTCATGGGATCAAGTCCTTCAAAAGGCTCCTTGCTCAGTGAGGAGCCTGTTTCTCACTCTGCCTGCCACTACCCGTGTGCACTAGCTCTCTCTCTCTCTTTCGCCCCAACAAATAAATAAATAGAATCTTTAAAAAATAAAATACAATTATATTAATTAAATTAATAAAATAAAATAAAACAATAAATCTGTATTGTTTTAAACCTCCAACTTTGTGGGAATTTCTTCCAGAAGCAATAGAAAATGAATACATCAGGATAGCCTCAGAAGTTACTCAGTGCCATTTTTGTATATATTATTTTTTGGTTATAAATGAATCAGAAGCCTCCAGATTTAAGGAAAATAAACACAGACCCCCACCTCTTGATGGAAGGAATTCCCACAAACTTGCAACTATGTTTTACATTGATATTATTAAAAATAATATCAACCATGAAAAACATAAACCTTAGACTATCAACCTGATTATCATTATACAATTATTATGAGATAATAGGAATTAGAAATATTAATAATAAAAATGTCAATAACACCATGAATGCATGTACTTTAGTCTATCATTATTCTTGAATCTAGTCTAAACAGTTTTCTTTTCTTTTTAACAGAAATCATACTTTCTGGATTAATGGTTTTTTAAAGTGTTTTTGGCAATAGAATACCTGTAAGTCTGCATGATCTTTATAGAAAATAAAGCAGCAAGTTACTTAACTTTCTCTAAACCTCAGTTTTCTCAACTGTAAAATGTGTATAACAATTAGTAACTCAAAGTTCTGTTGTGTAAAATGAAGAGAACGTTCCTAAGAAAGGGTTAGTATAAAGTTGATGAGACATAGATTTCCAGAAGAGAAATGGGCTGCAAGTGATGCATGGAAATTAAAGATGATGTCTTCTTCTAACCTCGGGGCAAACATCTTTGGGAGTTGTGATGAAATTCTTACTGATCCCAATGAGAAGAGCTGGTAGTCAATTTGAGGACTTAAAGCCTAAGGTTCCTGTACATTAAATTCTAGAACACCATTCCTTCCATCAGTATGAGGCAGCATAAAAGTGAGCCTAATGAGACACATGAGCATTCTGCATCTTTTGCTTCACCTTAGCTGCGTCCTCTCAATTTCCTGTCCTTCTAAGACCCATTGTCCTTTTCCTCTTAAATTTCACCTCCGGTCTTCACTCTCAAGGTCATACCCAAGACCGTACCAAAGTGTTTCTATTAAAAATTTTTTCAATGCAATATCTCATCACGTGATCACAACCTGAATTATGTTAGCTTGCACAGGTTACCCTACTATGACCATTCTTTAAGTCAGTCCTACCTTTTTTTTTAACATTGTGCATTACTGCCTCGTGATATCACCTCCATTTTTATCCAGAGCAGAGTTTATGACCATTTACTATAATCAGTCTATTGTAAATACTCACACCTTTCTTGACCATCTCTCCCTCCACAGGACTGGCTTGCCAGCATCCCAACTCTGAAAACAGTCAATTCTCAACCCTCTCTACCTCAGTAGCTAAATAGAAGTGGAGAAAAGGATTCAGTCAAGTAGACTGGTTTCATTCTAAATTCGAGATCACAAACCACAAATGCATTCCTAACACTATATGAAAGTCTGCTATGTTTCCTATCCTTTGAGATAGCTAATTAAAATCTTTTCTTGCATCCTCTCATTTTCAGGAAAGTTCTAGTCATCCTCCTCTGACCTTCAACCTCAGTTCATAATCTGAGAAAATAGAATTCATCAGACCATTTTCTATCACCAAAAGTACAACCTACTTACTTATTTGCACCCATCTTCTTTGTTCCTCTTTTCAAAACTTAGTACAGGCCCTCTATTCTATTTTAACACCCTCTATAGACATAACCTGAGGCCCATCTCCTACATTCATACATCATGTTTTTTGATCATTCATACATTTATTCCATCATCAATCTATTCTTCTCTAATAGGTCATTCCCAACAATATACAAACATTCTCTAATATTCGAGTATAACATAGTGGTTAGAACATGGGCTTTACCCAGCTTCAAATCTTAGATTCACCATTCATTAGTTATTTAAACTCCCTCACTTACAAGTGGGATAATAATGCAATGTACTTTATGGTGTTGTTGTGAGGATTAACTGTTATTACATGCCTAGTGCCTAGTAGGAAATCTATGGCTATTAATTATTATTAATGTAGTATTTCTACTCCTAAAAAATCACCTCATATGACCACACAAATAATCCCAGCTATAGTCCTTATTCTCCACCACACTTCACAACCAAACTTTCCAAAAGTGCTGTCAACAAACATGATTCACTCATGCTCTCCCCTCATATGTGCTTCAAGCTGCTGTCATCTCATCTCTATTCCCTATCACTTCACTGAAATTTCTCTTTCATAGTCATCAAAAACCTACAGATTTCAAAACTTAAGGCACATTATTCTGCACTCATCATACTTAATTTAACATGTTGGCAGCATGACAATTTGCAAATCTCTCTCTTGTTCTCTCTCTTTTTTTGGGGGGGGGGTCTTCCTCCCTTGGCTTATAAGATAACAAACACTTTTTGTTTTCTTTCTACCTCTGTAGCTGCCCTTTCTCAGACTTTTGAAAACCTCCTCTACCTAATTTCTAACTTTACATGATGAAATCCCTCTTTTTTACATTATGCTTTTTGCAAGGAAATTGTCTCTAAAATCTTTTATATGCCAAAGACTTCCAATTTTATATCTCTAGCCCAAACATGTCTTCTAAACTCTAGGTCTATGTATCAAACTACTTGACAATACAAATACATATAAATTATACCACGTATCAGACCTAAGGTTGACTTCTACTTGAGTCCATATCTATTATCTCAGTCCTTCTTATCTTATTAAGCAATCTAGCAGCTGCCCAAACCAGATTTCTTGGTATCATGTTTGATTCATTCTTTTTTTCTATTTCTCTCCCTCTTCCTCTTCTTCACTCAGATAACAGCCAGAGCCATAGATAAATGTCTATGTATATGTTACTTCTTGAAAGAGTATTCTCAACAGAAATGGAATGAGAGAAACAAAATGAGGCAGGCAACAAACTATAAAGGGTGTGTTCTCAAGAGGAATCTATCTGCACTCGGATCCCACAGGGAGCTCTGGAACATTCCTTACACTTCAAATATGCTCCCTTCTTTAGTGAAGGGGCTGATTTATTTCCACATGAACTAGTCATTAGCTTTAGAGTTAGCTTTAGGTTCCCCCACAGGGGGCCATAAGGGGCATGGAATCTCCAAGACAAAGCAGCAGCCTAATGGCAGAAAACAATTCATTGGCAAAAAAGACAACCGTTGAGTTTTAGCTGCCAACACTAAACACAGGGCAGGTGCTTTCTTTGGCCCAAGAAAGGGAGACTGGGCAACATCACAGGAGTGTCCTCCACAATCTACCCATGCACAACACAAATCTGCTTGCTTCTATCCATTATAGTTTCTTTAGGATTCAAGTTCATCATAAGTTCCAACTACAGTCCTCATACTTGGTATGGAAATTTAACTGCTACTTTTCATCCCCATCCTCATCACTACCACCCATTCTAATTTCCCCTCCCTCCCAACAAGCACCTCTGCTGGTCTAGGTGGTTTATTTAGAGGGGTAATCCAGACCTTCGCTGGCATGGAGTCTAAGGCCCAGGTCATCATGTCCTTATTAGGCTGTGGTCCTTCTACTTGCCTTTTTACAGTTATAACTGCATAGTAAATGCAAAGGTGCCTCCGAGAAATATTTGAGCGCTAAGCACATTCCTCTATGTCCCATTTATATAGCAGTAGTCCTATCTCATTATGATAATTAGCTCATCTTCCTTTGCCAGCACGGTAACTCCTTTCTCTGCCTGTTGGCTTACTAGCATAAAGAAGCCAGTGTGACAAGGTGGCGACTGTAGCTTCAATTTACTGGACTATGCACTATTATGTTCCCTGGGGTAAGTATCCCCACCCCTGCAACCCGGGAACCAGAGTACTGGTAAATGAGTTCACAACTACATTCCCTTCTTGGTTTTTGTACTCCTGTGTTCTACGAGTTGGAGACACAAGATTGTATAAGGATCACTGACTTAAGGAGTATACTGAAATTAAAGGACAATACTTCATTTCTGTAGGGTGTCATCTCTAAATTTCCATCAGCTGCCCCTATAGAAACTGTCCGCATTGATTTCTCAGGCTGAAAGCTTCTATATAGTGCAGTGGGGTGGGATCAGTGGAGCCCATGGTTTTGTAGCCACCACCTGACCTGCTTTGATGGGAGACAATGTTATATTTGATTACATGGTGATATATGAGACGCTCTACAGCCCTCTGAATGGTAGTAGCAGATGAGGTATTGTGGTTTAAAAAAATGCAAATCTGAAATACACACACACACACACACACACACACACACACCCAAGTTAGATCAATTAATTGCTCTTTCCAGGGTGAGAAGAGTCTCTTACAATCAACTTGTCCTCAAGTAACAAATTTCCCTGAGCAGTGGGTGGAAAGTTGGTTTCTACTGATGGCAGACTTTACAACTGGGCACAGCAGTAGCTAGATCAGCCTTGGTAAAATGGTGTCCATGCTGCTGTGTCCATGCATTAGCTCTTCCTCTGCTACAGTGATTACTCTCTTCTGTTCCTCAGTCCATTATGGGCAGAGACTGGTGAGCATCTACTGACAAAATAATCTTATCTTTTTGTTACCAATGGCTCTTTTGCAGTGAACACTAATATCAAAGAGAAATACCATCATATCTTGTGGCCACTTCCATAGACACATAGGCCTACATGCATCTCCCCAGACTTTCTTATCTGCAATATTCCACTCTTGGTGTATCCAGACCATTAACCAACAAAATAAGCCAACTGAAACTGCCTATGAGTTGGTATATACATCTATTATCCAACCACTTCTCTCACAAAATGAAATGCCTGGGCAGCTGCATTGCTCAAAGCACTGCCATTTGGGGCATTTCTTTTCATCCCCCCAGTCTCTCCTTGATCAGTCTTTACAGTATTCCATTTTTCACTTGCCTCCATATGTTATATATAAGCCAACCAATCTCAGGCTTTTTTCCTCCTCCTTCAGTTAGTCATAGGCACACCTGCTGAGCCATAGAAATGAGCTGAGGCAGAGTTTTTTGGTGCACAGTGATGGGTGAAATGGGGGTCTGCACCACTCTGTTCAGCTTATGTGTACATTTGCACTGGAACCAGCACAGTTTGGGGTTTTCTGCTTCCATTTTCAAATGGATTGCTGCCCAGCTCCCCTGACTATGGGAAATGTCTTCAATTCCTTGAATTCAATGAATATTAATAATACACTTATAATTTGCCTCTACATAGGCATAGTGAGGAATAACCTGTTGTTATGCTAAAAAATACTAACCAGAAGTTCTGAAATTATTTCAAACTCTGATAATTCAGCTACTGATTACTCAGAGATTCAAAAATATTACATAGACTTACATTTTCTAGTCCGGTAGGAAAGAAGTTTAGAAGTCGCCATTCTATCCTAACAACAAATAAAGTGAGGTTACAGGACCAATCACTGCCCCCCAAATTGGAGAGACAGACAGGCAGACATAGAGAATCACAATTTATCAGAGCAGAAACCCATGAGCTGAAATCTCTATAGGAAACAATATCCAGGTAGAGAACCTGAACTGTAACTAGTAAATTTCTAGAGGCTCAGTGTGAGCAGGTCTGAGAACTCCAGTCATAGAAGGCCCCACATTTTTATAAATTTTGTCATCTATGACTCTACCAAGTCTTCTTAGTGAATATCAGAGGAAAATCCCTGTGTGCTTCAGCCACGTGTGGTAGAGAAGATTCAACCCAAATTCCTTGACCAGGTAAGTTGAAAGAAAACAGCAAATATTATCAGGGCAGTTTTTCATTCCTTTATTGTGAGTGCCCAATATTATTCTGGATTACATAGATTATCTCATCTTTCTGGTACCTACTAGTTTTGTTTTTGTTGTTTCACTTCTGAAATTACATGAGACACCTGAACATGGACATCAGGCTTTACTTACCTTGAGTTGGTGGTTGGATTTCCAGCAGACCAAGTTGGAGTAAACTTCTTTCTAAGCCAAACCACCATTTTTCAAATACCATTCAATTTACATGGAATTTAGTTAGAAATGAGAGATAATGCTTTGTGATCTTCAAAAGTAAAATGGAACAATATATATACTTCTCATTCATTGATTGTCCATTCACAGATAAACACATTAGCCCATGACTCTTGGAGCTTGAGATCGCTGTAATAAGAGCATGTTACTCATTTTCTCACATAACTTGTTATGCCATTCAGGCATCCTGAATCACACTACTCCATGAACCTATATCACATCAAGGAAAATTGCCAGCTGAAAATTTATGTTGAAGAGTTGACATCAGTTTCTAAAGTAGCCCCAGGATATGTATCAGAAAATAGATTATACGTAAAAAGAAAGAGAACAGAAAATAGTTTGTTCCCTATTTTAAAATACCTAATTAATATAAAAAACCAACCTTGTTAAATAAAATATTTCCTTTTGCAAGACATCTACACGTTAACTTTTTTTGTTTTAGTTACTCTGATAACTAAAATCACTAACACATATTAAGTGCTTACTATGTGTCAGGTGATGGCACTTACATGTAATCTTATTTATTCCTTAAAGAAATTCCTTAGGAAGTCTTCACTTCCTAAGTAACTTTCCCATGGTCACATAGTTGGTGGCAAAGCCTGAATGACATCCCTCAGACTTTATAGTCTAAGCTGCCAAGCACTAGGCTATGATGCCCATTATATCTGTATGTGATTTCAAAAATATTTTAAATAAACTTTTGTTATTAAATGAGACCTTAGGTGACTAGAAGAAGAGTGCTTATGTCTTTGTTATTCATTCTGATTTGAGATCCTTTAAAAAATAGTTATGAACTGGCAGGTCACATAGGCTATATCCCACCCATGGATACGTCTTTCTTGGCATAAGAAGTACTGTGAAATCTATAAATAGGTAGATGGTGTTTCAAAATAAGAATACCTATATATATGAAATCTAGATTTCTAACTTTCCCTGAAAAATTAGATCTAACCTTAAGTCTAGGAAATTATCACTTAGAACATATTGGTGTTTTCCAACTATATCTAAGAGTGAGAAGAAAAAATATGTAGAATATTTCATAATCTGTTTAATCTTTTGAGGTTGGAGGATGCTTATGATTCTGCCACTCTGCATTCTTTTCATCCAAACCTACAAAGCCAACATGCATTGATCAGAAGGCTTAATATATTTTTTATTTACTTTTTAAATTTTTTTTATTATGTTCAACTAGCCAACATATGATGTAGTGCTCATTGATTCATTAGGTGTGTATAACACCCAGTGCTGAATGTTTTAGAAGTGACCCTGTGAATTGTTATCCAGACTCCAAATGATTAGTAACATTTGCTTTGAATTTTTAATAACTTTGTTCACCTAATAGTTGGATCATTAAAAAGTACCTCTGAAAAATACTTTGGCTTCACTTTCTATAAATAAAGAGTTCCATCAGGTGGCCATCTGTTACATCAGAAATCAATATATTCTGTCTAATTTCTCTCTGTTATATCCTGTGTCAGTTTCATTCACCTTCAATTATTAGTCTTACTGTGACATATAACAGAGTCAAGTGTTATAGCCACTACCTAGAAAGTCTGTTTCTTAAGAAGTAATATAGGGCACATAATATCTTTAAAAATGCACCAGCCTTCCCAACTAAGCGGTTGTTTAAAGTTTTTGAAATATTTAAAATTTAGAGTACTAGATTTCAACCTTCTCAAAAAACAGTGTATCAAATCTGAGTGTAAATGCCCTAACATCACTTTTATGACAAATAGCATATTTTATGTGCTTGGTAGAAAAACTAAAAATAAAATGGTAAGTTGAAGTATTTTAATGGATTAAAAAGTACATCTCTCAACAACGTACTATACACACATATACATAAACATATACAACAGCTCACTTATCTAAAAGGATAATAACAGTGCCTATATCAGTAGGCCATGGGCTGGTCGGAGAAACTGGTTATCCACACTACATAGGTTTAACAGGAAGTGCTCAAATAAAGAGATATAAAGGCTTGTGCAACCCAGGGGTTGAGAGACTTGGGGAGTGAAGGTCAGGGAGGCCACTTTTAGCAAATCAAAACTGCAGAGATCACAGGGAAGCCACCAACAATGACCTCAGTGGTCTATAACATCCAAGGGGGCAATTCCCAGGAATATACCCAAATGCAATGCACCTACCTGGCCCATATGCCAAAGTCTCTGTACCTGACTGTAGCAGTCATGTGGAAAAGCATGTGTCAAGGGAGTCTAGGAAATGGAGTTTCAGGGCCATGTATCATTTTAAGCACGAGGAGAGTTGTAAAAGATAAGGATGTATCAACCCAAAATATTTAACCTAGTGTCACTTTTTTTTAAATTATTAAGCAATAGAAACTTATTGTCTCATGGTTATGGAGGTCAAAAATCTGAAATCAAGGTGTTGGCAGAGTTGCTTCCTTCTAAGGCCTGTGAGAGAATCTGCTCATGCTTCTCACCTCTTTTCTCATGGTTTCCTGAATATCTTTGGTACTCCTTGGCTTGCAAAAGTATCACTTTAATCTGTCTTCATCTACACATGCATTCTCCATGTAAATATGTTTGTCTCCAAATTTCCTTTTTATAAGGAGATCAATCTTACTGGACTAAGACCTACTCTGATGACCTAATTTTAACTTTATTACCTCTGTACAGACCTAGCTCCAAGTAAAATCACAACTTGAGGTGCAGGGTTAGGACTTCAACATATGAATTTGGAAAGGACACAATTCAGCCATAACAATTATTTACTATTATATCAAATTGCTCGAAAACTTAGTGCCTTGAATACATTATGATTAGCTCCTATGGTTTCTGTGAGTCAGAAGATGATCACCTGGGCTCAATAGTTTGACTTAAGAGCTCTCATTGTTTGGCAGTCAGGTATCAAGCATTGCAGCAATCATCTGAAGGCTTGAGTGGGGTTGAAGGATCCACTTTCCATGGTGACACAACCACATGGCTTCTGGAAGCAGACCTTAGTTCTTTTCTACCTAGACCTGTTCATACGGTTGCTAGAGTGTCCTAAAATATGGTGGCTAATTTTCCCCAGAGCTGAGGATCCAAGAGACCAAAGTGGAAGTTACAATGTCCCTGTCACTGGCATCCTGGCTTGGGATTACACTGAACTGAATGTTCTAGTCTCAACTGGTCTCTACAGTTCTCACAAACATATTCTGGTCTGTATATTGTTGTCATCTCTGTGTCTTTGTAGGAGAATAAGGGCCTGAAGCTTACTAGTCCATCATTTTGCTTCCAGTGCCAGTTCTATAACCACTCCAAATTTTCTCTGTAAGTATTTACTAAATCCAATTGAATTTACTTGGCAGTCTATACCTTAAACATACTTAAAAAGAGCCATATAAGGAAAACTCATAGTCAAATCAAAATATTGATGCTAGATGAAATCTACTGAATTTATTATAGAAGAAAATATGAGTTCTGGTAGTGGTGGTAGGGCATAACCTGCCATTTATAGATGATTTCAACTTGCTGTTATTATGGTTGAACAATCTACATGAAGAATCTCAGGAATTAGGGTAAGAAAATAGAGATAATGTTCATGTTTTTATTCAACAAAGTACAATTACATCAATATTATTACTTAATTGAGTCTATTCCAGGTTCAGGGAAAGATCATGTGTAACTGGGGCTAGCTCTCCCTTCAATGGCATAAATGCTAACAGTATTCAACCTTCATGCTAAATAGTAAAACCTAGGCACAAAGATATTCTTTCATGGTTTTGGGTTTTGGAGAGACTTATGTTTTAGCCCAAGGAGGTATTGCTGATTCATTTGTCCCTGCAAAGAGATTTTCTTACTTCTCAAATCCACTAATAGAATATAAAAATTAAAATACCCAACTTTTCACCCTATTTTCTTGACTTGTCCTAGGCATGATTTAAAATCATAGCTCATTGGGGCACCCGGGTGGCTCAGTGGTTAAGCCTCTGCCTTTGGCTTGGGTCATGATCTCAGGGTCCTGGGATCGAGCCCTGCATCAGGCTCTCTGCTTGGTGGGGAGCTTGCTTCCTCCTCTCTCTCTCTGCCTGCCTCTCTGACTACTTGTGATCTCTGTAAAATAAATAAATAAAATACTTTTAAAAAATTAAATAAATAAAATAAAATAAAATCATAGCTCATTCAGTCAATATGTTATTACTGGGGATAATTGGAATTGATAGACAAATGGGTAATATAAAAACATAGTCAACACTTGTAGCTACAGTTGGTAAAAAATAAATATGGGGTCTTGGATTCTTAACTAATTCTTTGCCCTAAAGGAATTCATAAATACAAAGAGAGGTGAAAAAGAAGAAATGGAAGAATGATGACAGAGAATGGGGTAGAGGAGAAAAAAAGTGAAAGAGGAATCGAACCAGGGAAAGATGGAAGGGTGAATGAAAAAGGAAATAAGAAAATAAGGAGGAGGAAAGAAGATGAAGCAAAATGATGTAGGGATATCATGAAAATTTAGTTACATTTCCAACAACAAAAATTGTAGGAAGTTTTAGATAAATGTCCCATATTATGTTGGGTTTATAGAGCATAAGTCAGATGGTAGACAGTAGTAAAATATTAACCATCATTCTGGATGTTCATTTATTGATTCATGTTTTGAACACAGACTTAGTTCAAGGCATTGAAACATGTATAGCTATGTAACAGTGAAAATACATGGAGAAAATATTTCCTGTTTTGATTTAGCTGTTGTAGTTTTAGGTGAAGAATGTGTCAATGAATTTGAAAATAGACATTTTAAATATATCATCAGAGGTGATTATTGAAGAAATATCAATTTTTAAAATAGATAATGTTCATCATCCATCTCTTTAAATATTTTACTTTATATCTTACCATCATAATTTTGAACCAAATATTATAATACTTAGAATAAGATGATAAAGTACATTATCATGCCATATGACATACATAGGATATTGTACTTATGTTAACGGGAACCATCTTCCAAATAAGCCTTCCCTGACACATTTGAATCACATTTTTCTTATGAATGCATCTTTAGAAAACATGTCCAATGAGCTGTACTTAAACATATTTCTTCCACATGGGGATTTAGAATAAAATACAAAGAATAGTAATTGTGCAAACAAAGCCAAATTCTTAACATTGAAGACTGCATGGGACCATACGAGAAGAGTTTACAAACTCCATTCACCCAATGAAGAGCCAGGACAGGCTCCGTGTTCGAAGAGACAAGAAGGGCCTGCACTGATGAAATAAACCACATTACTTAACACTGTTTAGTTTATACTGTAAATGTGGGTAGATCATCTAGGCTAGAAACATTATTTCATCCGTGGGGCATACGGTAATTATATCTACATGAAAGCACTTTTGCTAATCACACACACGCACACATCTTTGCTGCTGGTGGGGTGCAGATGATACTAGGGAAACCTCACGGATTTTGGTTCATCACCACATTTTTCTCTGTGTGTATCTCCTACCTAAGGGGCTGCTGCAGCTCTTCTCAAATGTCTCCTCCTCCCCCGACTCACTACACAGAAGATTACAACATAAACACAGCACTGGAACGGAAGGTTACAGTTCCAGGAGAGGAAGGGAGTCTGGCAGATTTTATCAACTATTGCTTTCCCTGAGCTTAGTCTGAAGCAGGCAATCTGTGCATTTAGCTGGGTGGCCCATGACATAAAATCCTATAGCTCCATGGAATGAGTGGCCCAAACTCAGCCAAAATGTAGGCCTTGGGTATTAGGCTGAACCACAAGGCTATCTTAAATATCTGCTATGTGTCCCATTCTATATTGTTTTAAATGCACCTTAAAAAAAAAAATTCACAACAGTCCTATATAAATAAATAATTATCTGTACTTATGAATGAGAAAACCGAGGTTCATGAAGGATAATTTGCCTAGAATCAGGATGCAAACTCTGGAAAAATCAGATCTTATGTTCTCTCCATTGGACTCTGGGTCATAATCACAGACCATTAGAATTAAAAGAATAATTATGCCCCACACAGCACCCAACCACCACCATAATATGTAATTCAGAGTACAACAGTATTTTTTAAAAACATCACAAGGCTGCATTGTAAGCTGAAATTTAAAATATTTCCATTCTATATCTGTGTTTGTAAAGTGCCGGATAAATTCATTGAATGTGGGCTTTTCAAACTTGATTTCCATTCAGTGATCCTGTTTGCTGGTGCCCTGATGGGGAGTGTGGTATTGACTCTCCCGTGTTGCTGCCTTAGAGGAAGATGTCTTAATATGCCATTTATAAGACAAACAATCTGAGCTTCATATGCTCTCACTGGTGTTTTAGGCTTTTCTGCCTAAGGAGTCAATGGAAATCACATTTGGTGTGCTTATTTTGATGCTCACCCAGATCCCTACGGGGCTTAAAGAGATTAAGTCCTTGTGATAGCCAGATTGTTGGTATTTAATGCTCCATTACTCACCCTTCTGCAGGGTCCCAGAAGGCAGGTTGGCAGATCCCAGGCAGCAACTGAAGCAGACACAAGTCTAGTTGCGCTGGTCTTTAGGACCAAATGTGTCAGACTGACCCCTAAATAGGAAACATGTGCTTTCCAGGAAATACGATGGGAAAAGTCCATACGTTCAACATGTCTTAATGTTGTGTTTGGCTGTTACAGGATCAAAGTCCAGATGATTTTCACAAGTGCTATGCCATGTGCCCCCTTCCAAGCCAAATGCTGACAAGAAATATTTCTGGTGGTGTTAGGAGACAATTTTCCATGAATTTCCTGCATTTCTGCATGTCTTAGACAAGACACTGACTCCCTTTGTTCAGGAATATATTTTTAAGGGTATTAATTTAGCAAAGAGCCTTGAAAGAGAGAAATCATGTTCCCTCCAAAGGTAAGAGGAGGTTTGATTATTATCTAGTATAATAAAAACAATGTCTCCCTCTGGAATTAAGACAGGTAGACTTACTGCCCATTATAAAAGATTTGGTTCCCTAAGCTTAAGTTTCCTTTTTTCTTACTCAATTTGGCACACATACAGTGTTACCTGGTCTTCTTCACAATATTGCATATGACTTGGGGGAATTGGTCCAAAAATGATGATACTCTGGCTATTGCTGCTGCTATGAGTAATTAACTGTCTTTGGTCTCCGACTCATGAGTTTCCGATCTTCTGCCAGCTGAAACTAGTAGGTTGATTTGTTACCTTGTAAGCAGGGTAAAATTTCAGACCGTTCGAAGTTCTTAACAGATAGTTTTCAGTCCTTATAATTTTCTAAAAGCTTATACATTACATGTTTGAATGTTGTGTGCATATATATTGTCTATCTCTGTGTGCTATTATAATAAATCCATATCATTATGTATAAGTGTGCTTACAAAAAACATGTTTAATCATTTTTAATATGACAACTGCTTGTTCATCATTTAGGAAAAAAGTGCATACTTTTGCATGAGCTTTTTATAAAGATACAACTCAGAATCACATTTAATCCTTTTAAAAATTTATTTACCTTCTATAGATATGCTTATTACTAATTTCATGACAATAAGTAGTTCCTGAGCTTCAAAATGAAACAATTGACCTTTTCCTCAAAATTATATAACAAATAAATATTCCTTTAAATTGTACATTAGCAAAACCGTAATAATTTTAAGTCCTAGGATTTTTTACTTGTTTTAAAAATGATGTGATGTATTAGCATAAGTGAGGATAATAATAAGCATCATGTAGTAAACATAATCACCCTTAGCTTAAGAAAATTTTGAAACCTCAAGAAAGGTTAGTGGGATAAAATCATCTATCATAGAATGAGGATAATGAAAGAGAACATATATTCTCAAGCCCCAGCCAACATCTGAATCCCTCTCTGTAAGTCACTGAATAGAAACTACCCAATCAGTCCATTATTATCTCCAGAAAGAGAGAAGCCATCTCCTAGAAGTACCCCATTCAAATATCTTTTTTAAAAGATTTTATTTATTTACTTGACAGACGGAGATCACGAATAGGCAGAAAGGCAGGCAGAGAGAGAGGGGGAAGCAGGCTCCCTGCTGAGCAGAGAGCCCAATGCCAGGCTCCATCCCAGGACCCCGGGATCATGACCTAAGCCAAAGGCAGAGGCCTCAACCCACTGAGCCACCTAGGCAACCCCCCATTCAAATATTTGAGAGGCCAAATTCTTTGAACTCTTTATCATATTGAGGAAATATTTGTTTCTCTGAATTTCACATCTGATCCTGCTTCTGACAGAAATAAACTTCTAGTATGGACTCCAATATCAGAGCTGACATTCGTCAGCTGAGTGATTTGTGAAATCACTCTAACACTTTAAGCCTCAGTTTCCTCATCTATATAGGTGCATAATAATGGTCACTTCATTTTCTGCTGTGAGGGTAAAGTGAGCTTTTGCATGTATGAAGTACCTAGGAGGGAGAGTTACAGCTATTACTCACCTTCATTTCATGGCCTGCTGGCAGGTGACTGCATAGTCATTTCCTAATGATGATGTTAGGGGTGATGGTTTGATCCAATGTGCACCAGTCCGTAACGTATGGCAGTCAATTCTTAGATTACATTCACCCAAGCTTGTAATTAAGCAGTCTTGGTTTTAATATTTTGTTGGTACAATTTTGGGGTTGATTTTGGCTTAATGATAGTATGAGGTTTCTGCATGGGATTTGGGAGTGGTCTCTCTAATCTTAGACAAGTTACTAAGTAATGTAAAGACTCTCCATCTGTGAATTTAATTTGCTTAATTTGACTGTGACTCTTATTGGTTATTTAAATGGCTTTTTAGGTTTTCAAGATTGAAAGAAAACCCATGTGATTATTGAAGTTAAGTTTGAATTTTTATTGAAATAAATATAACAATTATTTATTTATTTTAAACATTTTTATTTATTTATTTGACAGCGAGAGAGAGAGAGAGAGAGAGTGCACAAGTGGGCAGAGGGACAGATGGAGCAATAGGCAGAGGGAGAGGGAGAAGGAGGTTCCCCACTCAGCAGAGAGCTCCACACAGGGCTAGATCACAGGGCCCTGGGATCATGACCTGAGCCCAAGGCAGACGCTTAACCAACTGAGCCACTCAGGTGGCTAGAAATAAACCTAACTTTAGAGCTAAACACCTTGAATACTTAGAATCTCAACCCTCCTTCATGCCTGACTATACTTTACTTATTTTGAATATTAAAAAAATTATTTATATTTGAGTATGCATTTGAGCTCTTGAATTTTCGAGTATGTATCCTTGATAAATATACATTCATTGACAAAAAATAAATATCTTACTATACTATTCCATACTTTATAAATTATATAAAACTAGGACTCTTAAAGATTTAATCTGAAATATAATATTTGAGCTTTATTCTATTAACTACAGTTAATGATAGCAGATGTAAATCCAGATTTCAAATAGTCTCCTAGATAATTTCAAATTACTGTGGCCATTATCTGATTAGATAATCATTGCTCTTATCCTATAATGTGATCTACAAAGAGATGATATTGGGAACAGTTGTCAGTATTACCATTTCTTTCTTGATTGCTTTTACTTACATTGTTGGTGTTATTGGTAATCCATGATTTGCTTAAAGAGTTTTTTTTTTAAAGCACATGTTTATTTTGTGAAGTACCGTGATCAAAACTAGATTCCAATCCATCGGTCTGTTTGACTACAATGCCTGGTAAAAGACTGAAAGCACTGAGTGAGTGAGAATGCCACAGGCAGTCTCTTTGCGTTGTGGAACTCTTACCTCATTTGCTTTATGTGCCATTTGACCTGGACTCAGTAAGAAGACTAGTGTGTCTCTGTATTGCAAAACAATGAGACTTTTTCTTTTTTTCTAGTTAAAAATCAACTATGAATAAAAATCATAATATATTCTTGCAACTTCAGTGGTTCATGTTTCATACATTTATACTTGCTCTGGAGATCATGTTCCCCTGCCTTATTCAGGTTTGGAACTTGGAAGTATTGCCTACATGTAAGCACCTACCTTTTACAGAGAGAAAAATAATCTGGTCAATAGTTACATCATCTATTGAGGGGAAGTCTTTTATACTGAGGCTACTTCTAAAAGAGTGGGGACTGCGTGTTCTATAGCTGCAGAGCCAGTAAAGGGCATGCATGTAGCTTTGCATGTTACCAAATAGACAACTAGTTTAGACATTTCGAGCTAACATGTAACCCTCCCAAGGATTGAACTGAGTTATGGAGACTGCCTTCATTGGCAAAATGCACTGCAGACAAATTGGCCCTTCCATCTTTTATCTGTGGACTGTGCTTGTTATAGTAGGTGACATAACACTGAGTGGTGAGAAGCCAGAAAAAAAAAAAAAAAAAAAGGATGCTTTCTGGGATGTCTTATGGTGTGGGATTTGTTCCAGAAATTCCGACTTTATGAAGTGCCCCTCTGAGTAGCAATTTATAACACACATTAATTCAGTAGTAGCTGAGCAAAGCTGAACAGGATTTCCCAGGGTGCTTAAGTTCCAGATTGTTTCTCAAAGGGTTACATCAATTATTGTCACCTTTTTGTCAGCTGTGAACCATGATTAATTGGAGAGATCCAAATTTCTGCATGTCTTATGTCCCACATATCTTTGCTTCCCCATCTGCTTTGTCTAACGTGTTGACCAACAAGTTCCACTTCTTGTATTCCATCAAAACTAGAGTAAATGTCTCACTCTGGGTTGGAGAAAAACAATGATGATGGGAGAAATAATGACATAAGTGAGTAACAAAAACAGTGATTTAGTAAAGAGACAAGCTGCAGCACATTTAAGAGGGAGACCGAATTACATTCTATTCTCTTCAGTAATGTGTAAAAGGCAAAGATCTACTAGCCCAACCTGATTTACATGTAATATTGAGTCCTGTACCCACCGGAATCAGAAACATATAGGTTGCTTTACCTCTAAAAGAAACTGACAACTGATTGACAAATAATATATAGACATTAGTGGGAATTAAAAACTGATACATGGAGGATACTGGAACTTTTTCTCTAATGTGAAATCTCTTAGACTGGAACCTCTTTTATTTCTATCTTTTTGAAACAAAATCCCTTATTACCCAGCCGATGATGTGTGGAGAATTATTGTCCACTCCAGGATTTTTGAGATTTCCAGTCACTTAATACTCTTAACTAACTTCCATCAAATATTTCCACAAATAAAATCCTTTCTAAGCTACCTAAAGCCTTGTTGGAAAATGGAAGGTTTATGAAAAATAAATATACATAATAGGCTTCAGCTGATATTTTGCAGAACAAAACCAATGGCCCTGTTCGGTCAGGAAAGTTGGGGTGTAGGTAGGCTTGAGCTAAGACAACAAAGAGCTTTACTGGCTTCAGAGCTGCTTCTCCCTCTATGAGGAGGTTCGGAATTTAATTTGTAGCCCTGTTCATCACTGAATACAGACTTCAGCCTCTCCAACTGAGGAGCCAAACCTGAGCACAAAGGAAACTCTGGAGTCCATAGAGCATAGCCTAAGCCTGCTCCCACCTGCAGAACACAATTGGTGGGCTCACTTGACCAGGGAATTCAGTGCACATTTTGGCCCGATTTGAGTCCCCAGTCAGTGGGTTTGCTCAGGCCCTGGGCCCTCTCCTTTGCCTTGCCTAGGAAGAAACACTAATGAATAGCCCCATGTAAAACTGAATATAGTAACCTAGTCCTGACCATATAGTAAGCCTGAACAGAAAATCCAGGCAACCATGGAGCCCACCATACAGCATCACTTGGGAAGAAAACCAAGCCAGCAAACCCTGTGCAACTGTTCACAGCCAGTGGCACACACCCCATACACCCCTGTCCCCATCCCCATCCTCAGAGTTTGAACAGTGGCCTTGCCCCAAAACAGAGCACAAGAGCAGGCCTCACCTGCTCATAACAGCAGACACATGCAAAATGAGCTGATGGGTGAAGAACTCGTCTTGCCAAATCAAACCTGTAAAGTCTGGAAGAGGAACCCCATTACTCAAATGTATAGATGCCAACATAAGGAATTAAGGATCACCAAAAAAACAGGTTAATATTATACCACCGAAAGGAAGCTCCAGTAACTGACCTAAAGTAATGATAATCTATTCACTGTCAGACAAGAATTCAGAATAATGACCTTAAGGAAATTTAGTCAATTACAAGAAAACACAACATTGCAATGTGGCAACAGTGGTGCAAATTCACTTGTAACTCCAGTTAAAAAAAAACAAAAAACAAAAAACAAAAACAACAACCATGAAATTGGTAAAAATAACCAGAAATACAATAATCTGTTATTAGTTACACAATATATATAAAACGTGTGTGTGTGTGTAACAAGAACCTAAAATGTGAGAGGGAAGAGAAGTAAAAGTGTCAAGTTAGGAATTCTACTGAAATTAAGTTGTTATCAGTTTAAAATAGGGAATTATAAGTTTAAGATATTTTATATAAGGCTGATGATAACCACAAGGGAAAATCCTATAAAAATTACACAAAAGAGCACAATAGAGAAGTCAAAGAATACATACTGATACCAAAAAAACATCAAAACACACAAGAAAAGGGGTACCTGGGTGGTTCAGTGGGTTGAGCCTCTGCTTTCGGCTCAGGTCATAATCTAAGGGTCCTGGGATCAAGCCCTGCATCAGGATCTCTGCTCAGCAGGGAGCTTGCTTCCCCCCCTTTCTCTGCCTGCTGCTCTGCCTACTTGTGATCTCTCTCTCGTCAAATAGATAAGTAAAATCTTGGAAAAAAAAACAAAAAACAAAATACAGTAGGATAAGAAATTAAAAAAAAAAAAAAAAGATCTACAAAACCACCAGAAAACAACAGAACAGCAATAGTGAGTCCTTACCTATCAATAACTGCCTTTTTTTTTTTTTTAAGATTTTACTTATTTATTTGACCAAGAGACAGAGAGAACGCACAAGCAAGGGGAACCACAGAGAGAGGGAGAAGCAGGCTCCCCGCTAAATAAGGAGCCCAATATGGGACTCCAACCAAGGACACTGAGATCAAGACCTAAGCCAAAGGCAGATACTTAAGGAACTGAGCCACCCAGGTGCCCCTCAATAAATGGCTCAGGTCATGATGTCAGGGTCCTGGGATTGAGCCCCACATTGGGCTCTCTGCTCAGCAAGGGAGCCTGCTTCCCTTCCCCTCTGTCTGCCTGCTGCTCTGCCTACTTGTGATCTCTCTGTTAAATAAATAAATACAATCTTTTTAAAAATAATTGTTTTAAATATAAATAGATTAATGCTCCACAAGCGAAAAGACAAAGAATTGCTGAATTGACTAAAAAAAAATCTAACAATATGCTGCCTACTACAGACTCATTTTAGCCTAAAGACACACATAGACGGAGAGTAAAAGATTGTAAAAAGACATTTCAAGCAAATAGTAACAACAATAACAACAAAAAACAGCTATAGTTTGATGAAATAGACTTTAAAAATGGTAAAAAGAGACAAAGAAGGTTATTATATAATGATAAAATTGTTAATACATTAAAAAGATATAACAATTATGAATATTTATGTGCCCAACATTGGAGCAACTAATTATATAAAGCAAAAAATAACAGAAATAAACAGAACAAAACAAAAACAAACAAACAAAATCCCCAGTAATTCAATAGTTGGGAACATTAATAGCCTGCTCTCAACAATGGATAGATCATCCAGACAGAGAATCCATAAGAAAACAACAGATTTGAACAGCACTATAAACCAAATGGGCCTAACAAACATATATAGAACATTCTATCCAACAACAGTAGAATGCACATTCTTCTCAAATACACATGGAACATTTTCTAGGATAGACCATATGCTAGTACACAAAACAAGTCTTAGCAATTTAAAAAGATTGAAATCATACCAAGTATTCTTTCTGACCACAATGACATAAAACTAGAAATAATAACAAGAAGATAAATGGAAAATCTCAAACACATGGAAATTAAAAAAGTCTCCCGAATAACCAGTAGGTCAAAGAAAAAATTAAAGAGGGAATTTTTAAAAAGTTCATTGAGATAAAAAAGGAAGCACAACATATCAGAACTTGGGGGATACCATAAAAACAGTTCTAACAGTAAAGTTCAAAGCAATCAACACCTATATTTAAGAAGCAAGACAAACCCCAAATAAACAAGTCAACTCTACCCCTTAATGAACTAGAAAAAAAGAACAAACTGAGTCCAAAGTTAGGAGAAAGAAAATAATAAATAATAGAGCAGAAAGAAATGAAATAAAGAACAAAAAAAAGTAGAAAAGATTAACCAGACTAGGAGTTGGTTCTTTGAAAATATAAACAAAGTGACAAACTCCTAGCTAGACTAACAAAGGAAAAAGCAGCAAGAATGAAAACTAACAGAATTGTAAATGAAAAAACAGACAATATAACTGACACCACAGAAATATAAAGTACCATAAGAGACTACTATGAACAACTATATACCCCAAGATGGAACAACATAAAAGAAATGGAAAGATTCTTAGAAACATGCAACTTATCAGGTATTAATCAGAAAGTAATACAAATTATGAATAGATGAATTAATAGTAAGGGGATTAAATCAGTAATTAAAAAAAAAAAAAAAAACTCTCAACAAAGAAAAGCCCAGGACCAGATAGCTTCATGGATTAATTTTACCAACATTTAAAAAATTAATACTGATCCTTTTCATACTCTTCAAAAAAATCTAAGAGGAGGAAACATTCCCAAGTTCCTTTTACAATGCTGACATTATCCTGATACCAAAACCAGAAATAAGTGCTACTAGAAAAGAAAACTACAGGCCAATATTCCTGATGAATACAGATTGAAAAAACAAAACAGAACAAAACAGAAACCTCAATAAATCCTACCAAACTGAATTTATCAATGCTTAAAAGCATCATACAACATGATCAAGCAGGATTTGGGGAGCAAGCATTGTTCAATATACACTAATAAATCAATGTAATACATCATATTAATATAATGAAAGAAAATAATCATATGGTGACCTCAATAGATACAGAAAAACATTTGATAAAATTCAACATCTATTCATCATAGAAAAACTCTTAACAAATTAGGCACAGAAGGAACATATTTCAACATAGTAAAATCCATATATGACAAACTCACAGATAACATAAAACTCAATGATAAAAGGTTGAAAGCTTTTAGATCTAATTAATAAATTCAGTGAAGTTGCAGGATACCAAATTAACATGCAAAAATCAGTAGTGTTTCCATACACTAAAGACAAATTTTCTGAAAAAGAAATAAAGAAGTTGATCCCATTTACAATAACACCAAGAACAACAACAACAAAAATATTTAGGAATAAATTTAGTTAAGGAGATGAAAGATCTCTACTCTGAAAACTTCAAGATGTTGATGAAAGAAATTGACAAAGACACAAATGAATAGAAATTTAACCCATGTTAATTGATTGAAAGAATTGATGTTAAATATTGATGTTATGAAAAATCACCTATACATTCAATATAAACCTATAAAGATTTCAATGGCAAGAATTCAATTTGCAACAGTAGAAAAAAACACTCCTAACATTTACACAGAACCACAAAAAGACCCCAAAGAACCAAAGGAATCCTGAGAAAGAACAAAGCAGGAAGCATCATATTTCCTGATTTCAAACTATACTATAAAACTGTAGTCATCAAAACAGCATGGTACTGGCATTAAAAACAGACACATAGACCAAAAGAACAGAATGGAGAGCCCAGAAATAAACCAAATATATATGTTCAACTAATGTTTGATAAGGGAGTTTATATCACTCAATGGAGAAAAGACAGTCTTCAATAAATGGTGTTGAGCTAATTGGAATTTACATGTAAAAGAATGAAACTGAACATTTATCTTGCAAAAATTAACTCAACATGGATTAAAGATTTAAATTAAAACCTGATATCATGAACCTCCTAGAAGAAACATAGGAATAATACTCCTTGATATAGGTCTTAGTAATGTTTTTTTGGATACCTAAAACCAAGAAACAAATTAAGAATAAGTAAGTAAGACTATAGCAAACTAAAAACTTTTGCATAGGAAAACAAAAACAAAAAACATCAGCAAAGTAATAAGACAACCTGTGGAATGGGAAAAAAATATTTGCAAACCATATATCCAAAATATATAAAGAAGTCATACAACTCAATAGCCAAAAAAAAAAAAAAAAAAAAAAAAAAAAAAAAAAAAAAATTCTCCAAAGAAGATACAGGAAAGGCCAACAGGTTCATAAAAAGATGCTCAGCATGATTAGTTATTTCGGAAATGAAAATTAAATCCACAATGGGATATCACCTTACATCTGTTGGTATGGCCATCATGAAAAAGACAAGAGATAACAAATACTGGCATGGATATGGAGAAAAAGGAATGCTTGGGCACAGCTGAAAAATAAATTGGTAGAGATATTATGGAAACATTAAAGATAATCCTCAACATGTCAAAAACAGACTACTATATGATCCAACCATTCGACTGCTGAAATTATATCAAAAGGAAATGAAGACACTAACTCAAAAAGATGTCTGTACTCTCATGTTCATAACAGCTTAAATCAGAATAGTTAAAACAAGGAAACAACCTAAGTGCCCATCAATGGATAAATGAAAAACGAAGACATGGTATACATACATAAAATAGAATATTATTCAGCCATACAAAAATGAGGAAATCTTACCATTTGTGACATGGATGGGTCTTGAAGGCATTATGCTAAATGAAATAAATGACACAGATAAAGATAAATACTATATTTTCCACATATATGTGGAATCTAAAAGAAAACAAATTTAATTTAATAGGAAAAGATATCAGACTTGTGGTTACCTGGGGTAAGCATGCAGGGAGGGGGAATGAGGAAGGTAATCAGAAAGTACAAACTTCCAGTTGTAAGATAAATAAGTACTAGGGATCTAATGTAAACACTATGACTATAATTAACACTGCTGTATCATATACAGGAAAGTGAAGAGAGTAAATTCTATGAGTTGTCATTATAAGGAGAAAAATGTTTTAGTTTTTCCCTTTGTTTTCTTATCTAATGAGAAGATGGATGTTAGCTGGCCCTATTGTGGTTAATTACTTCAAAATATATTTAAATCAAACCACCATGCTGTATGCCTTAAAGTTACATGAAGATATATGTCGATCACTTCTAAATAAAACTGGGGAAAAAATAAAAAAGATATTATGGCTTGCAACCTTGTCTCAATGTTTACTCTTGCCAAAGTGTACATCCAGAGTTCCCCTGCACCCAGTGTGGATGACTTCATGTTGTGGGGAGCTTCCAGTTTTAACTAGGTGCTTGTGATATTTTCAGAATTGGTGGTGCCCCCATAATATGCAAAAATGCACTGCTCAACAATAAAACTTATTTTCTGGATTTCTGTGCATTTTGTTTTTTATCAAATTTGATAGTTGTGCAGAAATTGCATGGGGCACCTGGGTGGCTCAGTGGGTTGAGCCTCTCTCTGCCTTCGGCTTGGGTCATGGTCTCAGGGTTCTGGGATCGAGCCCCACGTCGGGCTCTCTGCTCGGGGGGGGGAGCCTGCTTCCTCCTTTCTCTCTGCCTGCCTCTCTGCCTACTTGTGATCTCTATCTGTCAAATAAATAAATAAAATCTTAAAAAAAAAAAAAAGAAAAAAAAATTGCAAAGAAATAGTGAAATTAGTCCTCAAACATTTTTCTGAATGGAGACAAAGTTCAACAAAATAACTATAGTTCATATGAAAGTTGATACAGTTGATATTCAAGGGGAAATTTTCTGACTCTGAGGTTTGTTAATGATTCTGATTAACTTTCTGCAGGAGACAACAGAACAAATTGCAAGTGACTGTGGGCTTATAGTAGGAAAAGGCTGAGGACACTTTGGTCAACATGTAAGTTAATTACAATGAAAACAAATCAAATTTAATAAAGCTCTATATCTTACTTATAAATTTTTCTTATTTTTTAAATTTTTTAATTAACATATAGTGTATTATTAGCCCCATTGGTACAGGTCTGTGAATCGCCAGGTTTACACACTTCACAGCACTCAACATAGCCCATAACCCCCCCAATGTCCATAACCCAACCACCCTCTCCCTACCTTCCTCCCCCAGACAACACTCCATTTGTTTTGTGAGATTAAGAGTATCTTATGGTTTGTCTCCCTCCCCATCCCATCTTGTTTCATTATTTTCCTTCCCTACCCCCCAAAACCCCACTTTGCCTCTCAACTTCCTCATATCAGGGAGATAGTATGATAATTGTCTTTCCCTGATTGACTTATTTTGCTCAGCATAATATCCTCTAGCTCCATCCACGTCGTCGCAAATGGCAAGATTTCATTTCTTTTGATGGCTGCATAGCATTCCATTGTGTATATATACTACATCTTCTTTATCCATTCATCTATCAGTGGACATCTGGGTTCTTAACATAGTTTGGCTATTATGGACTTTGCTGCTATAAACATTCAGGTGCACGTGCCCTTCTGGATCACTACATTTGCATCTTTAAGGTAAATACCCAGTAGTGCAATTGCTGGGTCATACTGTAGCTCTATTTTCAACTCTTTGAGGAACCTCCATGCTGTTTTCCAGAGTGGTTGCACCAGCTTGCATTCCCAACAAGAGTGTAGGAGGGTTCCCACATCCTCACCAGCATCTTGTTGATGTTAGCCATTCTGACTGGCATGAGGTGGTATCACATTGTGGTTTTGATTTGTATTTCCCTGATGCTGAGTGATATGGAGCACTTTTTCATGTGTCTGTTGGCTGTCTGGATGGCTTCTTTGCAGAAATGTCTATTCATGTCCTCTATCCATTTCTTGATTGGATTATTTGTTCTTTGAGTGTTGAGTTTGGTAAGTTTTTTATAGATTTTGGATACTAGCCCTTAATCTGATATGTTGTTTGCAAATATCTTCTCCCATTCTGTCAGTTGTCTTTTGGTTTTGTTGACTGTTTCCTTTATTGATTTTGATGAAGTCCCAATGGTTCATTTTTGCTCTTGCTTCCCTTGCCTTTGGCAATGTTTTAGGAAGAAGTTGCTGCAGCTGAGGTCCAAGAAGTTGCTGCCTGTGTTCTCCTCAAGGATTTTGATGGATTCATTTCTCACATAGAGGTCTTTCATCCATTTTGAGTCTATTTTTGTGTGTGGTGTAAGGAAATGGTCCCATTTCATTCTTTTGCATGTGGCTGTCCAAGTTTCCCAAACACCATTTGTTGAAGAGACTGTCCATTAGACATTCTTTCCTGCTTTGTCAAAGATTAGTTGACCATAGAGTTGAGGATCTATTTCTGGGCTCTCTATTCTGTTCCACTGATCTATGTGTCTGTTTTTGTGCCAGTACCATACTGTCTTAATGTTAACAACTTTGTAATAGAGCTTGAAGTCTGGAATTGTGATGCCACCAACTTTGGCTTTCTTTTTCAACATTCCTCTGGCTATTCGAGGTCTGTTCTGGTTCCATATAAATTTTAGGATTATTTGTTCCATTTTTTTTAAAGGAGGGTATTTTGATAGGGATTGCCTTAAATGTGTAGATTGCTTTAGGTAGCATAGACATTTTCACAATATTTGTTCTTCCAATCCATGAGCAAGGAACATTTTTCCTTTTGTGTGTGTGTGTGTGTGTGTGTGTGTGTGTGTGTTCCTCAATTTCTCTCATGAGTACTTTATAGTTTTCTGAGTACAAATTCTTTGCCCTTTTGGTTGGGTTTATTCCTAGGTATCTTATGGTTTTAGGTGCAATTGTAAATGGGATCGACTCCTTAATTTCTTTTTCTTCTGTCTTGTTGTTGGTGTATAGAAATGCAACTGATTTCTGTGCATTAATTTTATATCCTGAAAGTTTACTAAATTCCTGTACAAGTTCTAGCAGATTAGAAGTGGAGTCTTTTGGGTTTTTCACATAAAGTATCATATCATCTGCAAAGAATGATAGTTTGACTTCTTCTTTGCCCATTTGGATGTCTTTAATTTCTTTTTGTTGTTTGATTGCTGAGACTAGGACTTCTAGTACTTTGTTGAATAGCAGTGGTAATAATAGACATCCCTGCCGTGTTCCTGACCTTAGTGGAGGAGCTCTCAGTTTTTATCCATTGAGAATGATATTTGCTGTGGGTTTTTCATAGATGGCTTTGATCATATTGAGGTATACCCTCTATTCCTACACTTTGAGGAGTTTTGATCAAGAAAGAATGCTGTACTTTGTCAAATGCTTTTTCAGCATCTATTTAGAGTATCATATGGTTCTTGTTCTTTTATTAATGTATTGTATCACATTGATTGATTTGCAGATATTGAACCAAACTTGCAGCCCTGGAATAAATCCCACTTGGTCATGGTGAATAATCCTCTTAATGTACTGTTGGATCCTATTGGCTAGTATTTTGGTGAGAATTTTGGCATCTGTGTTCATCAAGGGTATTGGTTTGTAATTCTCTTTTTTGATGGGGTCTTTGTCTGGTTGGGGGATCAAGGTAATGCTGGTGTCATAAAATGAGTTTGGAAGTTTTCCTTCCATATCTGTTTTTTGGAAGAGTTTCAGGAGAATAGAAATTAATTCTTCCTGTAATGTTTGGTAGAATTCCCCTGGGAAGCCATCTGGCTCTGGGCTCTTATTTGTTGGGAGATTTTTGATGACTGCTCCAATCTCCTTATGGTTATGGGTCTTTTCAGGATTTCTATTTCATCCTGGTTCAGATGTGGTAGTTTATATGTCTCTAGGAATGCATCCATTTCTTCCATATTGTCAAATTTGCTGGTGTGTAGTTGCTCATAATATGTTCTTTTAATTGTTTGTATTTCTTTGGTGTTTGTTGTCATCTCTCCTGTTTCATTCATGATTTTATTAATTTGTGTCCTTTCTCTTTTCTTTTTGGTAAGTCTGGCCAGGGGTTTATCAATCTTATTAATTCTTTCAAAGAACCAGCTCCTAGTCTCGTTGATTTGTTCTATTGTTTTTTTGGCTTCTATTTCATTGATTTCTGGTCTGATCTTTATTACGTCTCTTTTCCTGCTGGGTTTAGGCTTTCTTTGTTGTTCCTTCTCTAGCTCCTTTAGGCGTAGGGTTAGGTTGTGTATTTGAGACATTTCTTGTTTCTTGAGAAAAGCTTGTATTGCTATATATTTTCCTCTCAGTATTGCCTTTGCTGTGTCCCACATATTTTGAACTGCTGTATTTTCATTATCATTTGTTTCCATGAATTTTTTCAATTCTTCTTTAATTTCCCAGTTGACCCATTCATTCTTTAGTAGGATGCTCTTTAGCCTCCATGCATTTTGGCTCTTTCCAAATTTCCTCTTGTAATTGAGTTCTAGCTTCAGAGCATTGTAGTCTGAAAATATGCAGGGAATGATCCCAGTCTTTTGGTACCGGTTGAGACCTGATTTGAGACCTGATTTGTGATCTCTTCTGGAGAATGCTCCATGTGCACTAGAGAAGAATGTGCATTCTGTCGTTTTGGGATGGAATGTTCTGAATATATCTGTGATGTCCATCTGGTCCAGTCTGTCATTTAAGGCCTTTATTTCCTTGTTGATGTTTGGCTTGGATGATCTGTCCATTTCAGTGAGGGGGGTGTTAAAGTCCCCTACTATTATTGTATTATTGTCAATGTGATGTGTTTCTTTGATTTTGTTATTAATTGGTTTATGTAGTTGGCTGCTTCCACGTTGGGAGCATAGATATTTAAAATTGTTAGATAGAACCTTTGAATATGATATAGTGTCTTTCCTCATCTCTTATTATAGTCTTTGGCTTAAAATCTAATTGATCTGATATAAGGATTGCTACCCCAGCTTTCTTTTGATGTCCATTAGCATGGTAAATTGTTTTCCACCCCCTCACTTTAAATCTGGAGGTGTGTTTGGGTTTAAAATGAGTTTCGTGTAGACAACATAAGGATGGGTTCTGTTTTTATATCCATTCTGATACCCTGTGTCTTTCGATTGGTGCATTTAGCCCATTTACATTCAGGGTAACTATTGAAAAATATGAATTTAGTGCCATTGCATTGCCCATAAGGTGACTGTTACTGTATATTGCTTCTGTTCCTTTCTGGTCTACTACTTTTAGTCTCTCTCTTTGCTTAGAGGATTCCTTTCAATATTTCCTGTATGGGATGGTTTGGTGTTTGAAAATTCTTTTAATTTTTGTATGTCCTAGAAGCTTTTTATCTCTCATTATATTTTCAATGGTAGCCTAGCTGGATATAGTATTCTTGACGGCATGTTTTTCTCATTTAGTGCTCTGAATATATCATACCAGTTCTTTCTGGCCTGCCAAGTCTCTGTGGATAAGTCTGCTGCCAACCTAGTATTTTTACCATGGTATGTTACGGACTTCTTGTCCCAGGCTGCTTTCAGGATTTTCTCTTTGTCACTAAGACTTGCAAGTTTTACTATTAGATGTTGGGGTGTGGACCTATTCTTATTGATCATGAGGGGGGCTCTCTGCACCTCCTGGATTTTGATATTTGTTCCCTTTGCCATATTAGTGAAATTCTGTACAATAATTCTCTTCAATATACCTTCTGTCCCCCCTCTCTTCTTCTTCTGGAATCCCAATAATTCTTATGTTGTTTTGTCTTATGGTATCACTTATATCTCAAATTCTCCCCTAGTGATCCAGTACTTGTTTGTCTCTCTTTTGCTCAGTATTCTCTGTCATTTGGTCTTCTATATCACTAATTCTTCTGCCTTATCTATCCTAGCAGTAAAATCCTCCATTTTTTATTGTACCTCATTAATAGCTTTTTCTACTTCAACTTGGTTCGATTTTAGTTATTTCTCCAGAAAGGGCTTATATATAGCCAGAAATGGTTTCTCTAATATCTTCTATGCCTTTTTCAAGACCAGCTGGCACCTTGAGAATTGTCATTCTGAACTCTCTAGATCTGATATATTACCAATGTCTGCATTGATTAGGTCCCCAGCCTTTGGTACTGCCTCTTGTTCTTTATTTTTATTTATTTATTTTTTTTTTGTGGTGAATTTTTCCGCCTTGTCATTTTATCCTGATAAGAATATGAATGAGAGAATAAAATACTAAAAGGCTGGTAATGATCCCAGAAAAATGTGCATTAACCAAATCAGAAGAGCCCCCAGTGGGGAGTAGTAAGGAGGTAAAAAGAAGTTCAAAAAAAAAAAAAAAGAAAGAAAGAAAGAAAAAAGAAAATATGTATATTAGTCTGGTGACTAGCACAGGGTCACTCACTTAATTTTGGGAGTATTTTGGTCTCTTAGAAGAAACTACCTCCCAAAATTTTAAAGAAAGAAAGAAAATATATATATATATATATATATATATATATATATATATATATATAATATATAATAAGGATAAACATGATGAAGGGATGGAATAGGACTATAAAGATGAAAAATTTTTTAAAAATTGCAAAAAAGGATTTGATAAGATAAGTTGGTTAAGAAAAGAAAGCAAAAGAAAGTGGAGAGAATTTGAAATTTGCTCAGGCTGGAGACTAGAACAAGCCCTACGCTAGATTTAGGGTATATTCGATCTATTAGAATAAGTTGTATCCTGGAGCACCTGGGTGGCTCAGTGGGTTAAAACCTCTGCCTTTGGCTCAGATCATGTTCCCAGGGTCCTGGGATCGAGCCCCACATCAGGCTCTCTGCTCAGCAGGGAGCCTGCTTCCTCCTCTCTCTCTGCCTGTCTTTCTGCCTACTTGTGATCTCTGTCAAATAAATAAATAAAGATCTAAAACAAAAACAAACAAAAAGAAGTTGTATCCCAAAATTTTAAAAGATAAAAAGATAAGATAAAGTTAAGATAAAAAGATAAGATGAAGATAAAGTTAGATACAATGAACAATAAAATATGACTATAATAAAGGTTCGAAAAGATTTTTTTTAAAGAAAGGTATTGTTAGGCTAAACTGGTTAAAAAGGTTAAAAGTGGAAAGAGTAAAAGTTAAGAAAATTAGAATAAGAAAAAAATAAAATTTAAAAAATTTAATTAACTTTGCAAGAGTAAAGAATCATGGGGAGGGAGCCATGAATTCCATGCTTTGCTTTCCCCTTCTCTGGAATTCCGGTGTTCTCCTTGATCAGCAAGCTTGGTCTTGCTGGATTTCTTGCTGATATTCTGGGGCAGGGCCTGTTGTACTGATTCTTAAGTGTCTTTGCCCAAGGCAGAATTGCAATGCCCTTGCCAGGGGCCAGGCTAAGTAATCTGCTCTGGCTTACTTAGCTCTCAGGAGCTAAGCTCTCAGGATTACTTGCTCTCAGGAGCTTTTGTTCCCTGAATGTTTTCCATAGAGCTCTGGAGGACAGGGATGAAAATGGCGGCCTCCCCATCTCCAGCCCAGAGGAGCCGAGAGCTTGGGACCTCACTCCTCAGTGAGCCCTCAGAGAAAAACACTCAATCATTCCTGTCTCCCTGGTCTCCAGCCATTCTCTGAGCTCACCCAGCCTGTGATGAGTGTTTCTGTCTCTGGCACATGGCCCCACTTGGAGTCTCCAAACCCAGCAGATCCCTGCTGCTCTCCCCAGAGAGAGGGGGGGTCTCCCCAGGTCTGCCACTTATGGAGTCCCTGCTCAAAGAGCAGTGGCCTGACTGTGCCATGGATCACAGTCCAAGGTTACCCCAAGCTGAGAGCTCACTCCTCTGCTCTGTCTCTGTAGCCAGCTTCCCCACTCTAATCCCTGTGAGCTCTGCTACCCTTGACACCCCCGATCCTTCTGTGACCCTGTGGGACCTGAGACCACACTGTTCCTGCAAGGACTCCACCCCTGCTTAGCCTCTGGAGTGATGTCCTTCAGCAGAGCAGACTCCTAAAAGTTCTGATTTTGTGCTCTGTCTCTCCACTGCTTTCCAAGAGCTGGCCCCTCCCCCTGGGGTCTATCTTCCTGTTGCTTCAGATTCACTTCTCCGCAGGTACTAACTTTCAGAAAGTGGTCTATTTTCTGTTTCTAGAATTGCTGCTCTTCCCTGCAATCTCCTGTTGGATTTGTAGGTGTTCGGAATGGTTTGATAACTGTCTAGCTGAACTCCTGCTACCTGATGTCATCTCAGTCTGCTAGTCCTCCGCCATCTTGACTCCTCCCCTATTTATTTACTTAAAGTTTTGTTTTGTTTTGTTTTGTTTTGTTTTAGAGAGAGATAGAGTGGGAGTGGGGAGAGGTGAGGGGCAGAAGAAAAGGGAAAGAGAATCTCAAGCAGTTTCCACGCTCAGGGCAGAGGCTGACACGGAGCTCAATCCCAGAACCCTGAGATTATAATCTGAGCCAAAATCAAGAGATAGAGGCTTAACCAACTGAGTCACTCAGGTGACCCTGATCATATATATTTCTATATGAATTTTAGAATCACTTCATTAGTTTAAAAAATGGCCTACTAAAATTTTTGTCTGGATTGTGTTGAATCTATAGATCAATTTTGGAGGAATTGTCATTTTAGCATTATTAAGTCTTCCAATCTATTAAACAAAGCATATCTCTTCACTTAGGTCTTTCAAAATTTCTCTCAGTAATATTTTGTAATTTTCTGATCTTGCACATCTTTTATTAGATTTATCTCAAAGTATTTTGTATTTTTAATGCAGTTTTCAATTTCATTTCTTAATTTCCATTTCTGATTATTCCTAGTATATGGAGATAGCATTGATTTTTGTATAATGATCTTATAGCCTACAAACTTGCTAAACACACTTATTATTGAATTGCTTTTTGTAGATTCCCTTAGGTTTACTATAGAGATGATCCTGCTGTCTGAATGACACTGACTAGCACCTTCAACACAGTATGGAATAGAAGTGGCAAGTGCAGATACCCTATCTTACTGCAAATCTCAGGAGAAAAGTATTCAGCCTCTTATCAAGAAGTATGATGCTAGCTATTGATTTTTACTTGTGGTCTAAATGATGTTCAGAAAAGCCCATTCTATTCCTAGTTTGTAAGAAATGTTTGTCAGATATTGATGTTGAATTTTGTCAAATGCTTTTTCTGGGTCTATTGAGTTGATAGTTTCATTTTTTATTTTTTACTTTGCTAATACGGTGAATTACAATTATTTTCAATTGTTAAGCCAACCTTGCTTTCCTTGGCACCGATCCCATCTACAGACTCTATGGTTTGTGAGACATAAGAAAAAAAGTATCCACCAACTCAAGTGGGCTTGTATCAGCAAATTGGAAGATGAAGCACAACATCAAAGAAAACTAGAGGAGAGCTTACTGACAACAGAGAGACAGTTTCATAAGATACAAGAGAAGGGTGAAGGCAGTAACAGCAGTGCTTCAGGCTGGCTGATGGTGAACGGTGTGGGCTGTGTTAGGAACATGATGATTCAGAGCATTATAGGGATGAAAATATGATAGAGCATTTAAACAGTTGGGAAACTTACACCTTGAACATTGACTGAAAGTGCATGGCTTAGATGAATGCTCTGAGAGTCTAGCAACTAACAGAATCATCCTTTATGTGAAATCAGTTGTGGCAACTTCAAATATTTGCAATATCTGACTCTTGCATGTTCTGAACAACAGTTCAGACACTGTGGTCTTGATACATGCAGATTCTTAGGATGACAGGTCCCAGAGACTGTGATATCTGGCATGGCGTAGGCGAGAGATGGCCACAGAGATTCATGCCTGATATGGCATCTATTGAATCTGAAATACTAAATGGTTTCCATCTCATTTTAGAAGGACACTGTCTACATAAGCTCTGGCCAATCTTTACTGCCTTAGCTCCTGACATCCCATCCCTAACTCAGCATCTAGGAGCCTGCTTCTTGCAGATCAGCACCACTCCAAGAAGGCAGTTGTTCTCCAATCCATTCCTAGACTCCTGTCACTGGGTCTGCCTATCTGCATAGTATTAATGTTACTTATGCTGCTTCCAAACTATACAACAACATGAGTGGCCTGAGTATTTATTAAGACATGTTCAAAATGGTATAGTATACCTGTTGAAAATTTCTCTGTATCACTCCCCTCCCTACCTCTCCTATTATTGACCTCCTTATTTTAGGGGGCTGTTCTAACCCTTTCCATTCCCACTGAAGTCAATTTTGCTATATCCAGTTGTATCCAGACATAGAAATCACATTATAAATGTAATCCCAGAACCCTGATCATGACCTGAGCCAAAATCAAGAGACAGAGGTTTACCCAACTGAGTCACTCAGGCACCCCAGATCATCTGCATTTCTATATGAATTTTAGAATCACTTTATTAATTTAAAAAATGGCCTACTGAAGTTCTTGTCTGGATTGTGAATTATGTGAATAATTGTGAATTATTGTGAATTCTTTTGAATTACGATATTTTGTAAACCTCTGCCACTTGTTCTCTCTCATTGCTGAGTTAACATTGGGTTGATCAATATATGATCAAGAATATTATACTTATGCTCATTTTTACTTGTACCTAAAAGATGTATTCAAGTCATACTTGAGGAGTTAATATGATAGACTGGAATAAAATGGACAAGTTTAACTTTCATTTTGGTTACAGCCATGACTTTGGCATTTGGTGGTCAGCAGAACAGCAGAAGTATATAAGAGCTAATGAGTATAATCTATTTCACAATTAAATGCCACCTGCAGATGGGAAGCAACTGAAGCAGCCCATATCATAGCTCTACCACATGAGGCAAAAACTCCAGGGCTGATCCCTTGACTTCTTCAAGGTGGGTGCAGGTTATCCTGCAGGTTATTGCTAAACTTCCAGTCATATTTGCAAGTATCTTTTAAATTAGTTAACACTAATTAAATAGCTGTTGTTTAAAAACTATAAAAGCCATCAAGTGAGATATCACAGAAGTTTGTAGTGTGTGTATATTCAAGTTGATGTTCAGTAGGAAATCTTGGACAGGAATGTGCTGAAGGTTGCCTTCTGGAAATGGAACTACAACTAGCCACAGTTGCTCAACACACTGGCAAGATTAGTTCTAATAATGCTAGTTGCTCTAGAACTTAGTATATGTTTTGTTTTCTATGGAATCTCAGTATTAGAAGCCAATGGCTCCTTGAGCAGCTTTCTTTTAACTGGTTAAATGCTACATTAAGTTAAAAAAAATTCAATTTTTAGAGTGCCTCAGTGGCTCAGTTGATTAAGCATCTGCCTTTGGCTCAGGTTATGAACCTGGAGTCCCAGGATAGAGCCTCACACTGGGCTCCCCACTCAGTGCGGAGACCCCTCTGACCCTCTACCACTCTTGTGCTCTCCCTCTCTCTCGAATAAATAAAATCTTTAAGAAAAAAAAGAAATTGCATTTCCTTAGTGAGAAACAGTTGAGAAGTTCCCCACTTAAAGACTGCAAGGTAAATTCTCTTTACCCAAATTCTCACAAGTTATAAAATCTATTGTCATATAGCACATGAAAAGGACATTAACAATAATTGGAGCCAGAGGCTCCTGGGTGGCTCAGTCAGTTAAGTGTCTGTCTTTGGCTCAGGTCATGATCTCAGGGTCTCTCCACTCAGTGGGGAGCCTGCTTCTCCCTCTCCCTCTGCCCTTCTCCCTGCTCATGCTCTCTCTCTCAAATAAATAAATGAAATCTTTAAATAATAATAATAATTTGAGCCACGCTCTATAAACTAGACCTTGTCAGTTGTTTTAAAAGATACTCTAAACCCTTGGTTCTCTGAAATATAGTAAGTAAAATTCATTTTGAGACCATTATATTTTTTCCAGATTCTAAAGGGAGAAATTTAAAATCTAAGAAAATGATTAGAATTCCTTGAAACTGCCTTAGGACATTTCTGTATAAAGCTTGCCATGTGTATGCACATGCACACACATATACACACACACACATATGCACACACATATACACACATATATATTCAATGCACAATTAGAAGACATACCTCCAGAATGCAGTCCAGCTGTGGATTTACCATTGCAAACTACAAGTCCTTAAAATAAAATAAGTATATATATAATGTGTGTGTGTGTGTGTGTGTGTGTGTGTGTGTGTGTGTGATCTCCTTTTGGCTTGTTTCTCTGAAAAACCCTGACTACTGTGGGGGACTACACAAGGGAGTAGATACTGAGAGACATGATACATCAGTTGACAATCTATTGCAGTTCGTCCTTGGGTCCTGCGTTATTTCCTGTCTTCCAATAAGCAGTTTCCAAGATGGGATTAAACAGGTATTAGATTTATTAGAGAAAATGTGAAAGACAGAGGAAGAGATAGCCAGAGAACGCACAGAGCACCTTCAGATTGTGATTCAGGTCACTTCTCCCTCTGTGAAAGAAGTAAGAAAGAGTTTGGGGTAGTACGAGCCTCAGACTCTAAGAAAGATTCATTCAGGCCAATGAGGAGTCTTTAAGCCAAAGTTGCACAGAGGTGTCCTGAGGGTCACTGGAATGGGCCTCCACTATTGCTCCTGAAGTCAGAATCCAAAGCATGGCTTCAGCATGAAAGCAGTGGAGGACCTAACGGGGCAATCCCTAGAGCCATCATTCAGCTATGCTCCGCACAGGAGAAGCTCTGGGTAGCACATATTCATGGCTACCGCAGCCCCCAGAGATCCCTGTACTTCCATATTGAAAATATATTTAATTTCTGTCAAGACTCCAAAGTCTCATTCAATCATGGCATTGGTCTTTGAGTCCATAATTTCATGATCTGTATCTGGTGCAGGTGTAATTGAGGATCCCCACATGAACTCTTCTTTATCCAGAGATCTGAACAAAAAGAAAAGTTATCTGTTCCTAGTAACCTGGTATATAGAAGTGAGATAGGAATGAATGACTGCAATAGACATTCCCCTTCGAAGAGAAGAATGGGGTTCATTTTCTGGGAAAAATGGAAGGGGAGTGCCTCTTTCACTGAATATAACTATCAAACCTGGACAGACTGAATAGAACAGTTATTTGAGAAATCTGAAATGTAAATGATGGCAAATGGATTAGGGAAGAAGATCAGAATTCAAGTCTGAATAAATCTATGGTGGGTATAGGACATTTTCCCCCGGTATCCCTGAACAAATGAAGTGGGCATTAGAGGGCAAATAGAAGCCTGCTAGTTCTGGAGCACAAAGCAGGAAAAGAAACAAATAAGACTCTGAGAGAGTACAGAAATACTCTTATTCCACCCCTTTTTCTTTTCTTCTGTTCTCTCATACTCTATCCACTAAGTCATCCCATGGTGATGAGACACAGCCAGAAAAAGAGAACTGCAGGAGCCAAAACCCTGAGGGAATAAAAATGTGCTTCCATACAAGAGCAGTGTCCAACTCTCCTCTTACTGCTTTTTCCTTTGTTCTGGGAACTGACTGTGGATGCAGATGAAGTTGCAGAAGTATACAGCACAGCAGAGTAATGTGGAGTTGGGGACCAAAATGAGGAGCCCTAGGGAACTGGAAAGACCAGAAATACTGTGGAAGGGGAAAACTCAGAAGAGCAACCTCATAAAGCTGATTATGAACTCTTGGGCTGAATCCTAAGCTGTGAATCTGATCTGATCCTATTTCACATGCCAAAAATTTTAGGAGCTGAAATAATAATATGCTACCACACAGGTCAAGGACTGAATACAGGGTGGCACACATGTGAGGTAGATTCAAATAGCACTGCAAAAAGGCAATGCAAGGAAGTTTGAAAACTGATTTGGAATGGACATTGGAACTATAGCCTACAGAAGGAAGATTGGAACTTGTGACCTGAACTCAACCAATTCAACTGCCTGCTTAAACAAAAATAACATTCTACATAGGATTTAAATAAGACCCAAAGTTCAAAATTTCCAGGATATAATGCAAAATTACAAAACAAATAACCAGGAAAATCTCAACATACATGGAAAAAGAAAATGAACTGATGGAATGTGAACATGACACAGATGTTGGAATAATCTTACAGCAAGCAATGGTGAACACCTTGAAAACAATGGAAGAACAGTAATGCTCAGCAAATAAAGAGAATATTGTACAAATTGGGGCTCTCCAGAGAAACAGAATCAAGAGGAAACTTCATTCTCCTATTCTCTCTCCCTCTCTTTACTTAGTAAGAGATTTATTACAAGATATTGACTCATCAGTTATAGAGGCTGAGAAGTTTGACAATCTGCTGTAAATTGGAGACTTAAATAAATAAATAAATAGATAGATAAAATTTTAAAAAATCTTGTTTTATAGTTCTAAGGGATAAAGAAGAATTACATAAGAATAAAAAGGTCAATTCACCCAAAACCCCATAACATTCCTAAATGAGTATGCACTCAATTAATAGAATGTAAAATAAATAAAGTAAAAACTGAGAGAACTGAAAGAAGAAACAGACAAATCCACAACTGGAGACATCAACATTCCTCTCTTATAATAGAGAGTAATAAATAGAACTAGCACCAAAAAAATCAGCAAGGCTATGAAAGAATTAACACCATTAACAAAAGAATCTAACTCTCAACTCTACCGAACTGACTCTACCCAACAATAGGATACATTTTTTAAAGTGTACATGGAATATTTTTCAAGACATATCATACCTTAGATCATAAAAAAAAAATTACAAATTTGTAAACACTGAAATCATACAAAGTATTTTCCTGGCTATAATGGAATTAAATAAGAAATCAACAAGAGAAAGGTAACAGGAAGTCTTAAGAACTTGGAAATTAATCAATATACTTCTAAATAACCCATGGGCCAAAAAGGAAATCTCAAGGAAAATTAGCAAATACTTTGAGCTGAATAAAAATGTAATGTATCAAAATTTATGGAATGCAGAGGGAAATTTACAGCATTAAATGCTTTTTTTAAGAAAAAAAAAAGTCTCTGATCAGTCATTTAAGGTTCTACCAGAAGCAACTATGAAAAAAAATAAAAAAGAGTAGTTATTCCAGAGCAAGCCAAAGGAAGAAAACAAGGGTAAAAGCAGAAGTCAATGAAAGAGAATACAGAAAATCAAAATTAAAAAAAAAAAAAAAGTTGGTTCTTAAAAAAAAAATAAAAATCAATATGACTGATAACCCCCTAAGTAAGACTGACCAAAAAAAAAGAAGAAAAAATAAACTAATTATCAATATTAGTAATGAAGAAGATATTGCCACCTCAAGAAAGTAAAGCAATCACAAAAGAATTCTCTCAACAACTATGCACATAAATTTGACAATTTATAAAAAATTGTCTCATTGACCAATTATTCAAAACCTACAAACTACTAAAACTCACCCAAGATGAAATAGATAACTTGAGTAGTCTTACAAGAAAATAAAACGGTCTCTATTTATAGATGACTAATTTGGAATAAGAGGCACACAGCAAGTCCTTGAAAATTCTGAAATCCATCTGGACACAGGCTGTCAGAACTTCCATTCAGGGCCTAGGCACTTTTCTTGATTAGATTCCAGGTCTGGTCTGTAGTTGTGGTTCTCATCAATCGTTCTCCTCCTTGGTTCTATCCTGAGGGAGGTCTTTCCTTTTCCATAGGAAATGGCCTGTGTTTGAAATTTTTTGAATAAGTAAATAGTTTTTCCAGTCTGCTTCCTTCCTATAGAACATTGGTGTCCAGATGCTTTTTCATTTTGAACTAACTCGGTCCCTTTTAATCCAAGCTGATGCTCTTTGGGTATTCTATGAATCTAACTGAAACTTACTCCATGTCCCCAATGCCACATCAATAATTCTTTTTCAGACATATGTTTCTGTACTTTGCATGGAATGACAAAGTGCCATGGAACAACACCCTTAACATGCCTAAAAATATTTTTTGTCTAGTAGAATTGGGGCCTAGCAGGCACCACCTTCAATCTTTCTGAGTTTGTAATGAAGGCTTTTATAGACAACATTTCTGATTTGATTTTCTCCCTAAGGCTGTTTCTTACTTTGAGAATCTGTTGGCTAAAGAAAAAGGCCATGACTGGAGAGATTAGAAATTTTCCTTTCTATTTTCCTCAACCCAGTAAGACTTGAATAGAAATTTCTTCTCAATCTTGTTTGCCAACTTATCTTAAGTTTCTTACTTCATCTGTTTTCATATCTTACAAGCACACAAAGAAGTCAACTGCAGTTTCATCATCCTGTTGGAAATCTCCTCAAGCTAGATCCACAAGTTCATTAGGTATAAATTTCTAACTCCCATTTTACTACAGGGATAGTCATGAATTGTTTTATGATGAAAAAACAAACAAACAAAAAAAACCCCAGATCATTGTTTTTCAAAGTTCCAAGAACGGTTTCCCCAACATTTTTTCAGAATCCATTACAATTTTTCTGCCATTCCTCCAGCTTCTGCCAGCAGCTTGTCACTTTTTCCAGCCTATTCATCCACTGACTAGTCTTAAAGCCTATGCCATGTATTATAGGTTTTTTCTTAAAGTAAAAACTATCTTCATGCGAATAAATACTGATTTCTGAATGTGTTATCTGTTTCAACAACCCACCTTAAAACTTAATAATTTCAAACAATAATTATCTCTCACGACTCAATAGGTTGTGTGAGAGGTTCTTCTACTAGTCTTGCCTCTGCCTCCTCTTGTGACTGTGTGCAACAATGTTAACTAAGAGCTGGCTTGGATAGAATGGCTAGGTCTCGTTCTTTGGATGTTCTCTCACCTTAAAGATGCTGACCTGCCTTTCTTTACATGATAGAGGTTGGCAACATTCCCAAAAAGTAAGACATAGCTTTTTGATTATGTTTGTATATGTCCCATTAACCAAAGTATGTGATAGGCCAAGCAAGGGCTGAGTCAATGTGGGAAGAGACCTCATAATGCAGAATACATTTTCTGATTTATTTCTTACAGCAAAGCCAACAAGTAGATCCTATTAAATCCATTTCACTGTTAAGGAAATTAACATATATCAAATTCAGACTCAGATTTGGTGTTGTGTGAGTGTGGTGTGATTGATCTCCAGTAAAAGAAGAGAGAAAAAGAAGTCAGGAGATGGGGGTTTACTCTATGCTGTATAACACATATGCTTTAGGAAAGACATCTGAATCCTATATTGTAATACTCTTACCTGAAATTTTAACTCCAATATATCCAGTTTTAGAAGAGCATTATACTCCTGTCTCTAGGACATGCACTTTGAATTTCTCTTTTAATCCCCATGACTTTGTGCCACCCTCTCTCTCAGGATCTCTGGTAGGCCATAAGCTCCATCCCCTTTATTCAATCATCATGACCAGGGGTATGAAATAGTTTTTATCAGTATAAAGTCAACTGGCTCAACTCACAAATTATTTTAATAATATCCTAATCAACTAAATTCATCTGCCCCAATTTCATATCTTAGAGTCCGAGCAGAAAGGATACAACTTAATATTCTAAATATCCTAATTTGAGTCCGGGAACAATACCAACTTGTCACTTTCAAAGCCACGTTGAAGGTGAAACTGGAGAGTACAGTAAAGTTATGCAGAAGCTGAACAGCGTAAGAAATGAATTCCATGTGAAAAGAGCAGGAAGGGCTGAAGGGTGCACTTAGCTTGTTGTACTTGACACTGCTCTATTTTAGTTCTAGTCCTGGAGAATGCCATGTGCTCTATTTGCCAGGCAGAAGATGAGCTGCAAACGGTTAGTTCTTTCACTAAGTGATAAAACTCATTAGCAAAAATGTGAGGTCAGGAGAGGATTTCTTAGATTTCAATAATAAAACTAGACTGAAGGCTGTCGAAAGTTGTGACTGGTTAACTTCCACAACATTTAATTTTTTGGAAGTCTTTTTTACTATATGAAGCATTCCACAGAAGACTCACCAGTCTGCCAATTTAAATGAGAGTTTTAGAATCAATTAAATGTGGTATCTCCCCATCTCTACACTTTTATATTCCTACTTAGCATAGGAAATACATATTTTGCTTTGATTTCATAGAAGTTAATTTCAGGCCCTCTTTTCGTCAAAGGCAATTTCAGCTTTTCAGATGCTTGCTAATATTTACCTTAGAAAGGAAAAAATATATATATTTATATATATAGACTTGGAAGCCAATGCACTTCCCTTTTTTATGGGTTGCTTTATCAAATATTAAAGAATGAACAGAGAATACATTGTTTCAACAACTGAAACCCAGTAAGGGTGGAGTATTTGTTCAGACTTCAGCAGTTATACCTGCATCCAAGCTATCAAAGCCTCTGGAGTATCTTTTAAGGAATCTCTTTTGCTTTAAGCTGTGCATCAGTAGCTACCTTGGGTCAGTGAGAACCACACAAAGGACGGTCTAGGTTTATGTCTACAATGTCAGGCTTCTATCAGATTTACACATTGGTGATGATGAATTTCATATGTTGGGCATCCGAATAAGGCTACCCAAGGGACTATGGGAAAGGCAGGGGAAATTCATCATCACACAGCATTGTCAGACAGGATAAAAATGTGAAATCTTACCATAGGTTGTTTATTAGAAACACACCTACAATTTACATATACAAACAGAACAGTTTTCAGTAGAAGAAATGGGGGGAAAAGGTATACCAGTCAAACATCATGCAAAAGATGTCAGACAAAATTAACTTTAAAGAAAAGAACATTACTTGATATTGTCCAAAAAGACAAAATTTAAAAATGAAGTAATGTAATGTTTCAAGTGTCTCCTGCGAGCTGGGATTCTTTTCATTTTTATACTATTTTGTAAAGGCAAATGGATTTTTGTGTGTGTGTACTTTCTAAGTGGAATTAATTCCTACCTAGTAAGTTAATAGCGCTTCTTGTCAGAAACAGTGATATTTCATATGAACTCTTTTACTTTAATTTAGATAATCAAGTTTCAGTGGTCCCACATCCTTTCTCCATTTTCAGCGTATAAATTATCAACATTACTCAAAATCTCAGTTTCCCTCTGTTATGTAATATGCCAAGGTGGCATGGGCCCAAGGAATAAAATCTTATTCTAATTGCCTACATGTTTACAGGATTAGTGAACGCCATCAAATATTTAGGGATACTGTTTTGTAACAAATATAAACATTTATTTTATATTATTGTGTTAAGCATTTTTTTAAAGAAAGAAAATAAACTTGGACATTGGATCAGCAACACCATTAGTCTAAGATAGCGAGCTGTTGCACTCTGTACTATTTCATGAGCCTAAGAATTTAGAATATTCTGACATGGCTAAGATGAGGGCTCCAGAGTTAGTTTTCTATTTTGTCACACAACAAATTAACAACCTGGGGTAATAACACAGTTTTGAGCACAAGGTAGTCAAAGCTGTGAGAGTCCGCTCCAAAGAACTACTGCCTTCACTGACTCTTGAGAAAACAAATTTAAATGAATGCATCATCTCCAAATCCACTCCTTGGAGACATATGGTGATAAGAAGGATGAAGATGATGATGATGATTTTTTGTATCAGGGAAGACTCACAAGACTGCGGCAACACCAAGAGAATGAAACACCACTTTTGAAAAAAGGAATACCTAAAACATTAGCTATAACTTTTATCACCCTTACATTATATTTGTGAACTTCGGGACATTTTTTGCTCAGAGTTGGTTCTATAAATCAAGTTTCCTAAGTTTCCTTTGTTTTTAGTGATGTTCCTTTTCACCTGCTGTTTATGTACACCAACAATGAGATGAGATTTAAGGAAGTTGTTTTTTCTTATTGCCCTGAGACCAACTTGGTGTAAATTTAGAGATACTTTCTAGATTTAGAAATGGTTAGAAGTAAACTATAAAGGCCTGGGAGTAAGAGCAACTATATTTCCTCCTTTCATTAAAAACAAATTTAAAATATTCATTTGGATTTTACTATAAAACTGTGCTAGTTAGTTTTATAGTAAAATACAATGCTAATACCAACTGTGGTAGTGATTTATACAGATTTATAGAAAAATAAAAATGCTATTGAAGTTCTGCTATATTTACAATGCTACATTTATATACATGCACATATACCTCAATATTAATGATAAAATCTTATAGTTTTAAAGAGGCACATTTCCTCCCACCCACCATCTCTGTATACTCACAACCATAAGATAAGTTTTCATAAGCAATGTTTAGATTTGTGAAGGAAAAAAGTGAATATTTCCAACACCTAACCTCTTTCCTTTCTTCCTTTCCAGCTTTGGGAGACACAAAAGCACACTGAATTTTATAAACAAAGTAAGGTTTATAAGACCTGTGATCTATATTCACATATACCCAATGAGTTGGGTCATAGGCTGGAATAGGTCAGAAGAATTAGAGCAAAGTAATGTACTCGCATTGTAAAGCACTGAATAGAAGTGATCCTCTGCAGATACACATAAACCCATGATATAAGAAACATGTTTCTTAAAAGTAGCATTTTAACTATCCTGTATAACCCTAAGAATGAATCACCAATGAATACTTTTGTGGTGCAACTGTTGAACATAATTAATCAATAAAGTCTCCCACCTAGCCCAAAACAACAACAACAACAACAACCCAAGATGGAAAATAATATAAGCTAGTGATTGTGAAACAAGAAGGAATTCAAGATACGTAAATATCTTGAATTTTAATACCCAAAGGCAATGAGTATAAGAGGATATCTGAACCTACCCATATTATTGAATACCTCTTAAAATTATGTAGCCCTGACTTCATGGGTACCTGAGACTTTGGCCTGCAAAAAGAAAGTACTTGAGCCATAGTCTTTTATAGCAGAAAAGCAAAAAAAGACACTTCCAAGTGGGTATCTGTACTCTAATTTGCCAATAGGACTTCTCCTCTGTGACTATTTATATTCTTAATTCTCAATCAAGCCTTAAAAAAAAAAAAAATCAGTTCTCATCTTTTTGAAATTGCTGAGTGATTTAAAAGTTGCAGGATGTGAATACTAATATATCTGAAATGCTTATAAATAATCATCTTTTGGATAAAGGTAACAGCAGACAGTCTTCTAAGGACTTGTTTTGGTTTCAGGGCTTTGAAAAGAAAAGACTCTGGACAAGTAGGTCTTTCCACATCATTTTCTCAAGTTTACTTGACTATGAACCTTAGTCTGATAAGGCCCAGTACCTCTTCTTCATCAGTTTTATTCAGCAACATGGTGACAACATGGTTTCAAGGGTAATTTCCAATTACAACAGATCTGTCAATTTTGAGTCATTGAGACTATACAAAATTGGATTTGGCTTCTTTTCAAGTTTCACATTCATCACATAATCGGGATATGAAGCTTCCCATACACAGGAGGTAGCATCCAAAGGAAGGAATGTGCTTAAATAATACACACTACCCAATTTTACAGCTGTCCTTTTATATTCAAATGATATTAAGCACACTGTCATGTTAAATTGAAAACATCTTAGATCTAAAAATAAACTGTTGAAACAAATGACATAGTGAGAAATAAGACCAAAATCTATTTTTATAAAATATAGTCTATAATTTTCAGATAAAAAATGCTACATTCAACCATACTTAGATATCTTCTAAATTATAATCTGAGATTTATATTTTTTAAAAGTTTTCTCCCTTGAATTTCAAATTTAGTATTTTTAGAGTTTAAATCTCTATACTGAATCTTTATGTTTTTCTTTAAAACTGAATTGAGCAAAAATATAATTCTAAAACAAGATTCCTGACTTCAAAGAAATGTGTCTTCAAATAACCTAGCCTTAAAACATTAGAACCAATTCCCTTAAAACTATACTTCCTATTTTTGACTGAGTATTAAGTAGAAAAATTCATGATTTGGACTTCATTTTTATTTTCTTCTGGTTTTTATATCCCTTCATGCTATTTTGACATCACTATTAAATTTTATCAAACCTTCTCTCAAAACAAGTTGCTCATTGTATATTGCTTTCAAGTATGTTATTGAAATATAACCTAAAGGAAGAGATTAAGCTTCTTGCTTCAATTTCCCTTATGCATCAGTGATAATTTCAACCATAACAGTTGCCAGATCTGTATTTTTTATTCTGGATTCCTAATTATATAGGACAACTGTGGGTAATTCAAGAGTGTTTCAGAATCACATACTGCCAAGATTCTGGAAAATGTCTTTTGCAAAACAGAATGTTAATGCTCTGGGGACTCTATTATATCCACACCAACATGTTCTGAATGAGAAGGTAAAGGGCTAGGCTCATCATAACTAATACTGTAATGCCACTATGGGCTGACACTGTCAGTCAACAAATACTGAGAACCTACTTTGTTTCAATTTTTAGTTACATAGATTTGTATATTGTAAATTTCTAAAGATAACTGGTATAAACTCAGGAGGATCAGTTTGATATATATTTAAATGTACGGTCTTGTACAGATCTTATGAAAGTACTACAGACCATGAATGTCTGTATCTAAATGATTAGAGGAAATAATGTTAGAATAGTCTAAAATGAAAATAATTCAATAGATGCTTTAGTTCTTAAATATCTCTTTTAAACTGAACTATTGTAGGGAGCTATAAATAAGATCAACTTTTGGTCTGTTTCACAAAATAGCAAGTTTTATCATGTTATCATGCTTGATGCTTTAAAAACTCTTGACCTTATTCTCATCTGCAATGAAATATTTTGGTATATTAATTTCTTTCTGGCTAAATCAGTAGTAGCCAGTTGTAATAACCAGCGTGTGCATACACAAAGATGACAATAAAATAAAAAGGCCCAATAAAAAGTGTGTTAAATGTGTTCATTACAGAGAGGTGGCCCAGAAGGAAAGCCACGACTCCCTTTTCCATTTTATAAAATAGAGCACAAGTAGTATTTTGCAAGACTACAAACTTGTACCATTTTTTGGCAGAAGTAGGATATTCGTTCTTTATTTCTTTCTTCCTTTCTTTCCCTTTTCTTTCTTTTTTTCATAAGCATCTACAAACTCTAAAGGTAGGCAAATAAGAACTATGAGACCAGTGAATTACTTTAAGCTACTTCTGCTATGCTAATCAGGTGACAGAAATCTGGGTTTCATATTAGGAGCCCTTCTAAATGGTTTAATTCCTTTACAGCTACCATTAGCTGTCAACTTCACCGTGGATATTGTCCATGTGCACTTTGAGGTAGTCATTCCTTGTAAACTTCTTATGACAAAACTGGCATTCTGCCAGTGGACGATTGGGATTGTGAGTCATCTTGTGTCGGATCAGCATTTTCTTTAGGCTAAAAGCCAAGTCACAAACCTAGAAAAGACCCAAAGATACCAATCATATTATGCTGAAAAACCTGAAGATATGCCAATTTATCATTTATACAATGTACATTATGCATTGTCCTATTATCAAGTATGTACTGATGGGCACAAAAACAAAAATTGCTTGAAATAAATGGAATTTAACATCCCAACTAAAGGGTAAAGAAAATTAATTATAGTTCCCAAAAGCTGTTTGCATTTAATGTGTGTGTCCTTTATACCCTAGTCACCCTCCCTTCCCCTCTGCTACTGTATTTAAATATGTCTAGAAATATAACTCCTTAGGAACAATGTTTTTCTTCTTGGAGTGTATTGACGATTTCATATTAAACATGTTAAACAAAAAGGCTAATGGCCCAGAGGGCATCGCTCCATATGATGTAAATAGCACAAGACATGTCTTATCAGTGATCCCTTCGATTTAGTCCCATTTATGAAGTAAAAGGTTAACATTGTTTTAATCACCCTAACTGGAAGTTTTTTAACCCACAACTCTAATTCTTGATTTCTTATTACATACACTCATTTAACTAAGTCATCTAACATGTTTACTTCATATAAACTCTGCCACATTGACACCTGGCCTAACAGACATTAACATTCCAATAAAAATATTAAATTACCACAGAAGATGTAAGGTCTTCCTGCGTCAGTACTTTCTCACTTCTCCTGAGGCAGCTTCCTCTTACTGATTCCTCAGGGAAGCCTATATGATCTGTCTGCCAGAAGTCCTCTGTTAATTGCTTTCATAGTAGTTTTTACTTTTCCCTTTTAACTTACCCTGAATGTAATTACTTATTACTGATTTTTTTTTTAATCGCTTCCTTACTGGTCTAAGAAACATTAGGGTAAGAGTAGTCATTGCATAAATATTTGTTGACTTAAAAAAAGAAAGGTAGACAAGATGTTAGATAGATAGGTAAAAGTCTTATGAGCAATGTAAGTACATCAAAGGCTGTGGAATAATTCCAGAGATCGAAGAAGGTAACTATAGAGATTATTTTCAAGTAAAAGAAACTCTAAGTTTTCAAACGGTCTTACAAGTATAATCAAAATTTGTTATCATAAATAACACAGAATTATAATGTATCCTCTATTTTCTATTTCCCTGGTTCCTTCTCTAAGCCCCATGTAATGAACAATTAATGAACAATAGATACAAAATTCCTCACTGGCTTCCCACTGAAAGTAGATTCAAAATAAATTCCTTACCATGGTGAAAAGGCACATCAATTTGCTCTGCAACTTCACTTGCATCCCTTTTTTCTCACGATGCTCCAGCTCCACATGCCTTCTTACCTAATACCCAGACTCAGTTCCTTCCTACAGGCCATGATATATACTATTCCTGAGCCTGGATGTTCTCTTCCCTGTGGCTGACTCCTTCTCATCTTTTAGGTTACTTAGAGTTACTTTCTCAGAGAATTCTTCCTTAAATAGTCTTTTATGCCTTACCCTTCTTTTTATTTATTTATTTATTTGTTTGTTTGTTTATTTATTTATTTATTTTTAGAAGATTTTATTTATTTATTTGACAGACAGATCACAAGTAGGCAGAGAGAGAAGAGGAAGCAGGCTCCGTGCCGAGCAGAGGGCCCGATATGGGGCTCGATCTCAGTACCCTGAGATCATGACCTGAGCCGAAGGCAAAGGCTTTAACCCACTGAGCCACCCAGGCGCCCGCCTTCTCCTTTTTAAAATTTTTCTCAGTCTTTTTTTTTTTTTTTTAAAGATTTATTTATTTATTTGACAGACAGAGATCACAAGTAGGCAGAGAGGCAGACAGAGAGAGAGGAGGAAGCAGGCTCCCTGCTGAGCAGAGAGCCCGATGTGGGGCTCGATCCCAGGACCCTGGGATCATGACCTGAGCCGAAAGCAGAGGCTTTAACCCACTGAGCCACCCAGGTGCCCCTTTCTCAGTCTTTATCACAGAATGCAATTAGGTATTTATTCAGGTTTATTTGTTCAATGTCTATACCCCACAGAAATGTGAGTTCTGTGAGCAGAGGGGACATAGTGTCTAGTTCACTGTCTCAGTTCAATGTTTGGCACAGGGACTAGGTTGAAGGGCTAACATCAGCTTTCATTATGTGCCAGGAACCACTCTTTGCAATTTATAAACACTAAATTGTGATAGCCTCACCTCACCCTTTTAGGCAGATATTAGTACTATGAACCTCATTTTACAGAACGAAACTGACACAGTCACTTCAGTGTCTCAAGCTGGTTACCCAAGGTCACAGAACTAGGAAGTGGTTTCCAGGATTTAAACCCACGCAGTCTGGGTTCAGAGTTTTTACAACCCCAAGGACAGACTATTATTAAAGGCTCGAACTTCAAAGATATGTGAGCTGACTGTACTTTTTCCATTTGCCTGGCTGACACCATTTTTAAAAAATAAAAACCTCTTTGAAAAAATAAAGGAGGTTCTCAGTTCAGCCCACCAGTGTATTGTGAGGGATATAAGTCAAGTTCACTTACATGGTCACCATAGGAAAATTGCAATAGCAGCAAGCTGAAGAAATGGAAAGGAAGTTGAGCAAGATCCTGAAGTCATTGATAATGGCTCTGAATTAAGGAATCCTAGAAGCTCCACATAGGAGCTGTGATGAGAACAACCCAATGGATTTTTGAATGAGGGCCAGGTAGAGGATTAAGTATCAGCAGAGAGTAGCTGATATCACAGTTGTGAAAGTGACTTCCTACACATTAAAAGCTATGTTTTCATGAACTAAGAGAGTTCAAACTGATGTTCTGTATAAATCAAATGCAAGGACATTCATGGTCATTTTAAAATTATGGGAAAGCATGAAAGAATTCAAATAGTGCAACAGGTCTTAGCCAACCCATCCACCTACTCCAAATTAGTATTAATTCACCTGTCAAAGAATAGGAAAATGTTTTTTCTTTCTCTAGACTGGCAATAAACTGATTTTGTTTTAAAATGAAGTGAAACAACACATTTATCAAAGTACCTTGAGAGATAATATTAGAATTCTATACAAACATCTTCAGTTAATGTTTATCAATAATATAAATGTTCCCTGCCACTTCAGTTAGAAACAGAATGACAGAGAGTACTCTGTCCTGCCCTGTGGAATCCATAGTCTTAAAGAGAATATTTTTTGATGCCATGAACCTATCACTAGGAGAAGGAACAGAAGAGAGGATAATCAAGTCTTCCTGGATGTATGGATGTTGTCATGTTGTAAGGTAGAGAATGATATCCCAGGGAGAAGGAAGAGAACATGCAAAGGTACAGGGGTATAAGCAGCAAGGCCTAGGTGCAGAGGGGAAACCATTACACTAAGGCTGAAGAAACAGATTATTGGAGCAACACATTGACATAAATAAGTAAGAGAAAAAACCTGAAAAAGAAGTTAGAGTTGAAGGCTGGAGCCAAACTCTGGAGATCCTGGTAATCATAATAAGACACTGGAAAGAGCTTCTCCACGTTGTGGGGATTCATTAAAGGATTCTGAATGGAGACTAAAACGAAAATATCATTTAGTACCAAGCTCAGAGTATGACACTGGAGTTAGCACGGCCAGTACTATGATTCTACTCTAAGCCAGAAATTACTTGGATATCAACTAAGATAGCACTTACTGTTTCATTGATTCATGCTTTTAAAAATATTCACTCAACGTTTCTTTATATGCCAGGCAATGTTCTAGGCCTGGGGACATGACAATGAACAAGAAAGAAAAAAGCTCTTTTGTCATAGAATTTACATAATAGATGATAAAAAATTAAACCAACAAACATATAATATTTCAGGTAGATGTAAGTGTCATGAAGGCAAAGAAGAATATGGTGTAAGGGTTAAGAAAGTAATGGAAATTAGGAAGAGAAGAATTTTAGCAGAGAATTGAAATAAGTACAGGAGAAGGTTATAAAGGTATCCAAGAAGGGTATCCCAGTCCAGGGAAGGAGCCAGAAAGAAAGAAAGAAAGAAAGAAAGGGGCCCACTTCATTGAAATATACTTAGTGTGTCTGAAAAACAGCAAAGAAGTGATGTGGCCAGAGTGAGGTGGATGGTGGTGGTGAAGTCAGAGGGGTAGGGGCAGAAAGGTGGGGGTGCAGGTCTGTAGGGACTTTCAGACTGTGGTAGAACTTAGGTTTTCACTCTAAATGGGAAGGACAGTCATTGGAGGGTTTGAGCAAAGGAGTGAAATATAATACATATGCAATCTATATCTAAAATATATAAAATGTGAATCAGGTTCTAGAAAGATCACTCTGTGTGGCAAGCTTAGGACAGACTGGGAGGAGCAAAGATCAAAGACAGATAAATTAAGGAACAACTGCATTACTGTAGGAGACTGAGATGTAGCTGAGGAGATGTCAAAAGTGTTCCGATTCTCAACTTATTTTAAATGTACAGCCAATCGGATTTGCTAGTGGATTGGAGGTCAGAGGTGAGAAAAAGAGGAGTGAAAGTGGCAATGAAAATTTAAAGAAGATAATAAGTTTGAAAAATATATAGAAGGAAAGATTGTCAGGAGATGCCGGGAATGAATGTGAGAGCTAGTTAAGTTTGGACCCTAGAATCCTGACTTGGTCAGTTCTAAGTGGTAAGAAAGAGGTAGGTCACTCAACTTCAGTGAGCCACATTTGTTTCACAGAGGTGGAAATAACACCTGGGTACTTCTGGGGTACAGGGCAGATCAGTAGAGTATATATAAACTAGATCACTGTGTCTTTCTCACAATAGAAGCTCAACTAGATGATGCTATTGGTCACAGCTTAGGGAAAAAATGTCTGGCACAAGCCTCAGAGCTTTGGTTTGGGTTAAATGGAGATGGTGGGACCCTCAGAAAGATGTACAGGTAAAGAGAACATGTTGAGTAGCTGAGAAGGCTGGGGAGATACTGATTTCAGTCTGAGATATAGGAGAGATGTCTTCCAGGCAGCTTCAAAGTATCTGCCTAGAGTTCAGAAGAGAAACCCAGGCAGGAGAAAGAGAGATTTGGAAGTCCTCACCCTAGGGATAGTAGCAAAGATATTAGAAGCTCAATACCTGTGGCACATTGGGGTTGCTGTACGACATGGAATCTAAGCCCATTAGATACCATGACCTGGCATCTAAGGGGCTAGTGTTGATGAGTGAAGCAGCATTTGAGAAATATTATAAAGAACTGAGGTCAACATAAATCAGCTTTTTTCTTTACAGTTTTGCTCAAATGCCACTCAAATTTCCTACATGTTTGTGTTTTTTGTGTGTGTTTGTAAATCCTAATCAGGAAGTGTGAACAAAAACTAAAGAGGACTTTCCAGGAGGAGGAAGTGGTGCATGATACCACATGGGACAAGGGACAGAGATGCAGAACAGCGTCACTGCTTCAGAAGACTCAGAGTTCATACAAATAAAATGCAGACTACTGACAGATAAGAGATTATTAAAATTTTAGTAATAATGATGAAGTCCCAGAACCTAGGTCAGGTTCGGTGGGGTGAGGTTCGGAGCCGACGGCTCTGAAAAAATTCTTAAGATGTCTCTGGTGCAAAAAGGTGGTTTATTAAAGCAGGGGGACAGGACCCATGGGCAGGTGGAGATGCAGCTGCCCCAGGTTGTGAGGGATGGCAGGTTATGTACCCTGCTGTTGGGGGAAGGTGAGGGGAAGGAAGGTTTCAACGGAGTTTTCATATGCTAAAGAGGGCCTACAAGGTGCCAGGATATAGGAGGCCTACCAGGCTTGATCAATGTTGTCTAGGCCAGTCATTAACATCAAGATAGTTGGGAGATTTTTGGTGGGATGTCACAATCCTGCTATCAAGCGTCATTGTTAGTGTGATTTAGGTTTAGAAGAGATTTAACTATACTTACATTTCCTTCTACCTCAGCCTCCTGCAATTTTGTTTATGGTGGGGAGGGAGACCTAAGGGCTTGAGGAACTGAGTTATTTGCCTCTGGAAATTGTGCTATTGATAAGGTAACTTCTTTGTTTGTAGATCTCTAGAACATTTGTAAACCTAGGGAGACTCCTGTATTGCAGGATTGTGATCTATTTGTTTCTTATGGCGGTCAGAGGTGCCTGAGGAATGCTACACATTTACCGAGGGGGAGCGGATGGAAAGGAGGTGCAAGGTGCCAGCTTTTGCTTTGTCTTCAGTCAGCCTCCTGCTCCCTCATCAATAAGAATTGACAAAAACCAGAATAACTTTTCATTCAAGTAAGAAGGTGGATTTTACCCTATGGTTTGTGAGACACTGTCACAAAAAAGCGCATGATTAGGTTTACTTTGAGACAATCACACTGGGACATAAAAAGGATTTTAAGAGAATACTATGAACTGTATGCCAACAAGTTAGATGAAATGAACAAGTTCCTAGAAGAACACAAATAATCAAAACTGATTCCAGAAACAGAAAAACTCCAGAGACCAGTAACAAGTAAAAAGATTGTATAAAAAAACAAATAAACAAGCAAACAAACAAACAAACAAAAAAACAACCAACCCACCCAACAAGAAAAAAACTTCCCAAAAGAAAAGTCTAGAACCAGAGAGTTTCACAGATAAATTCCACCAAAAATATAAAGATGAATTAACAATAATCCCCTCAAATTCTCCCAAATAACAAAGAAGAGGGAATACTTCCTAATTTATTCTGTGAGGCCAGCATTACCTTAATACCACAGCCAGGCAAAAATATTACAAGAAAAGAAAACTATAGGCCAATTTCCCTTTTGAATATAGATGCAAAATCTTCAAACAAACCAAAAACCAAAAACCAAAAACTCTAACAGGCCATATTCAAAGTCATGACCAAACAGTCTTATCCAGACTGCAACAGTTGATCAACATAAGAAAATCAAACAATGTAATACACGCTTTAATAATACAAAAGATTAAAAAAATTATCATCTCCGTTGATGAAGGAAAGCCTTTGACAAAATCCAACATCCTGTCTTGATAAAAATATTGAAAACTAGGAAAGATGGAAGCTTCTTCAACATGGTAAAGGGCATTTATAAAAAATTCACAGCCAACATCACATTGAATGATAAAAAACTAAAAGCTAATGTAAAAGAATGGACCCCTACTTCACACTACATTCAAAAAGCAAACAGATCAAAAACCTAAATGTAAGAGTTAAACTATCAAACTTAGAAAGAAACGGGAGAGTAACTCTTCATGACCTTGAAATTGACAAGTCTTAGATCTGTCACCAAAAGCATGTTGAGAAAAGGGAAAAAAAAAACCAAAAAACCAAATAAATTGGATTTCAACATTGAAAAAATTTTTTTTAAGATTTTATTTTTTTTTAAAGTGATCTCTGCATCCAACATAGGGCTCAAACTTAAAACCACCAGATAGGAGCACCTGAGTGGCTCAGTGGGTTGGGCCTCTGCCTTTGGCTCGGGTCATGATCCCAGAGTCCTGGGATTGAGCCCCACATCGGGCTCTCTGCTCTGCGGAGGGCCTGCTTCCCACCCTCTCTCTGCCTCTCTGTCTACTTGTGATCTCTCTCTGTGTCAAATAATGAATAAAATCTTTAAAAAAAAAAAAAAACCCGCCAGATAAAGAGTTGCACGCTCTACCAACTGAGCCAGCTAGGCACCCCCAACATTGAAAAGTTTTGTGCATCAAAGGATATTATTAAAAAAGTGAAAGATAACGTATCTAGAAAATGCAAAGAACACTTACACTCAGCAACAAAAAGACAAGTAACAAAATTTTAAAATGGGAAGACTTGAATAGATCTTTCTCCAGAGAAGATACAAATGCCAACAAACAAGTATATAGAAAGATGCTCAATATTATTAATCCTTAGGAACTTTAAATCAAAGCCACAATGAGATATCACTTCACATGCCCTAAGGAGACTATAATTTAAAAAAACAGAAAATTACAAGCGTTGACAAAGACGTCGAAAAACTGGTATTCTCAGGCATTGCTATTGGGAATATAAAATGGCGTAGCTACTATGAGAAACAATACGGAAGTTCCTTGAAAAATCGAACAGAATCACCTTTTGACATAGCAATTCTACTCCTAGGTATATGGCCCAGAGGATTTAAAACAGGTACTTAAATACCTGTAGGCACATGTTCGTCTCAGAGCAATTCACAACAGCCAAAAGGGAGAAACAACCCAAATGTGCATCAATTATGAATAAACAAATTGTGGTATATACATACAATGGAATATCATTCAGGGAGTGATGTACTGTTACAAGCTACAAAGTAGATAAACCCTGAGAACATTATGTTAAGTAAAAGAAGTCAGTCACCAAGGTCACATCCTATATGATTCACTTACATGAAATATCCATAACAGGTCATCTATTGAAATGAAAGAAGATTGGTATTTGTCAGGGTCTGTGGAGAGTAGGGACTATCTCCTTAGTGGCTAGGGAATTTTATTTGGGGACATTGATGCCTGGGCACGAGATAGAGGTGATGGTAGCACAACATTGTTAATGTACTCAATGCCAATGAGTTGTTCACTTTAAAATTATTGATTTTATGTTATGTGAATTTTATCTCAATTTAAAAACATTACGTTGGCTGGGTGGAGAACACAGGGAGGGTGCAGGCTATGCACTGTTAGTGGGACTGGAAACTGAGAGGAAGTAATAGATTTGAGTGTTAATTAGGAAAAAGAAAGACGGGGAATGGGTGAGAAAGGATGACTTCTACCCAAAATGAGTAGGTTAAGAGGGTAAGCTTTTGGAACAAAGACAGCCTCTAATGAGCAGGCTGCATTTCAGGGACGTTCTGGAGGCCCTCAATCTCTATTCGGTGGACCAGTTTGAGCCACAAATAAGAACCAGAGACTTTTGAAAAAAGGATAGAAATAGATGAGATAGAAGTGAATTGAAAAAAATAATGCTTGTAACATTACAGTTTTGTTTTGTTTTGTTTTGTTTTATTTTAGTAACATCATGGTCCCATTTACCTTAGGAAGTAGTTGACAAAAATATTGAGCATAAAATGAAAGTTGAGTTGAATGTGATGGTAGGAAGGTGTCTGTATATAGTTAATATTTAATTTCTATGCCCCATCAGTTATTTGTATAGCTGTAGAATTAAGTAATCTAAACAGGTTTTGCCTATATGAAAATGTTTCCAATAAAAGCACTAATGAATTAAACCAATTGAAATTATAAAGCTGGGGCTGTACTTCTGGTTCAGGATAGAGCTACATGTGTACATTTCCTTCTTTGCAAGTACTTCTTGCCTTAAAGAAGTTCACTGTTCATAGAGCTATTTTTATGAGTAGGCCCAACGGGAGTAACATTGTTGCCTTAACCTTACCACCAAAGTTTCATGGATGGACAAGGAAAACATCTTGCGTTTGTGAGTTTCCATTCATGTGGACTGCTTACACCATACTTGATCTGTTGGGATATGCCAATGGGACGAAGTCCTTGAGTTTCCCTCCACATTTAAAAAAAATTCTCTACTGTGCAATTTCACACACTACAACTTTAATGTTCCTTCTTCTACTGAGGTACATTAATGCTTTCTTGCTATTTTTGTGTTAGCAAAAAAAGCATCCAAGTGTTTTCCCTAAAGCCTTTGTCAATCTTCTGTCGGTTGTCAATCTTATACAGAATTGTGACACTGTTTATTGAGAAACCAATATTTTCCCTTAATTAGTTAACAACACTCAGATTCATTTTACTGACGGTGGTAGTATTTTTCCTTTCATAAATTGTGTAAACAACTGTGTTTATAATTTCACTTCAATTCAAATGTCATTAGCAGAAAATCTAAACAATTAGCAATATTATTGAAACAAAGGAGTTTGTTCATGTTTTAGAAATTGATGGTTAGGCTGTAATGAAATAAATAGTATCTATAACAAGTTGAATCTCTGATTTAAGTATCATGAACCTATCAAAGCTCTGGGTAGACACATGAAAGCTGCCTTGAATCATCACACACTTATATCTTGAAAGAACAACTCAATTGCATTAAAAAAGAAAGCAAGCATGCCTTAAAGAAAATCGGAGTTTATTTGCTGCCAGCAGACTAGGATGAACAAAACGACCCCATAGTGGTTACATGGATCATACAATCAAAACATACCAGCAGCGCAAGATCTCAACAGAAAGAACAGCCTGCAAAACAACACACACACACACACACACACACACACACACACACACACACTCATACATACACACATCATGTGCAGACACACACACACACACACACACACACACACACACACGCACTCTTCCAGCACATCTGTTACTGGAGGACACTGGGGAAAAAAAAGAGAAACCAAACTCACGTCACACTGAAAAGGCTTTTCTCCAGTGTGCGTCCTCTTGTGCTCATCCAGGCCTCGCTTCTGGCTGAAGGCTTTGCTGCACTCTGAGCACTTGTATGGCTTCTCCTGCAGTCAATGGAAAGAGATCACCATGAATCTGAGGAACTTAGAGCGTTCCCTACTAAGGTAAGCTGGCAGTGGGGTGGTATTTTATCTAGTTCTGTAGGGTGCCACAGCAAATCCAGAGGGGTATCATGAGTTATTTTAAATGCTTGTGAGGAACAGCACTGCTCCACCTCTGCTGGACAAACCGAACTACTTGCTCATGGCAGTTCACAGTTCCAGCATGAGACTGTAGCACATTTCTTTTAATTACATCATACCTTTGCAAGGCTGGGTTCTCAATGGTTGACATGATCTAACTACTAAAACAACTGAACTCTTAGGTTTTCTTCTGGTTTGGTGGGCCGCAAAATTTCACTGAGATACTAAGGGCGTCATGGACCAAGAGAGTTTGCGACCCCTAAACTAGACGGTGCAAATTGTTCACTATCTCAGAGGCATTCCCGGGAATGAAACCTTCAGGATAACACTGTCATCAGATTTTAGGGGTAAGTTTAAGAAGATGTGAGAGCGAGATATATATATATACATATATGTATATATTTATATATATTATATTTTTGATATTTATATATATATATTTTTGATTTTTCATCAAAAAATGAAATCTTGCCATTTGCAATGATGCAGATGGAACTAGAGGACATTATGGTAAGTGAAATCAGTCAATAAGAGAAAAGACAATTATCACATGATCTCACGGATATCAGGAATTTGAGAAACAAGACAGAGGATCATAGGGAAAAGGAGGGAAAAACGAAACAAGACAAAACCAGAGAGGGAGATAAACCATAAAAGACTCTTAATCTCAGGATTCCCCTATATTTTCTTACATGTTTTAGATTGATGATTTTCCCCCCTGTATTATCAGAGAAGTTACGTGCACTATTTCTCTTAGTGGTTATCCTTAACAATTCTACCATATACATTTAACACAATTTAAAATTTATCCTACTGAATAACAAGTCCTGAAGAATGCTCCTGTCTTACATGTTACATGTAGCAGTATTTTATTTGTGTCTTGATTTTTAACCCCGATACAGAATCATTATTACTTTACATATCAATGTGGTTTAGATTTATATATGCTTAACAATTTCTTCACTTCTCATCCGTTCTTATCTGACTTTGAGAGGATCTGATGATGGTAAATTCTGTTTTTATTGGATCGAAAATGACTTTATTTCTCATTTTCTATTAAATGAAAGTCTAGAAATCCAATTAGATGAATAACAGACACTATTTTTCATGTCCCTTAACCATTTCATCTCTTTGTATTGTGCCATATGTAATTTCCTTAGATTTAGTTGATCAATTACCTTCAGGTATGAATAACTTATTAATAGTTTCATTTGAGTTTTTAATTTATATTATATTTTAAATTTTTGTAAATTATTTGATTCTTTTCAATTATGCTTAATTTTTGACAAAATCTTATTTTTTACTCATGTTTGCTTATGTCTCTTTCAAAATATTCTAGACATTTGTATAATTTGCCTCATCTGATAAATTATTATCTTAAGTCTTTTGGAAATTTAATTCTGCTATTTGTGGTTTCTTCTGTCTCCTGCTCACGGCTCTTGTTTCCTTGGGTGTTTTTGGAATTTGGAATCATGGGCTCATGTCTGGTGGTCTTTATCTGTTAAAATTCTGTGACCCCTAGGTTGAGGGTAAGTCCCTCCAGAGAGCATTTGTGTTTGCTTCTGCCAGGCATTCTGGGATGCTATCAATCAAAGACCATTTTAAGTTTATTTCTTGCCTTAGGGTTTTCTGGTCAGGGAAGCATTTTAAGTCTGAACTCTAAACACACTTAAGGGAAAGACTGTGGTTACAAACTCTAAGGAGAACTCTTTCTCTAGCCAGCAATTACTCTGAGATAATTAAATGTACAAAGCACCTTCATTTGCCAAGGTAGATTATTTCCAGTTCCTGATTTCATTTCGAGTATCATTTTCCTAGGTCCCAACACTGTGGTGGGATGTGGTTCCATCTTCGCCCTATAACCTAAGCCCAGAGCTTGCTCCCTTTTCCATCACCATTAAAAACAGAAACTTGAGTTTACAAATACTGGCAAACACCCCGAAGGTGTTCTCATTCTCAACTCACCTTATCACTCTGGCATATAGCTGCAGTTTGCTTTGTTGGGTCCTGGGGTTTACTGCTGCTTCCCCACTACACACACAAGTTCAGATATTTGCTATTTGCTTTAATATATCCAGCAAGGATAGGTGTTTTGTATAGGGCCTCTATATTTCAAACGACTGTTCAAAGTTAACAGAAAAACTGCATTTTCTTGGCAGTCCAAAAAATATGTTTACTGCTTTTTTCATCTAGTCTAAATCAACACAATCTCTTTTCACATATTGCAAAGTTTTTGGTGCCTATTATTTCTTCAAATATTGCCCAGGGTTTTTTGTTTTTGTTTTTGTTTTTGTTTAAGAAAAACTTGAAAATGTAACTGTAAGTATTTAAATCAGAAACTTCCTGGAGTTCCTGGGGCTTGTATTATATCCAAACATTTTACTTAAACTTATATTTTAAAAACATATAAAGATAAATCAATATGATGTATATGAAAAGAAAAAAAAGGAAAGGTCTTCTCTCTACCCACAATTTACCCACAGGACAAGATCTTGTAAAGAGGCGCATCACTGTGGCAACTGCAATGACAGGTAAGGATCTGTCAGGAAACAACCCAAGACAGGACCAATTATCAGGATAACATCCTAAGAGAGTGACGTGAAGTTTCCAGGAGAAAAAGGCAGTGAAAAACAAGGTCTGAGCATCACTGATTAAGAACATTCTTCTCATTCATTCCTAAATTTCCTCTTAGCAGGTACTGTGTGGGTAAGCACCCTACAGTGCCCCATGGGTGCTGAAAAAGGTTCTGAGCCAGCATATGGAGATTCTGGCAAGACAAGGGTTTTGCAGTTATCACAAGTTTTCAAAAACTCAAATGTGTTCTTACGCATTGGCTCGGATTGAATAAGTAACACTTTACACACACACACACACACACACACACACACACACACACACACACACTCACCCCCTCATACATTAGTATTTTTCAAATTGGTCTTTGTCAAATAATAACTGTTGATTATTTTAATACACTTTATTTACAAATGCCACTGAAATTATATTACCTTCACTTATTATTCATTTTCACCTATAAAAGAACAATCATGTGTTTCTATGTGTGTGTTGGCAGGGAGGTGGAGTTGAAATTTAAAATGTTAGGGTTCCTCCAATTTAAAAAAAATGAGAATTATAGTTGGAAAAGGGACCCATTTGATGGAGTAGTTCTGGGTCTGCCTGGATTCACTCTTTTCTACCAGTAACCATTTGAAGCCAAAGATTCCCTGGGATTTTGTCCTAAGATTATTAACTCACAAAGGACTTTGTAATCACACTTATACGTCAGTCTAGAAAGAAAGGTTCTCTAAGTCCTTAGGCCGTAGCAAATATAGTAGGAAGAACCCATGATTGCCTTTCATATGTCTGTCCATCTCTTTTATCCCCAAGTCTTAAACAATCTGTAGTTTTCCTAAAGATATTGCAAAGAAAGTTATAATTCCCTGACAGATTTGGCTAAAATGCCATGTACCGCTTCTTGGAAAGAACTTTAATGCTCACCCTTGAAAACATTCCTTTTCTTTTTTTCTTTTTTAAAGATTTTACTTATTTATTTAGAGAGATAGAGAGCATGTGTGCCTGCAAGTGTGTGAGAGCAAGTGGGAGGAGGGGCAGAGGGAGAGAGAATCACAAGCAGACTCTGTGCTGAGCATTTGAACCTGATGCAGGGCTCAGTCCCACGAACCTGACATCATGACCTGAACTGAAATTAAGAGTCAGACACTTAACCAACTGAGCCACTCAGGCATTCCTGAAAAGATTCCAATTTACAGAGAATGGTACCAAAGCAAGTGTGAGGGAATTCCTGACCCAGTAACCAGCATTTATACCAAAGGCAGAGCCGGAGGATCACAGGTCACTCATCTCAAATTTAAGAAAACCAAATGAACAGAAAGAGGAAGAAAAAAAAAGTGCATTTTATTTTTCAGAAAAAGAGAAGCAAAACAAAACCCTCATCCCCCTTCTTTATTAATTTCTTCCCAATTATTCCTAGTCTGCCATATGAAAGAAATACCACCTCTCCTACGGTAAATGCAGTTGGGCACAGAGAGTAAGCTGAGTGGTACAAAGACACCTAAATCTTTTCTTCCTCTCTTTTTCTCTGGGAATTGTGAAAAAAATCGATGTCACCTCTAGGGCATTCCTAAATATTCCTACCCCTAACTTCTCAGTCTAGAAGAATCCACGCTTGTGTGCAAGGAAGGAAGAGAACTTCAGTCTCTAATCTTCGCTGTCTGCCCTTACTATAAGGTTCACTGAGGATGACAGGGACTAGACAGCTACATAGTGGTGGATGCAGCAAGAGACCATGTGACACAGAAAACTTAAGAAATCTTTGAGTTCTTATAATCAGGTTAGGCAGCAGAGGTAAGGCTGAGGTATCTGCCACCTTCCCAAGTACACACTGTTCCACAGTCTACAGGCTGGTGTGGCTGAAGTGTTTAAGCAAGTTCGGATACCAATGGACTTCCAAAGGCCCTGTCGCTCCTCCCCCACGAAGAACCCATACACTAGCAGCATTTAACATTAACCCTCTCCTAACTCCACTAGTTCTCTTCCTCCATCTCTCCCTCCATTACAAAAATCTTTAATATGGGCACAAAATCTGATTCAATAAAATATCACGGAAATTGTAACACTGTTTCTGAGGGGAATATGTAGTATAAATTACATATTTTAACTCATTAGCTGGATTTAACTGGAGACAAAATGATTAGGTCCTTGATTAGTTCTGTTTCTGAATGATTACACAGTTTAACTGACAAATAGCTTGTCCTTTGTCATCATAACTGGGGAATCATTACTAAACGGAGGCAATCTATTTGTCAGTTAAACTGTGTAATCTGTCAAAAGCAGAATTAATCAGTAGTCTAATCAGTTCTCTTTAATCAAACAGCATTTGGCAGAATTCATTCAGAAGGTAAGATTTATAGAGCTCTACACCTTGTACCTTGTTATGTAGCTAATAATAAGTCCTATTTTTGTATTGCTAATGACCATCCATATAAAAAAATAACTTCAAATGTTATCTTTTTTCCCAACATGAACTGAATTAATAAATCTCAGAACCATTTTAGAAACAAAGTCACATTTTTAAGAAATCTTGGAGGGATCTGAATGTTGAAGTTCTTTAAAATAGTAATTTATCAGAGGCTTCCTCTTAGTTTAGCTAAGGATTGCTTGCCAGGAGATAAAGAAGCATGCCCCCCACTACAGACTAACACAGATAAGGATGGATCATGGGTAGATTATCTGCATGCCATAGGTAGGCATTGTGACTATTACCTTGATTGTTTTATGTTAGGCCCAATCAAATAGAAACAGAAAATATAACAAGTGAGCTTTTCCCCTTGTAGTCAAAGGTCAGGTAAATGGTGTAAGGAAGTCATAGAACGATGGTTAAAAAGTGTTCTTTCATGACCCTGGCGGCCTGACTCTGATAATTGAGAAATAAGAATTAGTAAGCAATTAAAACAGGCCAATGAGTGAGGATGATAAGGACAGGCAGAACCTGTGGTATTTTGACCATACATAAACACAGTTGGCTTATGATAGGGTTCAACCTATGAGCGCAACACTGGCTTCTTGGTTGTTATACAGTATGTGGATATACTTGATGGACAAACCTTTCCTCTATTTGTCTTGCTCAAAGCTATACTAAGGCCAGAGTGTCCACGCTGTTGATGAAATAACTTCCACGTGAGCAACCTGAACATCAAATACAATCTGAGAGAAGAAACTCACTGAAGAGGAATCAGATGTGGAAATAAGTCTCTGTCTCTCTCTCTCACACACACATACACACAAGTATATTTGGATATAAAAGTTATCTTTTGTTCCAAATTAACTTCGTTTGATTATCTTTTCTAGACTAAATATTTCTAGCTATTAATATTTTCCCTATCAGAGTTCAGAAAAATGATGTCTTCTGTCAGATGATTATTTCTTGTTTCTAAATTTAAAAGAAAATCTTAAAAACCTCATGACACAGGGATTTGGCATAAATTTCTTAAATATGAAATTTCTAAATAAACAAATTTTATAAATCTCTAGTTCCCCATTTTCTCAGCTGCTGCAGCAGTGGCTGACTTTCTTCTGTTGGGCACATTACAAACCCTGGCAGAAGTGAAATGGACAACTTGTGACTAAATGTAAAAGCATCATATTTTTATAACATTTGGGACAAAATCATTTAACCGTCAAACTCTTCCATCTGCAAAAGGTCTCACTAATTTCCAAAGCAGAATGTAGAGACTCTCATGTAAGGGCAGGTCACATACAAACAGCCTCAGACTCTTGTCAGCCTGGTAAGACCCATTTGCCAAACCTTCCTTAGGCAAGGCACAGACAGCCTAAGCCCTCCACAGTGGTCTAGAGCAGGATTTCTCAACCTCAGTACCACTGATACTTAGGGTACAATAATGCTTTGTGTTAGGGAGCTGTCCTATGTACCCACTAGATGTCAGTAGCACATACCTCTCCCCTCCAAATTTATTCTCCAGTGGTGCCAACTCAAAATATCTCCAGATGTTGTCAAATGTCCTCTCAAAGGCAAAATCACAGAAGTGCCATACAGAAGAGTACTTCCTAAATTATTTGCAGTGAAAGATTGTATTTCTCTCAGTGTGTTGCTGACTGATACTGTGGCAAAGTAGGATGAAATTGAATTACTAAAAAAAGACCATACACGTGGATGTACAACAATGCCAAAATGTTACAAAAGTCCTCGGTACTTCCTCACAATTTCTATACCTATCTCACCATGGGCTAGAAACAAAGAGTTTGAGTGTCGGTACCAGTCTTTAAGCCACACGTTGGCTAGCATGGGTCTAGACCAAAAATGTCTGATCACAGATCCCCATGATTCAGTTGTATCATCTTCTAAGTGAACAAATTATATCATACAACTTATACAAAAGATAACTACCAAGAGAATTACATCTAAATCTTGGATTAAATGTCATTTTAGTATTATATATACAAATTCTAAATTTTATGGTTGGGGTAGTGGAGAGGTTATAAATGGAAAAAAAAATGTTTGTTGTATCTGAGTTAGGCTCCATGTTGATTCTCTCTCCTACTCTGTTTCTGTGGGTTTAAATATTTCCTTACAAAAAGTTAAAGGAAACTACAAAGTTGTTTTCATTTTATTCTAAAACTTAAAACATCATCATTCTCCCTCTGCTTCAAAGATCTTGTGTGTGTGTGTGGTGGGGGGTTGGGAAACTGTTTCTGGTATCACAAAGATGGATCCTGTAAACATTTAATCATCTCAGAAGTCAGAAACACGCAGAAATGCCTGCTCAGAGAAGACCAGTGCTCCAAGGCCCGGTCCCACTGCCAGCCACAGAAACACATTCTCACAAGTAGATTCCTGACACCCACCTCCTCTCCCCCGAGACCTGCATACCCGTGCTCTTCATTCAGATTCCTGTCCAAGGAGGGGGTCTCTTGTGCTCTTGTCTAGTTGGCTCAGCATCATACCTTACATGGTATTACACACGAAAGGTTTTCCAAGAAAAATAAATGAGAGCTCCAGGCAGCAAGCATCCTGCAGTGGCCCTAACATGGACCAGAGGTCAGCCTGGACACCTGCTCTTCAGGGTGGCAGAAACTGTGAAGCCCATGCTGATATTTATAGATTTTTCCACTTTACTAGGAGCCAGCTAATTCTCTTGGTAAGACTGGTTTTGTGACCAAAAGAGGACTACCCTATTCCATAAAACATCCAGTTCACGACAGAGCCGCAGGTGGAATCAGGGGAAGCTTCATGAGAGCAGCCCCACGGGCTGCTATTACACACAGCTGAGGGGACAGATCTATGGCCCACAGGGCGGCTGCCATATATCTAACAGCTCCCCTTAATGGCCCCGTTTCTGGAAGTTCATGTGCCACCAGCTGCACACAATCAAAATGCCCCGAGTTTCCCTCTAACGAGCAGCCTTGCCTAGAGAACTTCTTTTACAGATGTTTATAGCTTTCGTGGCTTTTTATTCACCATCTTATTTTTATAGCTGGTGTGATCTTTCAACATATGACAAAACATACCCATGGCCTAGTAAACAATGCACCTAGAAACTGTAACTCTTCGGGAAGCCTACAGAAAGCTAGGGGAATATTTAAAGCAGGTTTCTACATAACACATCCATAATTGGTTTTGCATTGGAGCTAATGGAAAACACACTTCCTATAAACTAGGAAAATGACTGCACGATTCACATACAGAAAACTAAAAATAAGCACAGCAAATAGAATATAATTCTTATATTAAAGTGTTGTATACAAACTTTAAATAGAAACAAGACGGCACTCAGTCCCTTTTTAACCCACTCTTGAGGCCTAAAGAATAATGTATATACGTTAAATGGCTAGAAAAAGTCCTATCACTTGCACGGAGGTGACAGAAGAGCTTGTCTGGCATCAAGCAAGCAAAGAAGCATAAACCAGCTCAGAAACCTTATTTTCCTAGGGCTGCACTGGTGACTCGGACTGGTCCTCTGGAATTATGAGGCAAATGGACCTAACTACATTTTTCCCTTGTATTCTCCCAGTCTCCGGCCTGTGGACTGCGGTTGCCTGCACACCTCAATCACCCAGGGAATCTTTTTAAAAACACTGATGCCCGGGCTCCAGTTTCAGAAAGCCTGACTTGGCTCGTCTGGGGCCTTTTTCAAAGCTCCCGAGGTGCTTCTAATGGGCAACCAGAAGTGAGAACTTCCAATTAGACCCACCGTCCTCTCAAGTAATAATGGTACTGCTATGAATAAATACAACAGCAGCAACAATAATTCTGTTCCCCTCCTCTTCCTATGGTTCTCTCCTACCAAGGCACTACTGTGTATGTTAATAGAATGTCCATTTCATGGTGGCTGGTAAAGTGCTAGGAACTTGAAGCATCTTTTTTTCCATTAAACTGTTAAGCAATGCCACACATTTGGCACAGTTATTCTCACTTGCAGATGAAGGAGTATTAGTTTTAAAATATGACCAAGGTTACATATTCGGGTAGGGAGGGCAAAACTCAAATTACGGCATGCTTACTTCAGTACCAATGTCTGTAGTGCCTTTGTCTTGCAGCTACCTCCCCATCGAACCCCTTCCTCCAGGTCAAGCACTGCGGAAGAGGATGCTCCTGAGCCCAACCAGGAGAGAGAATCTTGATAAGGCTGAGCTGCCTGCACGTGGAATCATGTGGGAGCTTCCAAAAATGTTGATCCCTGGGACCCACCCCCCAGCAGAGTGTGATTTCATTGCTCTGAGGTGTGGCCTGAGCTTTGGCATTTTTAGAGGATCAGAGGTGACTCTAGTGCGGACGCATGTTTGGAACAGCTGGGCTAAGATAGTGACGGCAATTCCATTTCCTTTTCAGTGATGGGATGGGTTTAGATCGGAGCAGGTCACGCCACTGTGGTTCCTGAGCAGAGGAAGTAAGTTGATGGGGGATTCTGAAAGAGGCTCTTTGGCCTCTTGAACCTGACCAGGTACGGATGTGAAGCATGGGCTGCTGTATCCACGAGATAGCAGGAGAGGAGCTGGCCGAGAAAGGCAGGAGATGACAGAAACCTGAGCCACTGAAGACCTTGTGGAGCCACCGTCTTCGCCAACCAGGAAGCGGCCCTGACTCTGAATTCTTGTTATGTGACTTACTAAATCTTTTTATCTAAGACCTTTTCAGTGGGGCTTTTGGTTGCTTAGGAATGAAAGTATTCTACCATCTCTTTCTTCCTCATCATTGTGCCATATTCGAACAGCCCTATGCTAGTGACACCGAAACTTCTTGCTCAGACTGAAGTACAATGCTACAACAGGAAATCGAAAACTCAAAATCAGTGGCTGGCTATTAAAAATGACCACGTACAACCTAGTTTAAGAGCCTCAGCTCTAAAGATGGGAGTGAGTGTTCTTTTGGGCAGCAGCACTTTTCTGATACACATGAAGAAAGTTAGAAAGGAGCTGAAAATATATGTGCTGGTAAGAAGTCTGACAACAACATGAGATTTGGGCATTTTAAAGGATGTTCTTTGTAGTCCTTGAAAGAAAAGGAATGCTGGTTAAGTGAAAGTGTTGTTATTTAAATTATCTAAAGGGAAGAGACTCCTTTCCCTGCATAATAACTATTTAGATTTTTTTCTCAAAAATCTTACAAAAGAAGACTAATCATATGAACACAAAAATTTTATAATAAGGAAAAAGTTATTCTCATGATCTTACAAAATTATAAATGAAACTCTGAAATATAAATGCAAATTATAACAAAAATATGAGAATATATTAGGGAAAGAAGTAGATAGGAGTAGAAAGGGAAATAAATATAGAAATATAAAGGACGTATGGAAAAGATAAATGTGTATGTGCATCTGTATTTATATCTATATGTTTTGATAAATATACATATAGTGTACAAAAATACTGAGTTTCATGTAACAATCAGAAATGAAGCGAATCAGTGGTTCCAAGGTGGCTCAGTCAGTTAAGCATCTGTCTTTGGCTCAGGTCATGATCCAGGAGTCCCAGGATCAGGATGGAGCCAGGAATGAAGCTCCCTGCTCAGTGGGGAGTCTACTTCTCCCTCTGCCCCTCACCCTGCTCATGTTCCCTCTCTCTCAAATAAATAAATAAAATCTTAAAGAAAAAGAAAAGATAAAGAAAAGAAGTCAGTCATGACAAGCTATTAGAGCTGTGAGAACATAGGACGCTAATGTGACTGCCTTATTAGTTCGTTACGTATTGTCTTCAACATTTTTGTTTGCTGTATCCTAAAAATTTGCTAATGAAAATCAAAGTAAGTCTCAGAAGTTTAAAACAGCTTCAATTTTTTTTTTTGGTTGGGGGGATTGTTCTAGGTTGTTTCATTTACCTATGGGATATTTCTGAAAAATGTGGTCTCAAGACAGAATAATGCACCACCAAAAGCAAACTTAGGGAAAAAAATATTAATTACTTCCTTTAAAAAAATCCTTTTCTGTATTTAGACTAGTAGTTTAAGCTTACCTACCCATTAATTTAAATGTTTCTAGCTCTATTTACAAGTGATCTGAGAGCAATCAGAATAACCCCCATGATTAGATGGTGGTGTAATTGAGGGTGAATTCATCAGCAAAAGTCTCTGTTGTGTACTGAGCCAGAGACTGTGTCAGGTACTGTGGGGGACACAAGCTTTGAGACACGATCCTTATTCTCAAGAAGACTCTAACAGATTTGCAAAAAGGGCAGAGGCAGTAGATGGAATCGAGGTTTGCTTGTCCACCAACCTTCAATTTTTGTGGCTACATAATTTGAAATATAATATGCAGCAAATACCAAATATCCCTGTCAATTAAGGGGCCATAATACAGTGGTACGAGCTACAAAGAAAAATGTGAAATGAGAACACAATTATAGTCACAGACTCTCAGATTTAAGAAGCAGATCCTATTAGTCCACAGAGAAGTGATTTAATTCAACTTGCCTACTTCCAAAAATAACAAGATTGCTTTCTGACTTATGTGATGGTGGCAAGTGTAATCCATTTTTGGACAAAACTACAAACTTTATTCAGAGGTCTACAGGAGAAAGGAATTATGTAAATGCAAAGCCCTAGAAAAGGGATATCTAATTCTAAAGGAATAACATACTTATCCCATTACACAACTTTGAAAGTAATAAGAACACAGCAGAAAGGTGCTATCACACATGCAACTAATTCGTCCATGGCCAATGGAGCATTCATATCAGCCAAGTTCATGTCAACAGGTGGAACACAACCACCAAGGCACAGGCAGAAGTCAGAGGAAATCCTATCATCAATATAAATTACATCTCTGAATCAACACACTCCACAGATGGCAGCGAGCTGGTAGCATAAACCCACCCCTTCAAACCTCAAAAATGTTGAAAAAAAACAGTGTCTGTTTGCACAGGTGAGGATTCCAAGGCTGTCCTGGCAAAGATCTTGCTAGATTTGAATGTGCTCAAGTCATACACTGTTTTGACAAAAAGTCAGTCAGTCTATAAGGTTAGGAAGAGAGAGAGAGGGGGAAAGAAAGGGGGAAAGAGAGGAGAGAAAGAAAAAGGAGGGAAGGAGGGAAAGAGAAAGCAAGGAGACAGGAAGGAGAGAAGACGGAGAGGAAAGAAAGATAGAAAGGAGAGAAGGGAGGAAGGTGGAAGGAAGGAAGGAAGATGGGAGAGAGAACAGGATTACTATAATAAATGGGAATATTTTTGTTTCCCAAATTTAAATATCATAAACATTTTTAAACCAAAGGCAACCACAGAACATTATTTTTACTCATAAAATTAGCATCTTCACTCTTTCCCCTTTTCACCTGAATGGTTTTGTTCTGCAGGTAAATTTGAGCTCAGTCAAATCTACTCAGTCACATTTACAAATTTTCAGTATCTTGTGAAAAGTTTTTGTAATCTCTGGTAGTACTATACAGACTCTACAGGCTGATAGATACTTCCTACCTTTTGCAAAATACCATTCTTACCCCCAAAACAAAATGACCTACCGTCATCAACAGTAACCAGTAACAAATCTGATTTTGTCTCTCTCTCTCTCTCTTTTTTTTTTTTTTTAAGATAATGGTGACCTCACTCACCAGCTTCTGATTGTTTGGGGTTTGGTATGTTCCTTGAGAAGAGACTTCTCATTAGTTTATTTTAAGAACTCTGACTAGTATGACCAACTGTCCCCATTTACCCAGGACGAGCTGGGGTTCAGCCCTGGAAGCCCCACACCTGAGGAATCTCCTCTGTGTGGCAGAGTGCAAGATGATGCCAAGTCGGGTTCTACATTAAACACCACCACTGCCTGCATTTAGGAATAATGGCCAGTTGTAATGGCCCATTTACATACCATTGAGGGACTTTAGGAATCACCCCAACAGATGTGCTCTGCTGTCACTTGATAGGACAGTACCCTAAACAGAAAGATTCTGTAACACAAGGCCTGCCTATGCTCCTCCTTGATCTCTCTCCTGCACAATAGTCAAAGTCTGTCACCTCATTGGCAGGATGATCTCAGCTACTCAGGACAAGCACTGACTGTCCCCGATGAGAAGAGTGGCTTTTCATCCCAGCTGCCATAAGTTAAGATGCTGGAGGATGAAGAACAAAGGATGGCTGAGGAGTAAGGAGACCAGTATTTCAGGGTGAAGTGCCAAGTTTTTGCTTGGGCCAACCAAAATGTCCCCCCCCCCAAAGGTGGGTTTCATTTTGTTGTTTTGTTTAAAGAAAGAACATTTTGACAGAGAGAGCTACTTGTGAGCTGTCAGAGTTACTCAGAAATCATCCAACACATTCTCTCTCAGCCCATATTAGATAAAAGAAAAGACTTTGAATTGAGGCAATTTCCTTGTTTTTACTAAATTGCAAGGCACAGAAAGCCTAATAGAATTGCAGATCTCAATTCTGACCCATTCCTTTGCATACTGAGATGATCTTGTTTAATGTTTTCATTCTTTGTAACTGATCCTTGGTTTACATACACCAGTCCCCTCAGAGGATGCTAGCATTTAAGAAAAGAATTGCCAGAACAATCTCTTAGAAATTTGTTCTCTCTTTTTATCCTTGCAGTGGCATTCGTTTTTCTACTGGTAGCCAGATATCCTCTAAATCAAATCAATGTAAATAATACATTTGGTGGAAGATTCAAATACCATGATTTTTATTATGTGCACAAAGGAACTGAGCCACAGAGAGGCCCAAATCTCCAGAGAGAGGTCAGGGAGCGCACGAATTTCCTCTCAGATTAAGTACAGAACTGATCTCCAAAGACCTCTCCCCAAAGAGGGGTCAAAGAACATACACTGGTCATCTGAAGACACAAAAATGAGGGTGGGGATGGGCAGGAGGCCAGGCCTCTGGGGCTCCAGACTCAGGACTGCATGAAAAGGAACAGCCATTGAGCACGAGGCAGCCACAGCTCCGGCAACAGCTCTTAATAAGAGACATGTTGAAGAACTAATTCATGTCCTGCCAACGGGGAAATATAAACAGAATTTAATATTTTGAAAATTCAAAATTTAGCCATTGAGTCATATATTACTTGGTGATAAACTGTCCCGCATGTTAAAGACTGTGCTGTCGATGGAATGTCATTTCTTTGGCAATGACTTGGTATGCTACTTACATGTCTAAAAACACATGTTAATTTTTGTTCCTTCACTTCTGTTACCTCTACAAAGCCAAATATATATAATAGATCTAAAGCAGTCATGCACGTCACATTCCAGCAAAACGTTGCTTTTAATTTGTACTGGAGAGTAAACCAAGTATGTTCACTCCCTGAGTAGGAGGAGCTGAAACAGCAGCCACATACGTAAGTAACAAAGGTGTCTGTATATACGTGTATATACGTATAGTCATGCAGAGATCGATACATATAAATACGATGGACAGATAATGACAAGTTTTGAGTTAAATAGAATTAATTCAAATTAATTCAATGTAAAGCATCTTGAGGCTACTCCTAGGAAAACCTCTAGAATTGTCCTCACTGATGTGCTGAGTTTTGGCACTGGGATCCACCTGCGTCTGGCATGAATGCTCTGGGATGTTTGAGACCTGGAGGAAGTCCAGGCTTCAGGGCTTTAAAGCTGGGTGGCGAGGCAGTCAGGGAGCCTCAAGACTCAACCTCAAGGTAGTCATCAATCTCAAGGAGGTTTTCAAGCATGTGACACTGTTTGGTAAGGCGGAAGGTACTTTCCACTCTGAAAGTACCACTGAATAACCTCAGACCATCCATTTTCTGGCATGATAACAATCAGTCCTTGGATGAGTGGCTTCTATCACTCCCAACTTTAGCCTAGCTCAACCACTAACCCTGGAGAGAAGGGCTGCAGGTCTGATTACCAGACTCCAGAATTATCTTGACCTGCCTCACAATTTCCAGAACACCCAATCTCAAATCAGTAATTTGTCCCATGCATCTGTTACAATCTGGCAACAAGACCACAAACAATGAGCACCATCATAATCACTGTAAAGCAGAGTTTTACAAAGCAAAAGAAATACTTTAGAAAAAACAATACCTCTGTTTGATAGGTCTTTCAAATGCAGATAAATATTAAAAATAATAAAAAAGTACAAATAACATTTCACGACAAAAATTCATTGAAAAATTGCTCTCGATTTTGGTTCCTATTATTTCTATTTATAATCTTGAACATATAATCATATAGGGAACTAAGATGAAAAAAATATATATATTTGTATTTTATTTGTATATTTGTAAAATTATTAAAAGTCTATATCTTCATATATTTAGAAAATTATAAACATTATATATGTATTTATATATTTATTTGACATATATTTGTTATATGTAAAAGAATAAGAATATATATTCTGACTCCATGCAACGATGATTTCAGAGAACACTTACACTAGGGGTTTCCAAACATTCATAAAAAGAAAAATACCAATTCACTTATTCTTTAAGTGAATTCTGGTTTTGTTTTATAAGCACATGACATCATAGAACTTGCTATAGTCCTTCTTTTGTAGAAACTCCTATCTTTTACTTTTCCAGCAAACAACACCCAGCCGACCTGCATATTCTGCCTTGTGTGGCCTTAGAATCACGGTATTATTTTTGTTTGTTTGTTTATTAACTAGTTGGCTGATTTGTTTTACTATTTTAATATTATTTTTAATTTAAATTCAGTTAATTAACATAGAATGTATTATTAGTTCCAGAGGTAGAGGTCCATGATTCATCAGTCTTACGTAATGCCCAGTGCTCACTATATCACATGCCCTCCTTAATGTCCATTGCTCAGTTACCCCATCCCTCCAGCCCCTCCCCTTCAGCAACCTTTGGTTTGTTTCCTAAGATTAAGAGTCTCTTATGGTTTGTCTCCCTCTCTGATTTCATCTTGTTTTATTTTTCCTCTCTTCCCCTATGATCATTTGTCTTGTTTCTTAAATCCCACATAGGAGTGAAATTATATAATTGTCTTTTTCTGACTAACTTACTCTGCTTAGCATAATACCCTCTAGTTTCATTCCTGTCATTGTAAATGGCAAGAATTCATCTTTTTGATGGCTGAGTAGTATTCCATTGCATATACATATATACCACATCTTTTTTATGTATTCCTCTGCCAATGGGCATCTGAGCTCTTTCCATAGTTTAGCTATTGTGGACACTGCTGCTATAATTAACATTGGGGTGCAGGTGTCCTGTAACTTTTTTTTTTTTAAGAGAGAGTTGGTACCTGCAGGGGTGATGGGGCAGACGGAGAGGGAGAGAATCTTAAGCAGGCTCCAAGCACAGTGCGGAGCCCAGTGTGAAGCCCGACACTGGGGCTCCATCTCACGATCCTCAGCTGAGATCATGACCTGGGCCCAAAATGAGAGTTGGATGCCTAACCAACTGAGCTATCCAGGCTCCCCCATGGCATTAACTTTTTAATATTCATACTTAAATACTCTCTGGAAAGAACTGAAGTCACAAGAAAGGATAATATCTGCATTATAGATTTCCTAAAATGAGTAAACTAACTACATAGAAAAAATACACAACAAATATCATTTCACTAGAAGATACCCAAATCTATGGCCCCCAAAAAAGATAATTTAAAATTGAGAACTGAAGTTGAGATTAGGACTGATGGAAAATGGGATTTGTCAAGCAGCACACTTAAATATTCTTCAGGAGCAGCGTGGCTGAAGCCTGTCTACCAGCTATGACTCTCACACCCCAGAAGGAGATTTTCACTCTACTGAATCACAACTGATAGAGAGGATAAGGATTTAATCTGAAGCATAAAGACAAGAAAGAGATAGCCAGAGGTTTAATGTTTCTCAGGGAAAGCAGATTTTTACTTCAATATAAATATGGTTTGGTTCAGGCTGTAATGATATATTCTGGGAACCACTAACTGCTTCATAGATTATAGTAAAAAATAAAGAAATCAAAGAATAACACCTCTTTTATGGAGAATAAGGTTATGTTATGGATATAACTAGATTAAAGTTATAGATATAATAAAGTTATGGATATAACTATAATTTAAACTATAACCAGAATAAATGACCTCTATCCTAAAGTCCCTTTCCTTCCATCATGAATTTAAGAATAAATCTCACCCTAAATACCTAGAATTACTGAAATCAAGGCTTTAAAAAAATATTCACAACCTCCTTAAGATGAAGGCAGCATGGCTGAGAGGCCCAATACGTCCCTCAAAACCATAATTCACTCAACCTGACCACTGGCCTTCATATCAACTTACCGTATGTCCTACTGGGAGTCATTTCTGGCCTAGATGTATTTTCCTGGAGGAATATATCTAAAATAGTCTAAAATATTATGCCGAAAATCGACCCTCAAAGATCTGAAAGGTTCTTACATTGAAAATGCTGTTTTAATCTCCAATGATGCAGAGCAACTACAAATGAGGAATTTAAGTAAAATGTGAGGAGTAAATCTTCCTACGTTGAAACTGCACTTATTAAGATGGATTACAAGGGGCATGAAACATCCCTCCCTGATGGCTTTTAAAGGATTAAGAATTTTTTTTTTACTGAAAACAGCTTAAAATATGCAAGTGAAAAGAAAATGCCTGTAGAGGTCATACTGGTACTGTGGAATAATTTTTGATGAGGAGTGTCCTTGTGAGAGTCCTCTTGGAACATCCTCACACCATGAACCCTGGGGACTCTGCAATGCGGAAGGAGGAAAGGACAGCAGTGGACTTAAAAGGTACTTAGCAGCAACAAGTTGTTTTTGAACTGAATGAGAACTCAGCACCAGCTTTCTTGGAGTATTTGTAAAAGATGGGTTCATACAACTTGGCAGTTAATCCTTTAGAACATCTTGATAACTATCTATTTATATATATATATATATATAGAGAGAGAGAGAGAGAGAGAGAGAGAGAATAAAGATTTTTAGTGATAAAGGCATCTAATTTCTAATCTTTGTGCTGTCCACTAGTCATATGACTGGACAAGTTACTTAATCTCTTTAAACCTTACTTCCCTCTTTGGAACATGAGATTTTATACCGTGTCACGGGATTTTGCTTAATGTCATGCTTGGCTCATAATAAGAATTCAATAGGGTATTTTACATATTACTAACCTGCTTTTTTCTATGTATTATTAAAATACACACATAAATAATGTAATTCAAAATTGGAAAAGGCACAAAAATTATGAAGATATACCTGGGGTGATTTTATGAAGAAAGGAAATTATGTATGATCCTCGATATAGCATTGTTCTTGAAATCCATTAATGGAACCTTCATATAAATAGTCCTTTATTTCAAGATTCCTATGATACTTTAGTAATTAAAGTCCCTGAATAGAGTGCAAGATGAATATAAAATTCTGTTTCAGAGAGAAACTAGAATAGAAAATGTGTTACTTTTCTAAGAATAATGGCCCCATTTCTTTTAAAAATTAATTGTATATTGCCTATCTCAAAAACAAAGAAAAATTCTCTTTATACACATCACACAGCATGTACTTTCCTTTAAATCCTGAAGTATATTATTAAAGTCTAAAGATAATATAGTGGTAGCAAGGCAGCAATCATCATTTAGCAGAAATGCTAAATATTTATAGAGTTTTCTTTTAGCTAAATCTGCAAACTGCCATACATATACTCTTTGTTGATACAGCACGTACACAAAGGAACTGAGTAGATTTCTCTGAAATAATGACATTATTATTGCAAAGGGGCTGCCCAAGCCAGGAGGATAAAGTTTTTCTCTGACACCACTCTGCCCCAAACGTTATAGAAACCAGTTCAACTGGAGAGAGCAACCCCAAGATTATACGCCAGGTTTCCACTGAGGGCACCATGGGGAATGAAGAGACAGTTGTGTCCTATGTTTTGTTCTCACAGTAGAAATAGTAGTAACTACAGTTTTAGCAATTGAGTTACATTTTGTTAGTCTTAATATGAAAGATAGTTTTTGTATAAAAAAATTGATACAAAAGATGAACAACATGTTAGTTTAAAGGAGAGTTAACTGGAGGAAACACTTGTCTTTATTTCACAGTTTTGAATTTGTAAGCAGAAAACCTCTAGGATGCTTGCTTCTCTTCTTCCTTCATTTCCTCACTGGGGGAAAAAAACCTGTGTTGACTCATTACTGGCTATGGAATCAATCGTATTTTCCTGTCTCAGCACAGAAATCTCCTCATGGTCTTGGGGAACTTGCCTAGTCCCCCACCTTATGCTCAGTTCTCTTCAACACACACTGCGGGGTCCCCCACTGGGCTTCTCAACAACTCACAAAGCACAACTTCATGACTTTGCACACAGCGCTCCGTTGATTTGGCATGCCCTACCCCCCAGTTCTGCTTCTTTCCCAAGAAAGCTCATACTCCTGTTTTTGACCCAATTCAGACTTCTTCAGTGAACTCTATCTGGTCTCCCTCAGGCAAAGTGAGCTGCTATATTTTGTACATTCCAACATTCCTCTTACACATGGATCCTCTCTCTGGAAGAAGATCCATTTAATAATGTGAGAGTCTGTTTCCCCTCCGGGTATACAGAAAACTCTTGGTGGCTGAGAACAAATCTTAGAAAGTGTGTCCCTTCACCACTAATGAAGACCTATTTAGAAAGCCCATTTTTACAGAAAAGATATATAAATACTAGGTTAGCTATAAAGTTACAAGACATAAAATTATATTGTTGAATGATTAAATGAAATAAGCTCTAAAGAAAAAAGAAAGAAAAGGAAAACTAGGCTCTAAAACTGGAAAAAAAAAGAACAAATGTAATCTAATGTATCACTAAAGTATGTCCATGGCAGAGGTGGTAGAGAAGGCTGGATAGAAAGTGGTTTCTGACCAGGAGCTTTAAGAAGCTAAGATCTCCACAGACAGAAGTAAGAGAAGGGGAGAGGATGAGGAACAAAGAGGCCAGGGAACAAGGATTATTCTATCTGTACTGTCAAGAAACACTGAAGCAGAAAACATTGTGAACCTCGGGATAAAGATGCCTGGTCCAGACCAGCCAAAGCTCAGGGTGTGTGTGGGTGTGTGTGTGTGCACGCGCGTGCACACACATGCTCAGAGGGAAGGAGAGCTGGACTGGGGAGCTGCAGGTATATGACCAGTGGGGCACAGGGCACCCTGGGCTACCCTGTGGACCAGCCTGAAAGTAGTGAGAGATCCTTTCGGGTTGCTTCTGTCTGTTGTGTTTTCTTTGGTAACTGAGACACGTCATCAAATCAGACCTTTGTAAATATAACTGTGGCAGCCATACATGGGATGGGTTAGACCAGCATTTCTCAAATTGTGTTTTACTGAACACTAGCCCCAGTGAGATACAGTAGAACATACATACATTCCCCCCACACACATTCATTCTCTCACTCACTCTGCTTAAATCATCTTGGCAAATGCTGGTTAAACAAACCACAAAAGGTATCTTTACTGCTGGGCTTTCCAGAACCTGTAATAGGCTTCCGGAGATGATAGAATTCCAAGAGGATGGCCGCACATATGGCTACTACTTTTCTCCCTTGGCTTTTAATGCCATCTCTTCTCCTGGTTCTCCTTCAGCTACTTTGGCTGCTCTTCCTCGGTTTCCTTTTGGAAAATGTTCTGCTGCTCAGTCATTTTCTTTTCAATCCATGGAGATTTCAGGAATGAGCTTTCTACTCCCAGACTAAATTTCCATGCTTTTCCCTGACACCTTTCTTGGCCTGCACTCTTGTCCAGAGTGAGGTAGGTGCCCCTCTTCTGTACCCTGGGGACACTCTATCACAGGCCCTGCCTTGCTCTAGCTGGTCATCTCCTTCAGAGGCTCTGTCCAGAATCCTTCAGGGCTAGGACTTTTTCTTAACCCTTCCTTGAATACACAGTACATAACACAGAAGCTGGCTCAACAACATTCAGTTGGCCAACTAAGACTAAACATAGGCTCTCCTAAATCTTAAAGAGTTGCAATCAGAAATCTACCACATTCGCCAAAGGACGTTTCTTTAATCAGGAGTCCTCTATATATGCAACTAATATTTGAATCTTTGTTAAGCAAAGTTAAAATGAAACTATCACAAAAACCTGTATGATGAATTCTTTTTGTTTTTGATTTTTAAGGCTTTATGTGAGATAATCAAAATAAACCACGTATCATCACAAGTATTTGCAACTTACACACAGGGATCTGATTTTATTTCCATCATTCAGGATAACACTAATGTCAATCAGTTAACCAAATATTCCATAAATAATCCCTTCAAATGAAAATCTATCTAAATTTTACATTATTCACAAGCTCAAAGCTTCATCAATACCTCAATTAAAATATCGTCTCAGCTGTGGGAATAGTCCCAGACTGAAGGTTATGTGACAGATTGGGGGAAAAAAAAGGCATTTAGATCTGTCTTTGTGTACCCTGCTGGGACAGGAAAGAGTTGCTCACTTAAGATGTTAAGAAGAGCTCTCCCATCAGGTCTGGAAGGATAGGAAATGAGGCCTTTTGATTTTAGGCACAGTTGTTTTGTTCCTTGCTCTAAAGCAGTGGGAAAAAGAAGGGAGACCAAATGGATCCTAGGAAAAAGCCACTAGAAAAGGATTTGCTGTTTCTCTAGGAATGGTTAGCCTGGGAGTATTTTCCTGAAACACTCCCTTATCTCTACCCAAAACTCCCTGTGCAGAATAATCAAAGCGTATTGGCAAGCTGAAGTGAGTCCAAGGGATCACTGCATCAGAGAACAAAGAGATCTCGAAGATTTAAGAATAAAGTAATTTGATAATCCGAGTGGGGCTGGTACTCGCCAATAATCAGAAACAAAGTATTGAGCAGAATCTAACAGAGCCAACATTCTTTATTTATTTATATTTTTTAAAGATTTTATTTATTTATTTTACAGACAGAGATCACAAGTAGGCAGAGAGGCAGGCAGAGAGAGAGGAAGGGAAGCAGGCGCCCTGCTGAGCAGAGAGCACAATGCGGGGCTCGATCCCAGGACCCTGGGATCATGACCTGAGCCGAAGGCAGAGGCTTTAACCCACTGAGCCACCCAGGCGCCCCCAGAGCCAACATTCTAAGGCCACAGACCTCCCAGGGCTTCTCCATGGTCTCATCATCCATCCCCTCTATTCACTCTGGAAGCCTCCTTTATTATTATTATTATTATTATTATTATCATTATGTCATGATCCATCACATAAAAAATCACGTAAAATTACCTGACAGTCTCAGGCACCTTGTATTATAGATTGAACCATGTACCCCTCGCACCAAGCATAACTCTGGCACACAGTATATATAACAAACACGGGCAGAAGAAATAAGTTCTCCTAAATCCTGGGATCTCAGAGAGACAACCTTTAGATCGATGGTCACAACCTCAATTCCTTGGCACAGTGATATATTTTATTTGTAAAATGATTTCTCATTACTAACAAAGTACTAAACCTTGCAAATTACCTACTTTCTTTTCTGCGAATGAGATGGGTTTTCATGTTACTCCCTAGTAACACTGTTCTCATTGATCTCCATCCAAATGCTGTCTTAAAGGAACAATGACCCTCGGGAGATGAGGCTGAAGCTCGAAGGACTGTATATGGTCTATGCTGCAGCCTGAGACACACGGCCCACGTGAGCTTTGTCTGCCAGGTGAGTCAGGGCAGACAAATGGAGTAGCGTGGTTCCATTGAAGGACCCCAGACTTTCAGCTTCCCTCTTCAGCAAACAGAACTCTAAGGACAAAGTCTTTAGAGCCATTTAAGAATAGCCCAAGAGGGCAATCAGGGAGAAGCTGGCCCAGTGTACATCCACATGGTATGCAAAGCACTGAGCAACAGGTGTCTAGTCATCCATTGCCACCTGGACAGAAAGGACTGCCTCCCGCTCACTGTAACCTAGGGAAAGGCAGAGGCGCAGGTGTAACAACAGACAACAATACAACAAAGAAGGTCCAACAAGGCACAGGAGAGGACCATGACAAAGGCATCCAGATGTCGGACGAGGCTTGGTGCCGGTTATAGACTTGGGACCTGGTACTTTCCTCCTCCATCACTTGTACACCTGTTATTGTTTATGACTTAAAATAATGTCCTTATTGCTTATCTTTCCTGATGGACACAAGGCAGGGCTTGTGACACAACAGTTTCTGGCACACAGTGGGCACTATCACAAATGTCTGCTAAATACACATGCTCTTGTCTTCTTGAACCTTTTGAGTATGAGGAGAAATGGCTAATTAAGCAAGAATTATACTTCCTATCACAGACGGACTCCAAACACTGAGGGTAGGGATAATGGTTGAATTGTCTATTGCTGTATTCTCAGTCTGTAGCACCCTGTAGTTCTTCAACAAATGTTTGCTAAATAAATGAATGAGTGAATTCATATATCTTAGTTAGCTATAGATTTGTTGGTAAATTAATATAGTTTACTTCTGATATAAGTTTACTTCATTCATTCAAAAGCCTGATAACCACTAGGAGTCTGGCACAGAGATGTTAAGGAAAAAGGACTGGGAGGATTTCTGTCTACATGGAAGTCAAGATCTAAACAAGAGAAACATATAAACAAACTATAACAGTAAGTTGTTAAACTAAAAAAACTGAGAGGTTTGTGTGTGTGTGTGTGTGTGTATGTGTGGTTTGTGTACTTTAAACAGCTTCAGTCAGAAAGTGTCCTCATCAGGAAAAAAGTCCCAAACAGAAGATGTTCCAACTGTTTATTCATGATCACTACATTGGAGCAGGGACTACCCGTAACTGTGTTTGCCAGACCACCAGCCCCAAAGGCAAGAATTACATACTCTGATTTACATCTGAGATGCCCAAACAGATAGCATTCCCAATCATAACACTGCCAGGTAACCCAGTTTCACACTCTACAGTCATCATGTCACTTTCTCAAAAGCATTGCAAAGAAAATTTATGATGGTGACGAGCCTATGCACTTTAGCCATCCCAATATCACACATATTATAGGGCCTACTATTTAAAGGAAAGGTCTTAATAAGCTCACTTGTATAAATTTATATATTGCGTAAGCAGATTTGCCATCAGACTTTGAATGCAAAGTACTGAAGTAGTACATAAGAATCAGGAAAGCCTTAGTGGTCACACGTTTCTTGATCTCTAGAGTCCTTTTCAGAGCACCATATACTTTTTAGACAACTGTTAGTACTATTCTTTAAACTATATTTTAAAAATTGTATTTCCCCAATTGTAAAACATTGCTAAACGTTGCTAAATGATATTACAATCCAACAGCTAACTTATGCTTAGGAACATGCTTGTATGTGCTTACCTTAGCACTTTGTCCAGAAATGTCAACCACTTTAAAAGGCAGAAGCATATTACAATTAAGATTGTACTTACTCAGCATTGTGCAACATTTAGCACTTGTTCCAGTTACCTACTGATGTGTAACAGCCTCCCCCCAACCTAGTGACATAAAGTAAGTAGTTATTTTCATGGTTTTGTGGACTGGGTTTGTGGACTGACTGTGGGCGGACATGGTTTTGAGAGCTGACTGTTACAGAGACATCAGTTCTCAGTCTCTCTTATAATTGCAGTCAGTTGGCTGCAGCTAAAGTCATTTGAAGTTTCAATTAGACAAGGTGTCCAAAATCGCTTCCTCATATGCCTGGCAGTTCGTGTTGGCTGCTGTGTGGAGTGCCTATCTGTGATGTCACCACAGGACTTGTGGTCTTCACAGCATCGTTCCAAGAGACAAAGGCAAAAGTTACAGACTTTCTCAGGATGGATGCTCTGAACTCCTAGAATATTATCTCTGCTGCATTCTAGTATTGGTCAAGCAAGTCACTGAGGCCAGCCCACATTCAAAGGGAGGGAAGTTAGACTCTACCTGTGGGGACATAAAGAGTAGCATGCGCATGCAAGAAGGGAAGAGTGATGACAACCATCTTGAAGACACCATCACCACACTAACATACATTATGTTTCAGGCGAAGGGTTCTAGGCTTGTTCATTTGTTTCCAAAGTATCAAGTTAAGTAAAGAAATACTAAATGATAATGTAAGTACCATTAAAAAAAACAAAAAACAAAAATAAAAAAACCTCTGCATAAAAATCACATTTGATGCCTGCAACCAGTTCAGTCCCTCACATCAATATGACTCTACTCTTGTAACCCTAAATACAATAAAAAGAATTTAAAACTCACAAAAGACTTTTGTCTGTTTTCCTATAGGATAATTTACTTACTGAATAAATTTGTCAAAAGTATGAAATGCAATTTAAGTTTTCATCTCTTACTATCAAAGCCTACAGAAATTCAGGGAACCAATCATCACATTCTAGAATGCCTGGACCAGAAGTACTATTTAAAATTGGGAACATCAATTGATGTGCCAGAAAAGTATCCCTAACCAGGGAACCGAAATGTTTCTTTGCTGGGGATTTTAAGAGAGCTGACTAGCTCATGAGCATAGTTGCCCAGAGAATTAAAAAAAGAGGCGCTCTGCCAAGTGGGTCGATGACCATCAAAAAGAATTTTCACAGAAAAGAAAAAGGGAAAAAGAAAGAGAAAATGATGCTGTCAGTCCCTGAAAGGGGAGTTATTTTTCACATGGTCTGATTTCCCTTTTACAAAGGGAAAGGCAGCTTACTGCGATAGAATAAGAATGTTCAATTTCATGCAGGTGCATTTTCTGAGCCAAATAAAATACAACAGTATCTCAAAGCCATTTATCTTAAATGATACATTTGTAAGGCCTCTAAAATTCCCCAAGAAATATGTGTGGAAGCAACCAAAGATTTATTAATTCCAAAACCACATTAAAGATGTTTTCAAGAAGAGTGGCAACGAGCCATACCCTTTTGTCCCCACAAGCACAAAAGCTGGTGAAATTTAGAAAAATCCAAAATAGAAACACATTTCAATGTTTTTTCTCAAGTCATAATAAACTTTTAAAAGGTTATTAAATTTGTTTTTAACATCTTCCTCTTTTCTAGATATAAAAACACTCTAAATCTAAATTTCTAAATCTACTAGCTACTCTTCCTTCTCTACATGCAACATCACCATATCCTGACGTGCCCCTTCCAAGCATTTCAGATTCATCTGGGACTCCTCCCTAGTCTTCACCTCCTATACACAGTACATGTCTATATGTACTTTTCAATACTATTTTAATATTTTTTCAAATATTTTTCGATACTATTTCAAAGGTGTCTCTCGTATATGTTCCTACTTTCAGGTCCAATGGCCACCTGGTGTGGGCTCCCTGTCTAGCACAGCTGGCGCCCTCCGGCCTCCTGACTGGGTCTCCCTGCCTCTAGGATGGCTCCTTTCATTCACACTTGAAGACACCTTCTCTGCAGTCTTTCTATAAGAGAGAGAATCGTGTCATCCCTCTACTCAAAATAAAACACATCACACAAAACAACTCGCTTCCAGGATCCATCCAAGCTCCTCAGTCCCAGCCTGTCACAACTGCAGCCGGACTCTGACATGTATCCTCACACTCAGTCACGGTGGAGAGGCCACCCTACCGGATCTGGAGCTACTACCTCTCTCTCTTTCTCCCCATGGTTACATCTGCCTAGCATGCCCTCCTCCCTATTCCTCAAAGCTCAACTCACATACCACCCTCTCTCTCTCTAGCATTTCCTGGAATGAATTCACCCACCCCTTCCTGATTCAACAGGCTTGCTTCTTCGTTTGCCTCTAGGTTTTTTTTTTTTTTTTTTTTAAGATTTTTATTTGTTTATTTGACAGAGATCACAAGTAGGCAGAGAGGCAGGAGGAAGCAGGCTCCCCGATGAGCAGAGAGCCCGATGCGGGGCTCGATCCCAGGACCCTGGGATCATGACCTGAGCCGAAGGCAGAGGCTTTAACCCACTGAGCCACCCAGGCGCCCCATGCCTCTAGGTTTTTAAGGAATGCCTCATCATGCGTTCATGAAGATTGTAAGCTGATTTTTACCCTTAAAAGACCTCTTTTTGTTCTCCACCAAGGCTACAAAAATCCTATATAATGTTCCTGTAGCTGGGAAAATTCTTCTTGCCTCTTCTTCCTCTCAGTGTTCACTTCTCATTCCTCCTCTAGCATTGGCACCCACAATGAATGAACGCTTCTCTTTCCTTCAACGTCATGCTTACATTACATCCACATGGTGTGGCTGATGAGTGCTCTGGTTGGATATTTTTGTAGAGTTTCCAAATTGCCTCATTGGCATATCACCCTACAGCCTCCAGATAAATTCAGCAGTGCCTGATGCCCAGGGACTCAGAGACGTCCCACTTTGGTCTGGTCTCAGGGCCCAGGGTCTCACTGCATGGTGTCGGAAAAAAGTGCCAAGTGCACATGTTTGTTTAACCCACCCAAAACCTGAACTACCTGAGGATCAGGGACAGGATGTTTCATGAAGGAAAATTAACAAAATATAAAACGACATAAAAGACTTGCTGTTACTGTTAACCACTGGCAATTACTTGCGTTTTCCTATTTGTAAGAACTAATCTGGCGATTCCCACAAACAAGGCTGGACAGACAGCTGTGATCTTGAAGCTTATGTAAGTTAATTAGGTTTCTATGTGGTATGCAAAAGGCAGACTCTCTGAAATAACTTTCTAATTGGTTCAGGTGCTTTCCATGTTGAAATTCAAAAGTGATTAAGTAAGATGTGAAGCCTTCTGTAGTAAATAATTACAAAAACAATTCCTTTTGAACCTAATGTTTACAAAATGGATATTTATGAGCAATGTGCCACACTTCAGTGAGAGTGTTTTGGCTCAATGTGTCCAAGGCAATAAAAACCTAAAGTCCATAATTTCCAGATGATTTTGTTCCTAAGTGTAATATACTAATTTGGGACTTGAGACATTACTCATAAAGATATCTACCTCAGATATAATTTAGGGTGATCAAGAAGACCTTTTAGACAAAAGGACTACAGAGATAAGGAGGGGAGGGTTGGCCAGAGTGTCTAGAGCACCTCCAGGCTTAAAATCCCTGGGGAAATTAACACTGCCTTCTGAGGTTGTTTCACTGAAAAGGCTTGGTTTGAAGCCAGTGTCCAAACTAAAGAATCCTTCCCACCCACATGCAAAAGAAGTCTTCCTCCCCACAAAAAGCTGTCTCCTTCAACACCCAAGCAAAGAAACCAGCCCATGAATGGGAAGGAACGTTAGATAGGAGAGAACCTAGACAGAGATGAGAAATGGCTCATAATGCATTGCCCCGTGGGAGGCCTGCCAAGCCCTGCCCTAAGGCAGACTGACCTCGCCACATCCTGGGAAACAGAATCCCTTTGTCCAAACCTAACACAATGGCCTAAACCACATGGGCCTATAAATGGGGATGCTTCCCTTACTAAATGGAGGTGTTAACTGGTCATGGAGTATAAGACTCTGCTTCCATCTGCTTTCCAAGCAGAAAATTAATCTAGAGACTTTAAGTACAAGAAGTTATCCCAACAAACCTAGACAGCTAAGATAAATTACTGCTTTGAAAATGTGGAAAAAAAAAAAAAACACACAAAGAACATCACTTTTACCCTAAAAAGAAAAAAAACCCACAAAACACAAAACAAATAAACAAAAAAACCCCATTGGATAATCTACATCATTGTTTTGAACCTAAGGTCAAGGGATGTTTTTTGAGTCCCCAGACAAGAAGGTGAACTGAAGGCCACAGAGAAAGAACGCGAGAACTCTTTCCCCTTGGTCACAGCACCAAGGATGAGGCAGCTGTTAGCTCAGTCAGTGGGTGGGTAGGAAGAAAACAAGTAAAACTTTAAAGGATTCTTAAACGTCCACGGTGGGCTATCGGGATGGTTCAGATCAGAATGGGGGTGGGGGGAGACCCAAGAACACTGGAAGTCCACACCATCCATAGCTTCTTTTCCCTTGGCTCCACCAGGTGCTGGTAAGAAAGATGAGAGGCAGGCTGGGAGGACTGGAGAGCCCCGTCATGATGCAGGCTGCAGGGCCTGACATGGTTTCAGGGTGGAACAGGCCCACCAAAAGGCACTCATCTGTGTTCTGGTCACTGTGTGGCCATGAGGTGGTGACTGGCCGCTGCCAGGGTATAAGCACAAGGCCACAGACCCTTCTGACTCAGGAAATGAGCAACTTCAGTCTCTGCCAAGACTTCTTATCTCCATCAGGAGGCAAAGGCCATCAGTGACTGCGGGTGAGGCAGGAGCCTCTTGTACACACTGGTCCCAGGTGAAGGGCTTTGCCTCTGGGGAAGAATAGAAGCTTGTCCACACCCTGCACCCTGCAGGAACTCGAAGGGGAGGCACTCTTGGACCTGCTTTTGCTGGAGATACACATTGATGTGGAGAAGAGGTCTACCATTGCCAGAAGAGGAGCAGCAACCTCAGATATGCCTAAAACTCTCCACTGACACAAGGCCAAGTTCAGCCACCTGCCCTTTCAGACCTGTGCTATAGACTCTTCTGTGATGACAGAAATGTTTTAAAACTGTGCTGTCTGATACAAGTGCCACAAGTTATGCATTCTATGAATCAGCCTTAATTTTGATTAAATTCCAATTCCATGTATTTACAATTAATTATAATTACATTTCCAATAGCCATATGTAGCTTGTGCCTAGGACACCACAGCTCCAGACCTGAACAAAGGCAGAGGCAGAATTTGCCCACCACTGGCCAAGGGCAGGAATGCTGGAAAGTTCCGTTTCAGAGGCTTAGGTACATCGCACCTGCCTCACTCTATTGCTTGAGCAAGAGAACCAAGAGAGCCTTCTGTCCCACTCACATCTCATGCTGAGTAACATATACTAGCAGACTGCAATTAGTAAAGGGACAATGACACAGAGAGAGAAATCTCTACTGTGGCAAAGGCATACAGCATCTGTTTGGTAGAGGAGAATTACTGTAGAAAACCCCTGAACATCCAGACTTCCCAGTAAGAATGTCAAAATTGCAGCCCACCATGAGAGAAGCTTAAAGCCCACAGTACCTATAGCAACAATAAAACCCAAAGATCATTCAACTATTGACTAGACTGGCTCAACCCCTTACATTAATGGCCTGGAAGAAAGAAAGGTATACCTATTTTTAGGTATAAATAATATTTAGCACTGAATATTTTTATTCAGTGCCTAATTACTGTGTGTAAAAGAATAGTAGATACTATTCTTTTACACACAGTAATTAGGCACTGAATAAAAATTTTGTGTGACATACAAAAAGCAACTCACCCAAACCCATTATCAACAGGCAGAACAGATAACACAACAAGATCAAAGGATGGCCCAGAGGGTGAAACTCTCAGACAATTTAAAACAACTATAATTAATGCGTTAAAGAATCCAACGAAAAGGTGGACAACATGCACAAACAAATGGGTAATTTTAACAGCAATGTGGAAGTAATTTTTTAAAAGCCAAATGGGAATATTAGAAGTGAAAAACATGGTATCGAAGACGAATTCCTTCAACAGGCAGACTGGTAACAACAGAGGTAAGATTCAGTGAAACTGAAATTATATGACACACAAGAAGAAGAAAACCATGTTTAAAAATCAAAAAGCAACAAAACAAAGCAAAAAGCAACCAGAAGAGAACTATCAAGAGCTATGGAATAACATCAAATGATCTAACACATGTATTCAAAATCTTCTAAGAAGAAGAAGGAAAGAAAGGGACCAAAGAAGTAATATTTAAAACATGAAGAGAGTTTTCCAAAACACAGCTATTAATAACAAACTGTAGATACAAGCAGGATGGATACAAAGAAAAATACATCCAGCCCAACATAGTATTAAAAACCAAAAATATGGAGAATATATACTACATTGGAAGAAATGGATAAAAGGACTTATGCTGCGGCCTCTCCATAAAAGACCAATGACTATTTAGCCTTTTAGTAAAATGTGGATTCTAGTTAAATTGTCTCCCACACTTGCAGCCCTTACTGGACCACTTAAACGATAACTGGAGTAAAAGCATTTTGTGTGCCCTCGCTAAGGCATCCGTGCAGTAACCACAGAATGCGAATCTGAGGATGAAGTCATGGCATGGCATTTTGTGCAGACTAACCAAAACTTCTCAGAGATGTAACTTGCTCAATAGTACAGTTTTTGTTGTTGTTCTTGTAGCGGAATTAAAATGATCTTTTGAAATAGGACAAAAAATCCCAGAATTAGAACTATTTAAATACTAAATGTAATGTGAGTACAAAACTGAAACTGATCTGTGTTACGGTCCAAATGTCATAATATCATTTTTATATTTGGTCCTATAAAACCCAAGTACTATTGGGAAAAGTATGAATTTGCATAGATTGTTCCTCTAGAACTTTTTTAAAAAGTCTCTTGGATCTTGATATTAATTAGATTGTATCAGTTGATAATCAGTTTTTGGAAAGCTGCACTAATATGCGAAGAATATCTGTATCCATTCAATGTTTAGGAAATGTAATTTCAAAACTAAAGCTGTCTGTGATAATATACAAATAATGCATGAAAAAGAATTAAGGAAGAGTTTGAGGCAAAACCTGAAAGGCTCAGATCTACTTACCCTGTTCCTCTGGAGTGCTCCACTAATTGTATGGGATTCTGTCTAAAATCTGGGTGCTTCTAGTTGAGGCCCTGTCAGGTGTTCCCTTAATCAAAGGCTGGGATTTGTTTTCTTTAGTGCTCGAGAGCTGTTAAGAAGTACCACCTGCACCTGGACACCTCCAGGCAGTTTCAGGATCCTGAGTCAATGCTCAAATATTCAAACGAACATGAGGCTTTTAAATTTGGGGTCGTTACTGTAGTTTGTTTAGTTTAAAAATACACAAGAAAGTATACCAGTCAGTAGAGTCAAAATATTTAAGTAAATGAAAGGCAAACATATGTACTAGGTAAGGGGGTTGACTCTCCAGCTGATCTGCTTGGGGGTTCCCATGTCAGTTGGGCTCCTTACTGACTTGTGCCCCAGTTTCTCACTTTTTAAAAGAGGGATCATAATAATATCTACCCTATAGAGGCCTCAAAGAATTTTTAAATTTATTAACAGGTTGCTATGAGATCTAAATTTTGGGAGGCTTCTTAAATGAATATGAGGATCCAGACAAGTATCTAGCATGGGATTAGTGGTCTTGTATTTATAACTATTTGTATTGGCCTCATTAATAAACTTTATATTAAAACAAAGTAAAAAACTAATTAACTGAATTGGAAATATCACACTCTCTTGAGAGGACCCAAAAGGTAATTTTTTCCTGCAGTGATTTTCTTCTGTCGTATAATCCTATCATCAGTAATCATGTGCGATAATATAGTTATGTACCCCATCAAGCCCAGATATTGGTTAATATCACTAGTTTGGCTGAGAAGAACCAGGGTCCCTTAGTTTGTGCGCTGGCATCTTTAAAACATCTTATTAACACCACTATGAAAACTGCACACATAAGATAACTTCCCAAGCTGAACTAAAAGTAATTTAAATCTCTTTAATAATGTTCAAGGTGAAATAAATATTTAAGTCATATCATTATAAGCAGTCATACTTGTCTAATCCTTTATTGTTTATGAAGTAATTTTATATTCAGTAAGTACTCCAATTACTAATATTCATATAATATAAATATGATGTTATAAACCAGAAGGAGAAACCTGCTATGGATTTGGTTTAATGAGTAGAGAAGCTGCCTCTGTCCTCCACCAGAAAGACAAAAAGAGTGATTTTCTTCACAAGACCTCCGGGGGTATCTTTTATGGCCTACAGAACTGAAGTGGAAGGCCAGAATATTATTATACTGGAAAGTCCATTATTATTATGTGTTTTCTCTAACGTTTTTATTTTATAGCTAAGGTAAAAAGTGAAATCCAGGAAAGGCTGAAATTAGAATTGCTCTTAGGGGATGAAGCAAGTCTCTTCAAAGCTGGAAAACATGTCATTTATGTACAGACAATAAGCACCTTTAAAAGGCCAGACTGAGAAGGAATGGGGTGGAAGATAATGCAGTGAAAAGAAGGGTAAAGCAAAATCAAGAACTATTCAAAACATCAAATTTCCAAGTGGAAAGTTCATATGAAGTATCTCACTGTGCCCTGAACAGAATAGTGAGTTAAGAAATGTAGCTGGATGGAGGGTAAGCTGCTCCCAGGTTTTTACGTAGCCGGCGAGGCACATGCTTGAGTTTGGGAAAGCCGTATGTAACAGAATGACAACAGTGCACTGAGAGGTGTTGACAAGCTAAAGAACACAGGGCACCCTTGGAAAAGAATGGAAGGCAATACCAGGAAGCACCCTGTGAAGCAGTGAGTTGTCCTTTCCTGTTTTCTGCCTCTTCCAAGAACTTACATTATTTTCAACATCTTTCTTGCAAATGTATTTGCCCATGGGTATTAAAGAGTGGTCACGTGCTTACAGACGCCTCTATTCAAGAATGTTCCTATTACTGGCAAACGCTCTGTGAGGCAGCATCTTTTATACTTTTCCGTCTTAAAACGCTGCGATCTATTTGCAGTTTGCCATTTATAATTCCTGTTACTCCTAAGCACTTATTCCTAATCCAAACAATGGGGACCCATTTGGAGTTTGGACTTTTGCTTATTTCATTATTTTGTCTTTTTTTTTAGAATTGATCCCCAAATGTCCATCATAAATACAAACATATAATTTTAGATATATCATTTTTATTTTCTCAAGTTAAATGTCTTCTCAAAAAAACTAAGTATAGTTTTATAATAAATATTAATGAGACAGAAAATCATCTTACCCTGGTGTGAGTCCGAATATGCATCTTCAGTCCATCATTTTTACTGAATCCTTTTTCACAATAAGGGCACTGATAGGGACGCTCACCTGCAAAGGAAGTCTTCAAGTCAGAAAAAAGTAAACCAGCAAAGCAAGCACTGCCATCACTCCCTCAACTTGTAGCCTCATCACCACATACACTCTTGGCACTGCCAAAAAGAGGCTCCCTGCACACCTGGGCTGACACCATGGGGGCTTCGGCATAATGGACCATGCCTTCCCCTCCTGTGGAGAGAGACTGAGCCGCAGAGAGGGACTGAGCCCAGAGTGTGTTTCAATATTGGCCAGGAGCAGGCTTCCTGCGTATTCCTTTTATTTATTTTTATTTATTTTTTTAAAAGACTTTATTTATTTGAGAGAGGGAGTGATTGAGAGAGCACAAAAGCAAGGGCAGAGGAGAGGCAGAGGGAGAAGCAGACTCCCCTGCTGAGCAGGGAGTCTGACACGGGGCTTGATGCCAGGACACTGAGATCATGACCTGAGCAGAAGACAGATGCAAAACCAACTGAGCCAGCCAGGTGCCCTGGCATATTCCTTTCAATACTTGAGCCCAAATTAAATCTCCTGATTTTTAGAATCTCTTAAAAGGATTTTACATTAATCCATTCATTCTGTCACCGTACTACTCACTTCAGGGGTCTTTAATTGGTTCACTGATTCTTTGTTTTAAAAACAAAGACTTCATATTCTCTCTCAGTTGGGGTGATGAGTTTCAAAAGAATTTCACATACTGATGCAGGTTAAACAGAACCACTGGCAGTTTAATAATTGATCCATATCTGCTAATGTAGCTGAGTCTCTTGTATCTAGAGGTCATTATTTAGAAAAGAGCCATGCCATTTTTTTTTTAAAACAAGTAAACATACACATCACATTAAAAAAATTCTATTATGAAACAGCAAAAATGTGACAAAATTTAGTCTCTAGGAGGAATCTGAAGTTACCCTCTAGTCAAAGCCTAATTATTTAGGAAGAACAGTAACTCAAGTCACTACTTATTCTTTATTCTCTCATTTAGCAATGCACTTAACACTGCAGGACGCTGGACGCTGCAATCAAAGACGTAAAACTTCCTGTATGCCTTTCCTTTCCCTCCAGGACAGGGCTTTTCACAAGCAGCAGGTGTTAGTCCTTTATTCCTTCGGGTCCCATTTGATCCTTATTCTTGTTCAATCTGGGTATCACTCACATTACTCCAGCTAACTCCCCTATCAGGTCAACAATGAACTCCTTGTTGCTCCAATGGTCACTTTTCATTGCAGTCTTCCTGGACCTCTCCCTTGTCCTTGACACTGCTTCATAAGATGACAGTGCCATTCTTGAGGAGCCTTGCTATATGAACTGTGTGTTTTCAGCAGTAACATCACGGGGCAGCAACTATACAGAGGCCCCAGCACAGCTGCATTTTCCCAGCCTGTCCCTGAGAGGGAGCACCCAGGACTCTCGCCTTGAACTGGGCACTGTAAAATGATGACAACTACCCAAAATGGAAATAAATAAACCAATAAACAAATAAAGTTACAATGGCAGTATAGATACAGGACTCCTTAAAGAACTATCTAGACTTGCCAACTTCTTCATGATATAAAAATCAACATTTATACTAGGTCAGTAGAACTGGAAATTTTGACCTTATTATAATCACCACCCTAGGAAGGTGTTTCTTCATTGTCAGAAGAATAAGGTGTGTAGAGTCCAGCTTATTTGAAAAAAAATTGAAAGTATAATCTTATTCTAACACTGAGTTGATAATATATATTTATCTTAATTCCAGACCTCTCTGTTGAGACCCAGTCTTGAGACAGCCATATGTCAACCAGGTATCTTCATTTGGATATTCCATAAACAGCTGAAATACAGCATTCTGAATTCATGTCTTCAACTTCTGATCCTGAATATCCTGCATATCCTGCCCTGATTAGTTATACCACACTCACCCGATTACCGAGTAAGACACTTAGCCCTCCAACTTCTTTTTACTCACTGTCCTCTACATGGCAGTCTCTAAGTCATACTGACTGCCCTTCTCTGCTATTTCTAGAATTCTCCTTGAGGATGTGATAAAAATGAAAATAATATTAACAGCAGTAGCAACAGCATTGACAGTAGAAGAGGTAGCAACAACTCTCATTTATTGAATTCTTGACCATCTAACCTTTACCATGCATACCCCCCTCACAAAGAAAGAACTGAAACATACAGCTAAATGCTAATGCTGATGGTGGTAACTCCTGAATCACAGAATTCCAAATAGTTTTTTTTTTTTTACTTCCTTCTTCATAAAGTATGAAGAGCAAAGTAGTCTTTTACATTTTCAAAGTTTGTTTTATTCTAGTGATAATGAAGAATACTAAATGTGTATTTAATAAGTCAATCAACAAATCAAATCTAGGTTACAAATAAAGCATGCTAAAAACAGTAAAGTGGTTTACACTACAAAAAGTCATTTCAAAAAATTTTCTAGCAAGCCTAATATCATCTAATATTCATGGCTATTCTCTCTGTAAAGCTTTAGGTGTTTTCTTGCTCTCCAAATACCAATAGAATAGCCAGCAAACACAAATCAAAGACTCATAGTCATCAGGTGAATTTTATGTTAATTAAGCCTTATACCAGGTTATTATTTTCTTTCATAATAGCTAAAATGATTAAGCAAGGAAAGAGATATAGTTAAGAAATTTTAGAGAATGGAGCATAACAAATCCATTCCCTACTTTACCTAGTGTCATAATATAGAAATTTTCTCTATAGACATGAAAACGTTAACTTTTGTTAGAAGCATAGATTTTCTCCTTTTTTTAGAATCTGATTGTCCTGAATTTGAATAATACTTGTCCTCTTTCTAGTTATAACTCTGGGGAAGTTATTCAACCTCACTGAACCTCTGAAAAATGGGATAAATTGTATCTATCTCATAGGGACAGTGACCATATATTCAGGTTTGCCTAAGGCAGTCAGGTTATGCTGGTTATCCCAGAAAAATGATTAACAGTACTCCATTCACTTTCACCAGTGTCCCAATTAGGACAATAAAAATACCCAGTTAACTATTATGGTTTGAACTATGTCCTTCCATTCATATGTTGAAATCCTAACCTTCTCCCTTCAAAATGTGTCCCTGGAAATGCTATTTGAGTAATGGAGTTCCCTACTCTCATCTGATTGGCATCCTTATAGGAAGAGGGCCATGCGAAGACAGGGACACACACAGAGGATGTCATATAAAGAGCACAGCGATGCTGCCACAAGGCAAAAAACTACCAGAAGCCAGGCCCTACACAGATTCTTCCCTAGTGCCTTCAGAGGAAGTGTGACCCTGCCCACAGCTTGATCTCTGACTTCAAGTCCTCTGAATCCTGAGACGACAAACCATTGTTTAGCTACTCAGTTTGTGGTACTTTGTGACAGCAGTTGTAGCAAACTAATACAGTCACCCGATTCACGATGTTAGCTATTATTATTTTCAGAAAGGTATGTCTACCTCTCTGCTGCCCATGAGGCCTATGCAAACTACCCAGAGGGAAACTGGTACCTCTAGAGGACTGAACTTCTGTCCCATCCCTACTCCAACTATGAGATCCAGTGATACTGAGCTGGTATGTTTGGGAAACTTGAGGAAGTCCAACTTTACTCATTCATTCTACTCTCCCAGAACAGAACTCCAGTTTTAAAGGATGTCCCTGGGTAAATGGCTTTGATAAACAAAATGCACTTGAAATCTAGAGTGTGTGGTTTAAAAATCAGCCCATACTGTACATGAAACTGCTACATTCTTTACCCATTTGGTTGGAGCACCTTTGCAGGAATCCTGCCCTTAAGACTCTGAGGACAGATTCTCAGTCCCACAGAATCTGAAGCTGCAGGTTACCCGTGTAAGTCAACATGCTAATAACTAATAAAGTCATTCGCCTAATTTTCCTATACTAAAAGAAGCTGTTATTCTTACTTTTTTTTCACATTATGCATATGATACCTTCCTTCATTATTTCAAATTACTGTGATGAATAATCTCTGGGAAACACTTTTGTCTACACATAAAATTATTCTGGAGCAAACAGTGACCAATCTTCAATTTGAGTTAACCCTGAGAATATAAATCTTTCTTTCTTACTTGAACACCCCCAGTATATAGGTTCTGACGTGCAATATGAAGCAAATCCAAGGAACTACTATTTTTTTTTAAAGATTTCATTTATTTATTTATTTGAGAGATAGGGAGAGTGTGTGTGTATGTGAGTGACAGGAGGGGCAGAGGGAGAGGAAGCAGCCTCCCTGCTAAGCAAGGAGCCTGACATGGGCTTGATCTCATGACCCTAAGATCATGACCTGAGCTGAAATCAAGAGTCAGATGTTTAACTGACTGAGCCACCCAGGTGCCCCCCAAAACTACTATTTTTTTAATATCTCTGATAGATTTATATATTGTCTTCATTTTGCTCAGGCTAATTAAAATGTTCAAATTTTGACTAACCTGAATATTAATTAATCTAGGAATTAGCTGAAAATTATAGCTAAAAAACAATCTAAATGGAAATAATAGCTGAAACATATAGAACCTCTGTTCTGTTCAGAATGCCTAATGTGCATTAGCAATTTTAATTCTTGCAACCTTATGATCTAGGTATTCTATTCCTAGTTACAAATGAAGAAAGTAAGCCACTGAAGGGATAAGTACTTTGCTCAGGATGACATAGCTATAAAGTGGTGGAATCAGAGTTTTAACCCTTAACTCTTATGTCATTACATAAATTAAAAAAATCAGAGTTTTAACCCTTAACTCTTATGCCATTACATAAATTAAAAATATGGCTAGTATTTTGCATAAATTAGATTAGCCTTTCTAAAGTTTTTGACAAAAACTCGGCTTCTTGTAATAGCAGTTAACATTAACCAGATCTTTCTGGCTGGTAAATTCAAGCATCATTTTACTTATCAAAGCTCTTCAAGAAAAAATAGGGGGCAGGTCAGGAATGTGTGTTGTCTCAAAGCAGGTCCCAAGTGAATGCAAATACTAACACAATATAAAGCTGTGTATTGAGAACTATATATAGGTAGACACCTTCAATATTTAGAAGGTAAATACAATACTGGCAAATATCTATGAGATTTAACTACCAATAGTCAAATTTAATGACCATAGTAGCACAAATAATACTGATGTGTACATAATGGCAAAATATTTTTCACTTAACTAAGGAAAATAGATGAGTTCTTTGCAATTGCTTTTTTCTTTAAATTACATTCTGACACCAAGCATTAAAATCCACTCGTGTTTTCTTCAAACATACCAAGGAACAAACAGAAGCACTGATGGCGATTGTAGAAGGTTAATTTTAAGTTGATTTCCAAAGATACCCCAAAGTGGATACTCCATGAAGCTACTTTAGTCATGTATTAAATATTTTTTGAGCACATATCCTCTTCTCATTACTGTCCTGGGCTTTGGGAATGCAGCTGCAAATAGACCACAAAGTCACTGTGTTTTCGATTTTGCTAGTGTAGTGAGAAAGACAAGAAAAAGTAGAGAAAAACCCCAAGATTTTCAGATACTGATAAACTACATGAAGAAAATAAAACAAGGAGATTGGTTTAAGGAAGACCTCTAAGGGAGTGGGCCTAAGGACTGAGCTAAGGTTGTTGTGAAAGGCAAAAACAGTAAGTGAATACCAATGCCAATCCTTGATGTTAACTTCATATGACTGAAGCACACTCTTTTTTTTTTTTTTTTAAACTCTTCATATTTGAATTAGAATTATTTAAGCTTACTGGGCTTGAAATAAGCGCATCCAAATTCTCACTGCTGGCATACCTGAGATGGGAGTAGCTTAAAAGTATTTGAAATGTGTGGGGAGGAGTGTAAAAAATGTCCAGAAAAGAGCTCCAGACAACTGGAGATGGCCTTCTAGATGCAGCTAGTGATAATGAGAGGGGACACCAGGATGCCACATGGAACACCTTATAGAGTCCAGGCTGGCCCTAAAACAAGTTACCCAACTTGAGTCTTTGTAGAAGAAAATGCACTACAACAACCACCATCTGGTGGCAAATATAACTAAAAACAATTGGAAAAAGCAGATTCTAGTTTAATATATGCCATTAGAACAATGATTTATTGATGTTACCATTGTTTTATGAAATATAATTTCAATTAAAGACATCAGAAAGAACTCTAACCTTCACCAAGGGACTAACATATTAATTTTGAAACAGAATCTTAAAATGCATGAAGGGAGTACACATTAGCATTCATCTCCATGAGAAAAGGATCTTAAAGCCAAGCATCATTGACTACCCATCTATTGCTCCAAACTAATTCAACGTTCAACATCTTCACCCAAATTTTTTCTTAAGATCTATATTTATGTTATATGAAATTAATAAAACAAAATCTTGCAAACCTTGATATTCTTAAATTAGCACCTGGATTTGATTTAAGAAATAAACTTGACCACTCTATAAAGGGGATCAGAGATCAAATTTTGTTTCAAGCTACTAAACATATTGAATACAACACATTTAGCAATAATGACCATGATCAACCTTGAAAATTAAAAAGTGTTAAAATGACTAATGGTTAAAATGATAAATTTTATGTTCTGCTTATTTTACCACAATTTTAAAAGAGAAGTGTAATGCCAACGAGCCCTATGCTTTGAAAGACTTTGTACAAGCAGAAAAGCTTCGATATGTAATGTAAACATTTTAAGAGATTTTGACTAAAATAAAATAGATTATTTTCAGAAAACAGTTAAATAATTTCAACTTTTATTTTGTCAACACATGTTTAAAACCTGTAAGATTTCAGAAAGCTCTCATAGTTTTCTAAAAAGAGAAAAAGATATGTACTACAGAAAACGTAATTTAAGATGGAATAAAATTAAACTCTCACTTTCAATGACTCCAAGTTAAATAATGTTTAAATAATTAAATTAAATAAGATTTAAATATTTTGAAGCCAGAGTTTTACTTTTTACATTGAGTTTTCCAACAAAAATCAATTTTGGAGAGGGCAATTTTCACCTTGAAAGTGTGTGTTTCATGAAAAGTAAGACGGTTCCATGTTGTTGAACTTCAAAATACAAGCTTTATATAGGAATTCTTTACAACGTTAAATTTGTCTTCCACAATATCATGAGACTGGCTTGTTTTGCTTTTGTTGACTAAGGAAATTGTTACAAGATATCAAAGTGACTTATTCTAAATAAAAATGAAACAAAAATGTAATGGGGCAAGCATCAACCAATCACTTTTCCAATTTCACCATTCCAGTTCCACCATTCCAATCCCCTCAATTTATGGAGCATCTAATAAACTAAAACTACACCACAGAGAGAAGTGAAATGCTACCCTGACAGATGGGAGTAGCTCAAGTTCTTCTTGGCACTTTTCTATCATTTGAAATACTTCTTTTTTCCTTCTGTAGCAAAAAGAGCCATGAAACCCCACTCACCTCACTGAACCTCACACTGTAACTCTTAGAATTCTCCTATTAATCAAATCCTGCAAAAATCTCACTTGATCTGAAGAAATTAAGTCCAAGGACACTGTCTTTGAAAGAAAAACAAAGTCTGAACTTGACATTTTCTTCTTGAGTATTTACAGAGATACTCTATTTTTAAAAGTTTAAAGAGTTTACTATTAGAAGGAAATGAGCAATAGAATATAAAAATAAAAATTTACTAAATGCGGAGATCTTTACTTCTCAAAATACTTTTGCCACCTGAATCAAAACAAATCAAGTCTTTTTTTTTTTTTTAATGCAAGGTTCTATGAGTTTTTTTTTTACAAAAAAAAAAGTAAAGTAAAAGATGCAGTCTTTTCCTTAAGAATCTTACAGTTAACAGTATCCATCCCTCACTTCTGAAAAGAAGCTCAAATAAAAAGCCATAACTATTTATGGGTTGAAGGTAAAATAAAAACTGAGTTTTATAGATGTAAACAAAATAGAATACATGACACAGAATAAAAAAGGACATGAGTTAAAGAATAATTAGAAATATATAATTAGGGGCGCCTGGGTGGCTCAGTGGGTTAAACCTTTGCCTTTCAGCTCAGGTCATGGTCTCAGGGTCCTGGGATCGAGCCCCACATCTGGCTCTCTGCTAGGCGGTGAGCCTGCTTCCCCCTCTCTCTGCCTGCCTCTCTGCCTACTTGTGATCTCTCCTCCCTCTGTCAAATAAATAAATAAAATCTTAAAAAAAAAAAAAGAAATATATAATTAGCTAGGAAAAGAAAGTCAAAGACTCCTGACTCAAGGCTTCAGTCGACCAGGTGTATAAATGATACCCATCACATGTGATTTGTCTGAGGAAGCACACCACCTTTACAAAGTCCTTCATGAGCACACCAACAGAAGCAAAGGGGACTGCTTCACAAACAGGAGAAACATCTGAACGATCCATACACTAGCAAAGTTTTTAATGTTCTGACAAAGAAAGAAAAACTCCTACATGAGTTCTCCCTAATACTGTGTAAAGGGACACTGTAAGGTAGGTAAGGAGAGAAAGGGAAGGTAATTACTGATTTGGTTTTTTTGGTAGGCAGTCAGACTTCAGTGGGAAAACTAATCCTTTCACCCAGCAGTTCCCCGTGTTTAGGAATTTCTACCAGAAGTTTTATTTAGCCCCATATTTATGAGCATAGTTTGGGAACAGTGATCCTGGGGTGAAGTTCTCTCAGAAGCTGCATTTGGAGGGGCTTTCTGTTAACAGTGCAGGCAAGGAACAATCAAGAGTATATAACTTTGAGCAGCAGGAAGCCCTGAACTCTCCTTACCTCCAAACTAGAAAAGGAATAAAACCTTCTCCAGCCCTGATGCACACTTTGGAGTCGTGGGAAAACAACACACAGAAAAGTTGGTCGCAGGGGAGAAAATGGTAGCAATGGCAAGAGGAAGCTAGTATCAGAGGAAACTCTTGTACTTTCCCTAAACTAAAGGACAATGTTGGTATTCCAAATTTAACAGAGGTAACTATATAATATTAGGTAGTAATGGATTAATAGATAAAGCTGCTGAGATACAGTTCATGAAACTGGGCCACTTCCATTTTTTAGGAACTCAGTTTAAAAAAAAGGGGGGGGGGGAACAAAATGGCAGAGGACTAGCAGACTGAAATAAAATCAAGGTCCTAGCAGTTCAGCTAGATAGTTATCAAGCCATTCCAAACACCTACAAACTCAACAGGAGATATAAGAGAAGAAGAGCAGCAATTCTAGAAACAGAAAATATGTAAGGCACATAACTAGAGGTGCCTCCACAGGGTGCGGCCCAGAATAAAGATGGCGCCGGCTTGCCGTCTCTTCCGGCCAACAAGGCGCCAATTTCACAGTTTCGGTTCCTGAAACCTATGGCACTTCCTCCTCTCGCCCGACACGCCTTACCCAGCAACTGCTACTTGGCATAATCTTATTGGCTCTTCCCCCTCTGTCCTCACTTCCCTTCTGCTGCTCTATATAAGGTGTGCCCCCGCACAATAAAGTGAGATCCTGCTTCGACAGATCCCCCGAGCCCGGTGTCTTCTGTGGGTGCGTTCCGGGTTCGCGACACTCGCCATCCCACTCAGCCCCAAGGAGAGGCCTCCGGCTGGCCCGGGCGCCTCCTCCCCTCGGCGGGGAGCCCAACAAAAATAGACCACTTTCTGAAAGGTGAGACATGTGAAGAAGTGAATCTGAAACAACTGGAAGATAGACCGTTGGCAGAGGGGGCAGCTTCCAGCAAGTGGTGGAGAAGCAGAGCACAAAATCAGAACTTTTAGAAGTCTGCTCCATTGAGGGACATCGCCCCAGAGGCTAAGCTGGGGTAGAGCCCTGGTGGGGACAGTGTTGTCTCAGGACCCATGAGGTAACAGAAAGACCGGGGGTGTCTGAGTGTGCCAGAACTCCCAGGTATCAGAGAGTGGAAGCTGACTACAGAGAAGGAGCCAAGGAGAAAGCTCTCAGCTTGGGGCTACCTTAAACTATGATCGAAGGCACAGTGGGCCACTGCACTTCAAGCAGAGAACCCCAAAAGTGGCAGATCTGGAGAGACTCCTCCTTCCTCCTCCAGGAGGAGCAGCACAGGAGCACAAGGCAGGAATCTGCTGGGTTTGGAGACTCCAAATGGGGCAGTGTGCCAGAGACAGAAATACTCGGTCACAGGCTGGGTGAGAACAGAGTGCGCAGGAGACCAGTGAGACCGGAGGGATTGACTGCTTTTTCTGAGGGTGCACTGAGGACTGGGGTCCTGAGCTTTTGGCTCTTCCAGGCCAGAGACTGGGAGGCCACCATCTTCATTCCCATTCTCCAAAGCTGAATGGAAAGTGTTCAGGGAACAAAAGCTCTCGAGAGTGAACCCACTCAGATTACTTAGCCTGGCCCTGAGCAAGGGGAGTGCAATTCTGCCTCAGGCGAAGACATTTGAGAATCACTGCAACAGGGCCCTCCCCCAGAAGATCAGCAAGAACATCCAGCCAAGACCAAGTTCACCGATTAATGAAAACTGTGGAATGCCAGAGCTGGGGAAAACCACATACAGAATTCACAGCTTTTTCCCCTTTAGTCTTGCAAAGTTAAATATTTTTAATTTTATTTTTTTCTTATTCTATTTTTTTAACTTTTCCTCTTTCCTCTTTCAATGTTTTTTATAAATAGTTTATCTTAACAATACCTTTAAAAAAAACTTTTTAAATTTTCATTATTATACACATAGTTTATCCCTTTATTGTGTTTAACCTTATTTTTGATATACATATACTTCTTTTTCTTTAAAATTTAGGGATACAATTTCTTCTAATACATCAAAATATACCGTAAATCTAGCACATGGCTTTGTACTAGTCTTCAGCCTGATCACATTCTCTCCTTTTTTTTCCTTTTTCTTTCTTCTTTTTTTCTTTTTCCAGCCAACTTATCAATTCTTTCTTAGAATCTTTCTTTAATTTTTATCTTTACAATCGTATTCCATCCCTTCATTGTGTTTACCCTTATTGTTGTATATATGTGTTTTTTGTTCTTTAAAATTTGGGGAGATACTTTCTTCTAAGAGAACAGAATACACTCAAAATCAAGTGGGCAGCTCTGTTCTATCCAACAGTCTAAAATATATCCATACATATTTTATAAATATTTTTAATTTTCTCATTATTATTTTTCCCACTTTCTTCTCCCCCCAGTTTTGGGGTCTCTTCAGATTTGGTTAACATACATTTTTCTGGGGTCTTTGTAAGCCTTTTAGTATTTTATTCTCTCATTCATATATTCCTCTCTGGATGAAATGACAAGGCAGAAAAACTCACCACAAAAAGAAAGAACAAGAGGCAGTACCAATGGCTAAGGACCTAATCAATATGGACATTGGTAATACATCAGAACTAGAGTTCACAATGATGATTATCAAGGTGCTGACTGGGCTCGAAAAAGGCATGGAAGATATGAGAGAATCCCTTTCTGGAGAAATAAAAGCCCTTTCTGGAGAAACAAAAGTACTAAAATCTAACCAAGTTGAAATAAAAAAAGCTATTAATGAGGCACAATAAAAAATGGAGGCTCTTACTGCTAGGATAAATGAGACAGAAGAATTAGTGATATAGAAGACCAAATGATGGAGAAAAAAGAAGCTAAGCAAAAGAGAGACAAACAAGTACTGGATCACAAGGAGAGAATTTGAGAGATAAGTAATACCATAAGATGAAACAATATTAGAATAATTAGGATTCCAGAAGAAGAAAGAGAGAGGGGGGCAGAAAGTATATTGGAGCAAATCATAGTACAGAATTTCCCAAATATGACAAAGGGAACAAGCATCAAAATCCAGGAGGCAAGAGAACCCCCCTCAAAATCAATAAAAATACATTCACACCCCGTCATCTAAAAGTAAAACTTACAATTTTTAGTGACAAAGAGAAAATCCTGAAAGCGGCTTGGGACAAGTCCATAACATACAATGGTAGAAATATTAGATTGGCAGCGGACTTATCCACAGAGACCTGGCAGGCCAGAAAGAACTGGCATGATATATTCAGAGCATTAAATGAGAAAAATATGCAGTCAAGAATACTATATCCCCCTAGGTTTTCTTTGAAAATAGAAGGAGAGATAAAAAGCTTCCAGGACAAACAAAAATTACAAGAATTTTCAAACACCAAACCAACACATACAGGAAATATTGAAAATGTTCCTCTAAGCAAAGAGAGAGACTAAAAGCAGTAAACCAGAAAGGAAGAGTGACAATATACAGTAACAATCACCTTATAGGCAATACAATGGAAATAAATTCACATCTTTCAATAGTTACCCTGAATGCAAATGGGCTAAATGCCCCAATAAAAAGACACAGGGTAGGGGCACCTGGGTGGCTCAGAGTGTTAAGCCTCTGCCTTCGGCTCAGGTCATGGTCTCAAGGTCCTGGGATGGAGCCCCATGTCAGGCTCTCTGCTCAGCGGGGAGCCTGTTTCCCCCCTTCTCTCTGCCTGTCTCTCTGCCTACTTGTGATCTCTCTGTGTGTGTCAAATAGATAAATAAAATCTTAAAAAAAAAAAAAAAGACACAGGGTATCAAAATGGATATAAAAACAAGACCCATTGATATGCTGTCTACAAGAAACTCATTTTAGACCCAAAGACACATCCTAATTGAAAGTGAGGGGATGGAAAACAATTTACCATGCATATGGACATCAAAAGCAAGCTGGGGTCGCAATCTTTATATCAGATAAATTAGATTTTAAGCCAAAGCCTATAATAAAAGATGAGGAAGGACACAATATCATACTTAAAGGATCAATCCAACAAGAAGATCTAACAATTGGAAATATCTATGCCCCTAACAAGGGAGCAGCCAATTATATAAACAAATGAATAACAATATCAAAGAAACACAACAGTAATACAATAATAGTAGGAGACTTTAACAGCCCCCTCACTGAAATGGACAGATCATCCAAGCAGAAGATCAACAAGGAAATAAAGGCCTTAAATGACACACTGGACCAGATGGACATCACAGATATATTCAGAACATTCAATCCCAAAGCCAAAAAATACACATTCTTCTCTAGTGCACATGGAACATTCTACAGAAGATATCACATCCTGGGTCACAAATCAGGTCTCAACTGGTACCAGAATATTGGGATCACTCCCTGAATATTTTCAGACCACAATGCTCTGAAACTAGAACTCAATCACAAGAGGAAAGTTTGGTATCTTCTTTGCAGAAATGTCTGTTCATGTCTTCTGCCCATTTCTTGATTAGATTATTTGTTCTTTGGGTGTTGAGTTTGATAAATTCTTTATAGATTTTGGATACTAGCCCTTTATCTGATATGTCATTTGCAAATATCTTCTCCCATTCTGTCAGTTGTCTTTTGGTTTTGTTAACTGTTTCCTTTGCTGCGCAAAAGCTTTTGATATTGATGAAGTCCCAATAGTTCATTTTTGCTCTTGCTTCCCTTGTCTTTGGCGATGTTCCTAGGAAGAAGTTGCTGCAGCTGAAGTCAAAGAGGTGTTTTCTGTGTTTTCCTCAAGGATTTTGATGGATTCCTTTCTCACATTGAGGTCTTTAATCCATTTTGAGTCTATTTTTGTGCGTGGTGTAAGTAAATGGTCCAATTTCATTTTTCTGCATGTGGCTGTCCAATTTCCCCAACACCATTTGTTGGAGAGATTGTCTTTTTACCATTGGACATTCTTTCCTGCTTTGTCGAAGATTAGATGACCACAGAGTTGAGGGTCAATGTCTGGGCCCTCTATTCTGTTCCATTGATCTATGTGTCTGTTTTTGTGCCAGTACCATACTGTCTTGATGATGACAGCTTTGTAATGGAGTTTGAAATCCAGAATTGCGATGCCACTAGCTTTGGCTTTCTTTTTCAATGTTCCCGTAGCTATTTGGGGTCTTTTGTAGTTCCACACAAATTTTAGGATTATTTGTTCCATTTCTTTGAAGAAAGTTGATGGTATTTTGATAGGAATTGCATTAAATGTGTAGATTGCTTTAGGTAGCATAGACATCTTCACAATATTTTTTTTCCAATCCATGAGCATGGAACATTTTTCCATTTCTTTGTGTCTTCCTCAATTTCTTTCAGGTGTATTCTATAGTTTTCTGAGTACAGATTCTTTACCTCTTTGGTTAGGTTTATTCCTAGGTATCTTATGGTTCTGGGTGCAATGTAAATGGGATCAACTCCTTAATTTCTCTTTCTTCCGTCTTGCTGTTGGTGTATAGAAATGCAACTGATTTCCGTGCATTGATTTTAGGTCCTGACACTTTACTGAATTCCTGTATGAGTTCTAGCAGTTTTGGGGTGAAGTCTTTCTAGTTTTCCACATAAAGTATCATATCTTCTGCAAAGAGTGAGAGTTTGACTTCTTTCTTCGCTGATTCGGATGCTTTTTATTTCTTTTTACTGTCTGATTGCTGAGGCTAGGACTTCTAATATTATGTTGAATAGCAGTGGTGATCATGGACATCTCTGTTGTGTTCCTGACCTTGGGGGGAAAGCTCTCAGTTTTTCTCCATTAAGTATGATATTCACTGTGGTTTTTTTCACAGATGGCTTTAATGATATTGATGTATATACCCTATATCTCTACACTGTGGAGAATTTTGATCAAGAAAGGATGCTGTACTTTGTCAAATGCCTTTTTCTGCATATATTGAGAGTATCATATGGTTCTTGTTCTTTCTTTTATTAATGTATTGTATCACATTGATTGATTTGCAGATGTTGAACCAACTTTGCAGCCCATGAATAAATCCCACTTGGTTTTGGTGGATAATCCTTGTAATGTACTGTTGGATCCTACTGGCTAGTATTTTGGTGATAATTTTTGCATCCATGTTCACCAGGGATATTGGTCTGTAATTCTCCTTTTTGAAGGGGTCTTTGTCTAGTTTGGGGATCAAGATAATGCTGGCCTCATGAAACGATTTTGAAAGTTTTCCATCCATTTCTATTTTTTGGAACAGTTTCAAAAGACTAGGTATAAATTCTTCTTTAAATGTTTGGTAGAATTCCCCTGGGAAGCCGTCTGGCCCTGGGCTCTGGTCTGTTGGGAGATTTTTGATGACTGCTTCAATTTCGTTACTGCTTATGGGTCTTCCATTTCTTCCTGGTTCATTTTTGGCAGTTAAATGTGCCTAGGAATGCATTCATTTCTTCCATATTATCGAATTTACTGGTATAGAGTAGCTCAAAATATGTTCTTATAATTGTTTGTATTTCTTTCGTGTTGGTTGTGATCTCTCCTCTTTCAGTCATGATTTTATTAATTTGCGTACATTCTCTTTTGTTTTTTGTCAGTCCAGCCAGGGGTTTATCAATCTTATTAATTCTTTCAAAGAACCACCTCCTATTTTTATTGATCTGTTCTACTGTTCTTTTGGTTTATAGCTCTTTGATTTCTGCTTTGATCTTTATGATTTCTCTTCTCCTGCTGGGTTTAGGCTTTCTTTGCTGTTCTTTCTCTAGCTCCTTTAGTGAATGGTTGGGTTGTGTATTTGAGACTTGTTTCTTGAGAAAGGTTTGTATTTCTTGTTTCTTGAGAAAGGTTGTATTGCTATGTACTTTCCTCTTAGGATCGCCTTAGCTGCATTCCAAGGATTTTGAACAGTTGTGTTTTCATTTTCATTTGTTTCCATGTATTTTATTAATTCTTTAATTTCCTGGTTGACCCATTCATTCTTTAGTAGGATGCTCCTTAGCCTCCACATATTTGAGTTCTTTCCAACTTTCTACTTGTGACTGAGTTCTAGTTTCAAAGCACTGTGGTCCAAAAACACGCAGCGAATGATCCCAATCTTTTGGTACTGGTTGAGACCTCATTTGCAACCCAGGATGTGATCTCTTCTGGAGTATATTCCATGTGCACTATAGAAGAATGTGTCTTCTGTGGCTTTTTGATGGAATGTTATGAATATGTCTTGATACCTATCTAGTCCAGTGTGTCATTTAAAGCCTTTACTTCCTTGTCGATATTTTGCTTAGATGATCTGTCCATTTAAGTGATGGGGGTTAAAGTCGTCTACTATTACTGTATTACTGTTAATGTGTTTCTTTGATATTGTTATTCATTTGTTTATATAATTGGCTGCTCCCATGTTAGAGGCATACATATTTCCAATTGTTAGATCTTCTTGTTGGATAGACCCTTTAAGTATGATATAGTGTTCTTCCTCATCTCTTATTATAATCTTTGGTTTAAAATCTAGTTGTCTGATATAAGGATTGCCACCCCAGCTTTCTTTTGATGCCCATCAGCATGGTAAATTGTTTTCCACCCCTCACTTTCAATTGGGAGGTGTCTTTGGGTCTAAAATGAGTCTCTTGTGGACAGCATATCGATGGGTCTTGTCTTTTTATACAATCTGATACCCTGAGTCTTTTGTTGGAACATTTAGCTCATTTACCTTCAGGGAAACTTTTGAAAGATATGAATTTAGTGCTATTCCAACACTAATATATTCTAAATGATCCCTCTTTTTAGAGTCTTTATTTCACTACTTCATTTGGTTCATGATACTACATTCTAAGACCAATGTCACTCCCTCACTCTTCCCTCTGTGCCTCTATCCACCCTCTGACAAACCCTGACATAACCATTATAGCTTTTGCATTAGAAACTAGGGTCTTTGATATTTTTGAAAAAAATACTTAAAAGTAAATTATAATACTGTCAATGAAAGTCAAAACGGATATTTTCCCTCTCTCTCTTTTAAGTTGTTATATGCACTTGTCACTAACCTCCCAAATCAACCAGGGGAGCAAAGTACAGAAAGAGAAAAAAGAATAGGAAAGAAACACTACATTCACACTGATGTGATCAGTGTTCAAAAATTATCTGAAATGTAAAAATAACATGAAGAACAAAAATCATGTAGTTCAAGACTTTACAAATGACTTCTTAGGGAAAATGTAAGGCTCTGAAAGTGTGATGCTGAGACTATCATCAGATTCTACACTCTGTGAAGATTCTACACTCAACTCTTCTGTGAATTCTTAGTTTATCCGCAGGTAAGAGACCATTCAATATGACCTAATGTTAGTAATTAACCACTTAGAAAATAAATATAGCAAAATAAGCTTCCTCTCAATACAGGCAAGTTATCTTATAAAAATGTGATAAACATGCATTAAATTTTCATTTGTGTTCACAATGACTTTGGTAATTGTCTATTTTTATTTATTAATAATTGTCATATTGTCTTATTGTTGTTTATAATTATAGCTACCATTTTTATAATTTTGAACAAATATTCTAAGAAGAATGAATAAATTCCTTTAGAAAAAGAATTAGAAAAACAATGGCTAAAATCCAAGTATAACCAAATTATACTATACTTATTCTTTATTTCTAAGCTGATCACACATATTTACTAAAAAAAAAATTAACTATTTCTTAAGACAATGATTTATTACTATAGCCAAACAATAGTGTGCAAGCAAGCCTAGAACAGAAGGGCCAACACAGCCGGTATCTATTAACACGAAAAGTTGGTTGGAACTGTAGGCAAGTAATTAACCTTCTGGCCCAGAGCTTTAAAACCCCAAAAGCAGTTCCTAGAATTTCTTTCATAATTTATGAACAACTGATGGAATTTATGTCACAGTGCATGGATTCCCTTGCGGAATTAACCCCAGCTCTCAATGACCCTAAGAAGCTATAAACCAACAGGAGAATGTGCTCTACTATTTCGGCTGACCCACAGAGTGCCATCCCTGTCACTGTAGCAGAGGAAATCGGATGATAAATTACAGAGCTGCCTGCCAGGCACAGACCTAAACATTTCACCTTCAATGATAGCAACAGCAAAACACACTACATGCATCCTCAGTCACCCCAAACCAGCCATGTCTGACAGCAAACCCTCCTCTATGTTCTACAGATGATCTATATTCTGCTGCTAAAGGTTATAAAAAGATGATGATGATGACACTGGGAACAGAAGGTCAGACCATATATCAAGGGAAGTTGCATAACTGTGGTTAAATATGGGCAGGAATAAGGAAGACAAAGCAAACAGCAGCCGTGGCAGCAACAGCTCACATATCACATGCACATACTGTGCTAGGCACTGGCAAGGTTTCTTGACATAGACTTTTCATTTGTTCCCCAAAGCAATGCCATGATGCTGGGACTCTTTTTCTTTTTTTTTTCTTTTTCAAGATTTTTATTTATTTATTTGACACTGAGAAAGTACAAGCAAGGGGAAACAGCAGGCAGAAGGAAAGAGCAAAGCTGACTCTGCTAAGCAGGGAGTCCCATGTGGGGCTCTATCCTAAGACCATGGGATCACAACCTGAGCAGAAGGCAAATGCTTAACCAAGTGAGCCACCCAGGCATCCCCACTGGATCTGTTCTTACCCCTGTTCTTTAGATGAGGAAACTAAGCTTTGAAAGGTTAAGCAATTTACTATAAAGCTCACACAGGGAGGAAATGAGTAAAATGGAATTTGAAAGCCTAGCTTATGACTCCAGGATCCACACTTCGGATATAAACTAGGTATTAAATACCGAGAAGTGGAGATAGCTGACTTTGTAGTGGGAAAGTTTCTCCATAAGTGGAATTAAATAACAAACTACAGATCTCGGGGTTCCAAGTCAAGATTAGTAACCTCAACTGATTGCTATATCAGTAAGATACTATCATCAAAAATTATGGAAAGAATGTATATAATTCTACAGTAAGTTCAAGAGTAACAGTAAAAATCAGAATGGAATTAAAAATACTAGCAAAGTGTACACTGAACAAAGTTGAAGCCTTAGTTTAGCTCTAAAGGAACAATATACAAGTAGTGTACCTTAGCAAATCACTACATTTTGTGGGTTCAATGAAGAGACATGAACTAGAAATTTATGAAATTCTTTTCTATTTTAAAAGTGAAGAGTACTGTATTTTAATAATCTATAAAAGCAAACACTTTTAGAGAAAAGCCTTGAGCACACTTGCAGTGCATGTTCTTATTCTAATCATCTAATCATGAAGAATGAATGGATTTCAGAAGGTAAATACAGGGTTTGTAAGAGATAACATTTTCAAAGTTAATGGAAAAAAACCCCGCAAAGTTTTGCCAGACTTCACCATAGCAGTACAAAATGGAGGTAATCGGAAGGAGAGAGAAAAGGAGGGAAAGAAGGTGAAGTGAGGATACAACTGGTTGATTACTTAAGGTAGTAAAGGATAAAACCAATCAAAATGTGAATTGGAGAAGTTTTTAAAATTTTTTTTAAAGCACTCTTAACAAAAAATTACAATAGAGATATCAATACTAAGACTCCTCCCAGAACTAACAGCAGTAAGCCAATAGCTATGTTCTCACTGTCTTATAGAATGGCCATTAGTCAGGAACCAATAAAATAAGACCTGTTCTGAGAAAATTCATATGAAGGAAACTGCCTTTAATCCTCCACAAAGCAATACCATCACTATACTAAATAGGAAATGATAAAAGATACCAATTGGCAAACTGGAAGGAAGAAACACAGACAGGAGTCCTGTTTTCTCTTCATAAAATGTAATGTTATTTGATGTTATACAAAAGAGAGAATTACCTTCCCAAAATATTGTTGGACACTTTGAATACTACAAAAACAAAATGAAATTGGCACCTTCAACATAATGGGAAAATCATAAAAAGAATATTATCTCTATAAAAATCCTATCACATTGCACTGTATTCAATGTACATCCACTCACTAAAAATCCCAACTACCAATAATCATTTCCTAGAAATTTAAAAAAAAAAAAGTAATCCGTCCAACTACATGACATTCTGAAAAATGTCAAACTATATAAACATCAAATGGTTTTCTGGAAAACAAATCTATGGAGACAGTAAAATGATCAGTGGCTGCCAGGCATTGAGGGTGGGGGATAAATAGGCAAAGCACAGAGGATTTTTAGGGCAGTGAAGTACTCTGTATGATATCATATTGATGAAGACACATTACACATTTGTCCAAACCCACAGAATGTACATCAAGAGTGAACCATAATGTAAGCTATAGACTTTGGGTGACTAAAATGTGTCAATGTGGGTTCATCAATTATAACACATATCACTTTGGGGATGTTGATAACAGAAGAGGGTATACATGTGGAGGAAGGGAGTAGGTGGGACTATCTCTGGATCTTCCCCTCATTTCACCGTGAACCTAAAACTCTAAAATATATAGATGTTTATATCTATATTATTATAATTATACACATAATATGTAATTATATATATTTTTATATATGTAAATAAATAATATTAAATATATTTATATCCATTTATAGATAAATATATTCTAAAAATAAGGCAAATCTAAAAAATAAAGGCAAAAAATCTGGAATTAAATTTAATTATCATTTTCTCTGTATGTTATTGCCCCCTATAAAGGTGACTCAGGAGAAAATGAACACGTGAATGCAAAATACACACACACACACACACACACACACATACCCCTTCCATTTCACTCTAAAAGATAAAATTTTCATACTACTAAAATATGTGACTTTTAGAATTCCATTGGTCTTTTATACTGGAGACTTAAAGAATGTGTGTAATTCTTGTAATTATAACAACTGTGTAGTGGCTGTTTAGCAAAAAAGAAGAGATAATACAAGTATAAAATAAAACAGAATAAAATAAAATAGTCAAAAGATTTGGGTCTTACTACCTTGACTCGATAGGTCATTTACTTCTCTGAATCTCATCTTCCTTAACTAGAAAATGAGAATGATCTTAGAAACCTATCACACTTACTGTGAAGGATTAACTCAGATATTTGAAAGAGCATCTCTCCTTCAAAAAAATTGATTAAAAGCCCGAGACTGATCTGCCCTGCCCTTCAGCTCAGAATCCAGTCATGGAGCAGATATGCAAAGTAAGTATGATATCATAACTGAAAAGAGATGTTTATATATAGTAAGCAATGGAATCCCTAAATCTCTACTAGATGAGAGGCTATGGAGAGCAAGAGACTATAATATCCTACACAATTGTTTGTAATTATTCCAGTTCCTGTATAGTGGACCTTGTCAAACAAAATGGATAGGGTATTTGTCAGGACCAATTTCCTCTACCTTTTTTCTAATAAGAATTTTAAAAACTAGGCAAGTCCAAGTTAAAACGAATCATGGTAAGTTTTTAGAGGTGGTTGGCCAAATATTGTTCTTTATTCCTTCATTTAAGCATGGTAATTTTACATATATTGGTGAGCTAAATCTTAACTATTAGTTAACCATGACATTAACTGTTATTTATTATACAACTGTTTACAACCGATAGCATGATAAAGCAATGGGGTAAAGAACAGAAAGGAGAGCAAAGGGCCCAACTATATATTTATAAATATATAAATATAAATATTTATAAATATATAAATATATAAATATAAATATTTATAAATATATAAATATAAATATATAAATATATAACTATAAATATTTATTTATAAATATAAATAAATATTTATATTTATAAATATACAGTATATACATATTTTATATAAATATATAAATATATTAATATATTAAATATGTATATACTGTATATTTATATATTTAGTAAGTTTTTTCTTTGATTGTAACATTTCTCAAAGTGAATTCTATGATTGTATAGTTAATTTATGAAAAAATGATTTTATGGTCAATTAAATTTAGATTAAAATCCAGGACTTCTCGCTATGAAGCCAGCATTCTTTCCACCACCCCACAGGTACAATAATTGTTTGTAGTTTCTTTCATTTATTCAAGAAGCATTTGCTAGTTTCTTTCTCCATGCCAGGCATAGTAAACGAGTTATCAGATATGGGCAGAGAACTTACAAATGACTGAAGAAGTATGAGCACTTGGAAGTGTGCTGTGTTGAGAGAAGTACAAGACAGAGCACACCCACCTAACGTGGTGGGAGTGAGGGATGGTCACGTGACATATCATGGAGAAAGTTACATTTACTTGTAGACTTGGGAAAAGTGAAAGATGCCTAATAAGTGAGCCTGGAATGTCAAATGGAAGAGGAATTAATAACTGATGAGTCTCGTGACAAGTAAGGGACAGTCATTTTGTAGAAAGCCAGGGTAAACCACGAGATTTATAGTCGGATAACAGCGTGACTGGGTAAGCCTTACCAACTCTTTAAGCCTTCTTCTGTAAAAAACAGATATACTTTACAATGTATTTAAAAAAAAAAAAACTTCTACAGACTCTACGCCAATAGCAAATTTCATGGAATTCTCTTTTTGAGATGACTAAGCATGCCGTAATGAAGTTCTGCTTCTTCAGAAGAATCTGAGTTTTCTGAGTGACATGACTCTAAGTGATGAAACAGAACAATAGAAAGTCTGTTTATATTTAAAGAATAGAAGTCTTCCTGTTGAAAGAACTAGGCTTTGAGGGACATTCGAACAAGATGTAAGCTGTGAAGCTGGATGTTCAGGAAACAGTTCTTAGCAGCACTTGGCTGGCATATGCATACACTCATTTGTTCTTACTGGAATAGAACACTCCCACTTTTAATTACGAAAATTTTTAAACAGGCAGAAAAATTGGAAAAATAGCACAATAAGCCATATATATCCTCACTTGGGTTTAATGTCACCATATTTGCTTCCTCACTCTCATTTGTCCCTTTTTAAAATATATTTTTGCACTTCTTTTTGCTGCTTCATTTGAGAATCAGACGTAGAAACATGTCATATCTAAATAATTTATTTTTTCTTATTTATTCTTATTTAATTTTTAAGATCTTATTTATTTATTTGACACAGAGAAAGCAGGAGAGCACAGGCAGGGGGAGCAGGAAAGGGAGAGGGAGAAGCAGACTCCCCACTGAGCAGGGAGCCCAGGTGAGCCTCAATCCCAGGATCTTGGGATCATGACCTGAACCAAAGGCAGACGCTTAACAACTGAGCCACTCAGACATCCCAGATCTAAATAATTTAGCATAAATCTAATAATAGCAGGTACCTGTATAATCATAATGTTAATATATTTTAAATATCTTATTAGACAAGAAACTTATTATGTGAAGACACAGAAAATCTTCAAGAAAATTCAAGTTGTCCATATTGATAATAAGAAGAAATAACCAGTTAATGATTTAGCATTTAACCTCTAAGGCCTTTATATATAAATATATTATCCTTACAAAAATATACCATTTTGTTTTTGTAACTTATATTTCTTTTCATGGTAACTAATACATGATGTACTAGTATATCATATTGCTCTTATTGCTTACAGTATATTCTAATTTATAGATATACCGTAATTTATTTAACCAGTCTTCTCAATGTTGAATTTGCAAGCTCTATTTCCATTTTTTTCCCCACTGTTATCAACAGCTCTTCAAGGAACAGGAGACTGTTCTTTTTTTTTAACAAATTTTATTGCCTATGATCTTCTTATGGACTTAGAAATCAGGCATACTATGGGTTTATGCCTAATAAGGAAGATAAAAAGCCAAGGACTACTTTTGATGTGACAAGGTAAATTAAACTTTTAAGAGGTTATCCTGGAGAACATTACAGTTTAATTTTAAGAAAGAAGTTGGTGAGAAACACATAGTTCAGAATTTAAAACACCACTAAAAATAATTTTTCCAACCAAGTCCTTCTTTCAACATTTATTAACCAAAAAGTTCTGGTTAATCAGGAACACAGACACCTAAATGCATTTTTTCCAACAAAAATGCATTTTTCAGGGTAATACATTTTTTAAAAATCCCGTGATTATTTATGCCAGACAACACCATAGTAAATTAGCTCCTTATCAACAGTCAATCAAGATTATGTTTATAAATTATTAAAGTTTCAGTATATTTAATGATTTAGGATCTTGATAAACTTGAAAGAAAGGAAAAGGAAAGATATTGAACATAATATTCTCAGGATGATATCCTGTAAGAAGGAAAAACCTAAGAAAAGGAGAGAACAATAATATAAGAAATTATATCAATCACTTGTTTCTTCTATACAATCAGGACATGGTGCCAAGTCTCTGGCATGATTTTAAGTCCACCAGCCCTTGACATGGCTCTCTACCACTCTTTTCCATTTGCTTCTCTCTTTTCTTTTTGTTGTTCTCTGCTTCTGTTTTGGTCCCCAAAACTTCACTTTCCCTGGATACTTCTAAGCAAGAAGACCTCCCTTATCTCATTAGGATATCCATTATTCTACATCCATCCTGTATAATGTTTGATATGTTCTAGGTTATAGGTTTCATTTAAAAGTATTGAAGAGGCCACGCTAAGATTACAAATACTGCTTTGATGTTATGTCTTTTAGCTTTAGCCAAAAAATTTCCAGAATAAGAATTCATGTTCCACTGCTGTCCTTTCCTCTGCCTATGTGTAATAACTGTACTATTGATTCTTTGGCCTAAGTAAGCTAACATTTCCTCACCCACAAAATAGTTACTATGCTAGACTTCTACTGCCTGAGGTTCTGGGAGTACAGCGATAAAGTCAAATACTCTCCCTCTTGAATAGGAAGCTTCAGCAATGTAATCCAGTTACATTTTATCATGTACAGTCCAGCTATTGAAAACCATTAAGATTCAGGTAAAATAATCTGGCTATCAATATTTAGAGTATTTTTTCAAGTTTTTTCAAGTATGTCTCTACATGATAGACAAAATCCAGACAAGGTTCTGTCAAGAATATTTAATTGTTTAAATATATTTGCTAATGACATATCCAATTTGGGATTAGTATCCAAAATATGCTAAGAACTCATACAACTCAAGACCAAAACAACAAATAATCCAATTAAAAAATTTGCAGAAGACATAAACAGGCATTTTTCCAAAGAAGACATCCAGATGGCCAACAGACACATGAAAAGATGCTCAACATTACTCATCTTCAGGAAAATGCAAATCGAAACCACAATGAGATATCTCACATCTGTCAGAATACCTAGTATCAAAAAGACTAGAAATAACAAGTGGTGGTGAGACTGTAGAGAACGGGGAACCCTCGTATACTTATTGGTAGGAATGTAAATTGATACAGCTATTCTGGAAAACAGTTTGGAGGGTCCTCAAAAAAACTTAAAATGGAAGAACCATATGATCCAGTAATTGCACTTCTGGGTATTAACCCAAAGAAAACGAAAACACAAATTCAAAAAGATGTATGCACCTCTATGTTTACTGCAGCATTACTTACAAGGGCCAAGATATGGAGGCAACACAATGTAAATATCTATTGACAGATAAATGGATAAGAGAAATGTGGTATATATACACGATGGAATATGACCTAACTATAAAAAGGAATGATATCTTGCCATTTACAAGAGTATGGATGGACCTAGAGGATATTAAGCTAAGTAACTAAAAGACAAATACCCTACAATTTCACTTATATGTGGAATCTGAAAAACCAACAAACAAAAAAAACCCAAATACCACCACCAACAACAAAAAGTCAAACAGACTCATAGATAACTAACTAGTGATTGCCAGAGAGGAAGGTAGTGGGGGATGGGTGAAATAGGTGAAGAAGATAAGGGAACAAACTTCAGTCACAAAATAAATCACAGGGATAAAAAGTACAGCGTGAGAATATAGTCAATAATACTGTAATAACTTTGTACCGTGACAGATGGTATGTTAGACTTATCCTAGACTTACCATGGTGAGCTTTTTATAACGCATATAATTACCAGATCACTATGTTGTATACCTGAAACAAATATTCTATGTCAACTATACTTCAGTTAAAATTTTTAAAAAGAATATTTAGTTCTTTATTCAGGCTTCACTAGGGCACAGCCCTCTTTCATGGGAGAAATTGCACAAAATGTCAGAAGAAATCAAGGGAGGATCCCTTTAGGAAGTAATCCATGGCATACCGGACATCATGGTTGCATCACCCTCATATCCAATAAAATCCTACAGCGTCCAGGCAATATTCCAAGCACTTTCTAAATTTAAAAAAGCCACATTTGATGTCAGTTAAAGGAAGGAATTTTGAGAGGAGGCCCTTAGCCTTCTATAAAAAGTCAAACTGCTATTCCCTATTCCTCTATTAGAACAGAATATACAGTAAATCACAATTATATCACAACCAGACATTAGCCAAATTATTTCCATTTCAGATATTTAACTTAACTGAGAAAGTAAACTTATTTAAAATTTTTTTCCAGTAAGGAACGGGGTTCTATAAAATTTGAAGGAAGAGAAAACAGCTAAGACTATATTTCTGGTTTTAAAAGAATGTGATTTAAGTTGTTTTTATCACCAATTACAATCTACATACCTGTGTGGCTACGGATATGAACTCTCAGTGTACCACTGCTGGCAAATTTCTGGCCACAATATGGGCAGATTTTCTCCTTTTCTCCTGTATGTGTCTAAATGGAAAGGAATAAAAAGGGTCGAGGATAAATATAAAGAATTAGGTAAAAATGATTAAGTGCCTCTGACAATGGTAAATCCTTTTTTTCCAGGATTATGTTTCATTAAAATGATTTAGTATCACAATGAGATTTTAAACAATTTATCATGAGTATTTCCACTGGTTCAGAAAAAAAAAAAAAAAAACAACAACCCAAAACCTTAGACTCATGCATTAGTGCTAATTTGAAAATAATTCTGCAGTTTACTTTTTAAGCCTTTATGGAGCCCCCAAGTAAAAACGATTAAGTTATACAAAACCAGTATATGCTGGCAAAACCACATAATCAAAATGGGGTTACAGCTGCCCTTGACTGCTGCCAAGAAACACTTCCTTAGAAGCATTTTTCACATTCTTTGTGTGTATTTAACTCTTGAGGACAGAATTAATCTCAATAAAGTAATCTGTTATTTGCATTACGCTTGCCTGACTGGATTGATTTTATGACAAAGCAGAAAGAAATATAAATCTGACTTGATCTTGAAAATCAGCAGGTGTTAATTGAGCAGTCAATTTGAAAGAACATCCTTGCCCTCAACATACCTTTAATCTCAGCATAAAACAACCACACAAGGAAAGGTGAATATGTATCATCAAAAGTGAATTTTGACAGAATGTTAGAGAGTTTAAAGAAAAGAGCAAGCTCTCCCAAAAAAAGGAGACAGATGGAGCTTTTTAAACTTGTCTCGCAATCTCATCAGGATACCTTATTCTACCAGCATCCAAAACAGGTCATTCCAATAAATGAGAGGTCAGAGCTACTTTTCAAGTCACATTGTTTTTCAAACTTAGGAGAAGGGGAAAAGAAGGGAGAAGAGGGAAATTACTTCAGATATCTGCACACTGTCAGTGACACTTTTTAAATTTTTTTTTTAATTTCAATGATGACCTACACATTAATGAAAGCACACAGCAGATCAACTGGGTTACTACCACAACACAGAGTTTCTAGGCCTGTGTTTGCATTAGGTTTGTGCAAATTACTGGCATTGCCATGGGCTAATGTAAAAAGAATGGGAAAGTTTTTTTGTTTTTCTTTTTTTTAAATATGTTCCCAGAAGGGACACACTGGCAAGGATAGAGTGAAAGAAGTAGGGCAGTCTCATCTCAGAAAACCACCAATGTAGCAAAACATTCTCCATATTAATTGCTAACTTTAATATAATTAGTTTCATAGCCTTATTGGTATTTAATTTGGAAATTTCCACATTTGAATTATAATATGCATTTGGATAGACACTATTGTATTTGTGGTTTTTAAAACAGTTATAAACTAAATACCTTAGTCAACATCAGTGTCCTTTTAAATATTTTTCCATTGAAAATGATTTACATTATATTCAAATTTCAGAACTGCGATGCTAGCCAATGACACTGGCTACAACAGACATCTCCTTGATTCTCCACTTGGCAGGCACTTAACTTTCCATTTTCACTCTAAGTTCTTATACAAAACAGTTATACATTCTTTATAGTGAGAGCCGTTACTCCCATGGTTCCCATTATGGCTCATTTTAAAGGAAATGGTATAGCATTTTAATAGAGCAGACCTATATATTCTTCTCATTCCCTGACAGAAGGGGCAAGATACATCAATTCTTTCTTGACTAGTGTACGGTTGCTTAGAAATTGTGTATATCTATTATTAAAACATTGGATTATTCCAAAGAGGCAACTACCAATTTATTTATTGTATCTTTATAAAATCCACAGAATTTCTTTTGCTGCTACATAAGTATTTCATTGCTCACTTACATGACCTGGTACAAGTTTCAAACCAAACAACATTCAGTCAATAGTGAAAAGAACTAAAATGCTTCTTTGGTTTAATTCAAAAATATATCTTATTATTAGGTATGGAATTTGGTTAACTGGTTTTAAAAGACACTTAAGGTATAACACTAAAATATCTTAAATATAGATAAGAAAGCATGGAAACAGATCACTATGACAATATTGGTAAATGTATGAGACAAACACAAACAATGCTCTGCCACAACAATCTGTGATTGTGGACAAACAACTATTATCTCTCTTGAAAACTCACTATTTTTTCCCAGGTTGATTCAACAAGACACAAATTTATTAAATTCATACAAAAAAAATAATTCAAGCAAAGAAAGGTGAAAAACTATCTTCTCCAGAAATTTGAAAAGAGGAGACAATATTATTACTGAACACTAAAGAAACAGGTAATGAACAATTCAGTCCTTTGACACAGCCACACTAAAGACAGGTACCAAAATAAAATTCACACTGAAATACGAGTCACTTGCTCATATTCACTTAGCAGTGCACACTAAACAGCCGCATCTATGACACTTCATAGTCATTTCTAAAGTCAACATTAAAATCTATAATGGTGTTTGTTACATATGAACATTGCTATTTTTGAAAATACCCTTAAAATGTACTTACAAACCAAATAAAAATAACCTCTTGACTTGCTTAATTATCATAACATGAAAAAGATAACCTCCAAATCACTGTAAGAACCTCATTTTATTTGAGTTAAGCAAATACTTATAAGGTCCCTCTTCTGTACCAGAACTTCCCTAGGCCTAGAGATACAAGATGAAGAACAGTTCCAATCCTAGAAAAGAGCTCAATCCAGTAATTTCAGAACTGAATCAGTTCTGAAAAATAAAATTAAGGCACTGATCATTTTTTAAGTAAAAACCTACATTAATTCAAAAACTGACAAGCTTTCACTCATCAAATACTTTGTACGACCCATCTATCACCATAGCTCAGTGCTGTGGTGAAGAATTCACATCTCAATCTAGGTTCATCTTCATCCGAATGATATACCTCTTCTGAAAAAGTAAAGAGAACAGACATTTTCTGAAGAGCTCATATAAACCATGCATCCCTTGTCATTTGGAGGAAATATGTTGATTAATTAATATAAAATTGATTATCACATTATAACTAGCATGCATGCCCATATTGTTGAAGTGTGTAATTCATTCAAACTCATAGAAGGCTTCTACTTACTTTCTTATGACTTCTAAGCACTGAAGGTGTAACGAACGCCTTATTACAGAGCTCACATCTGTATTTCTTGTGTCTTTCATGGACCACCTGGACATGCACATTTAAGGTATCCTTCCTTTTAAAGGTAGCATCACAGTGATGGCACTTGAAAGTCCTTTCACCTTAAAATGAAAACATGAAATAAGAGAAAGATCAGATGCAAGAGCCGAATGATGATATCTCCCCCTCATGGGTACCAGATATAGTGTTCTTTTCTCCAAAAATTTAGTCTTATTACTAACAATTTATCATAGCCAGAAAAGGTAATGTTTCACATCTTTCAATTCTACATTTGCTCATTCATTGTGTGACCAGCAGGAAGTGCTTGAACCCTCTTATACTCTCAGACTCTTTAACTGGAAAAGGTAGAGACTCAATTAGCTAACTTTCTAAAGGAACCATGAACTTTCTTTAGAAGTAGTAGGTCTTTCTCGGGCAGGGGCTCAGGGTTGAAGTAGATTCTCATGGTGACAAAAGGCTTCTGTCAAGCAGAGTAAGTGGCCTTTGGGGCCCCTCCTAAATTCCCCTCACTCCCACCACAGCCCTTATGGCCTTTAAGGGACAGGGCAGAATAGGGTCATGGGTAGCGAGGTGGGGAGGGAAGCCCCTACAGGCACACAAAATGGGTCAGAGCCAGACCCCTGCTAAGACAGGAGAGGGCTACAACACCCCTTCCTTCCTCAGCACTATCTCAGGAATTTGGACTAGAGGCTCCCTAACATGGTCCTTGGTCTGCTAATTAATTTAATTACCTTCCAGGCTCTCATCAGACAGGTTGGGGGGTCGCCTCTCAGAAAGGCAGCTGGATTGGGGCAACTATCCTTTTCTACCCTAGAGCCCCTGGATACCTGTGAGGATATTCACCTTGTTCTCATTTTATAGCCTCCGCCCACAGGGAAAGCAACTCCACAAACTCTGTTTCGGGATGTATGGTATGGTATTTTTTAAACTTACATATGCATGGAAGTACATGATTATGTAAGAAAGACAGACTAGTATTTGAATATATCTTCCCCTTTTAAAAAACAATTATATTAGTACAGATTTACATATTATATTCACTATGAGATAAAAGATAACTTTCTACATTGAAATAGATTACCTCAATTTCGACCAAACTCTTCCTATTTCCCTCCATTATAACCAGTACAGACTTAGAAATGTGAAGATCCTACTATTTCTTCATAGCAAATTTAAGGAAGGAAGGACAAAAAGAGGTGAAAAAGAAAGAAAAGAAAAAGACAAATGACGCTTTTCAAACAGAATTATGGCTCTTTAACTTAAAATATTGGAGAGTCCTGATGGAATCTGATGCTTGGAACAAAGTTACATCCAAACCGTGCAAGAATTGTGTAGATTCTCAAAGCTATGTTTATATGTTGCCTTTGTGCATTTTTGTTGCTGGGTACTGTCACTATAATCTAATTTGTCTTTATATATCATTTTAGATTTAAATACCTCATTTGTATAAAATATATAACCAGTAATAGTAAAAGAAATGAGCAATGACATAAGATCATAAATAAAGCAAAGCAACTCAGGAACAACTAAAAAACAAAAACAAGGGTGGCCTGCATGGCCTAGTAGGTTAAGCTTCAGACTCTTGGTTTCAGCTCAGGTCATGATCTCAGAGTCACTGGGTCCAGTCCTGTGTCTTAGAGCTCTGTGCTCAGTGGGGTGTCTGCTTAGGATTCCCTCCCTCTCCCTATCCTCCTCTCAAAATAAATGAGTAAATGTTTACAATTAAGTAAATAAAAAACAAAACAAAACAGTAGTTCTCCAAGATTTCTCCTATTAAAGCATTTCCATTAAACTATCACATAAATCAAAATATTGATTCCTATACAAAGACCTCATCAAGCTATACCAAGGGTAGTCCTTACCTTTCTTCTTTCAAATTTTAATTCCAGATTTCTTTGTTTTAAGCTTATCAGAACTTTTTAACTCTGAAGAGATTTTATCTGAGGTTATCAGATTTCTTTGCCTTAAAGAAATAAACATAGGATTAAAGATAGGATCTTTCCTATCTTAAAACCAAGAAGCAAGCTAGTAACCTGCCTTTTGGTTTTCCATATGTTAGAAAATAGCAATAATTTCCAAAATAATTATGACGTTATTCTTCATATTTTGAGCCAGAATGCTGATATAAGTTTCTAAAACAGCCTGCATGTTTTGAAGTTAAATAGGTTTTCATTTTCATACTGTGTAAGATAACATCTAATATTTTGTCTTACTCTGTCTCCTTCTGGTTTTTCCCATCCTTTTAGCTCATTTGCCTTATCTGATGTTTAATTTTACCTTCAATAACCCACTTGCTCAGTCAACTACAAAGCTGACTTTCCAGTCAAATGTCAGTGCAGCTTCATAAAGCCTATGATTAATATGCTGACCAACATTATATTAAATACAGAATGTGCCAACACAGTCCACACCGCTGCTTCAATCCTCTGCCTCAAGTGTATGGGAACCAATCAGCAGAAATCAAAATTAGTAGGTTCCTTATAATAAAAACTCCTTGTTGTTATTGAAACTAATTTTCATCTATCCAAACAAAAATTTCCTGAGCATACAGGCCAAAATTGGCCACAGAAGTCTTAATAGTATGAATGAGTTTCACTCACCCCAATTCCTACTCAAAAATCCATTCATCCCATAATGATTTTTTTTCTTAATCAAATGAGAGTGTGATGGGATGGAAATTACTGCTGTTACAGGGCAAATTTTCTTTTCTTTTCTTTTTTTTTAAAAGATTTATTCATTTATTTGAGAGAGAGAGACAGAGATAGCAAGGGAGAGCACGAGTGGGAAGAGAGGGTGAAGCAGGCTCCCTGCTGAGCAAGGAGCCCCAATGTAGGACTTGATGCCAGGACCCTGGGATCATGACCTGGGTCAAAGGCAGCAGCTTAATCAACTGAGCCACCCAGGCACCCTAAATTTTATTTCTTAAATGCATGGCTGTCCTTAATAAAGAAAGAGAAAGTTGTGTTGACCAATTCTCCAGAGCTGTAAGGTCAAATGCAGAGTTGCACAGACCTAAACATTATCTTTTCTGTAGGAAAAGAGGCATTTAGTCATGATCTTAACACTTAGTATTTTCAAAAACTTTACTATGCTGAGTGAAATAAGTCAAGCAGAGAGAGTCAATTATCATATGGTTTCACTTACTTGTGAAGCATATGGAATAACACAGAGGACATTGGGAGATGGAGAAGAGAAGTGAGTTGGGAGAAATCCGAGCAGGGGAGACAAACCATGAGAGACTGTGGACTCTGAGAAACAAACTGAAGGCTTTGGAAGGAAGGGAGTGGGGGGTTGGGTGAGCCTGGTGGTGGGTATTAAGGAGGGCACAGATTACATGGAGCACTGGGTGTGATGCATAAACAATGCATTTTGGAACCCTGATGAAAAAATTAAATTAAATTAAGTTAAATTAAAAAACTTTATTATCTTTGGCATTTTGAACTGTAGACACTTCTACTTGACCAGAGAAAATTTCTTCCAAGATACTGTCTTATCTGTACTGTTGTCATAACTGATTAATTGTTTTACTTTCCTCAGAAATATTAAAAATTTAATCAGCAGTATTAACTTTGTTTCAGAAGATGTTCCACAGATTAAAAAACTAAAAAGCAAATAATACAAATATCGCCTACATTATGCCATTTTCCTTTACTTTTAGATACAGTAATGTAACAAATGTCTGGTTATTTCTATATCTGAACACAGAACTCACTTTAAAACTCAGCTTAGCAATAGCATTTTCTCTGAAATAACATAATATAAAGTGTCCTTTCAGCAATGTGGGTATAAGGTGTTGTATTCTAAAAATAGCTCTTTGCATGGTATGTATGTGTATAAATTCTCCCAAAAGAAAAAGAAGTGCTCCTGCCAAAAGAAGTTAAGAAGTCAGAGGCAGCATATAGTAAGAAGAGAAAGCACCTGACTGAATCTGGATGCTGTCTCCAGAGCTAGAACCCTGCATATGTCACCATGTTTCTCTGGGTCTGCATTTTCTCTACTCCTCTCACATTAACAGGTTAAATTAGATGTGCACTCTGATCCTTTCCACCTTGAAAAGTCTGTGAGCTAATAAAATCATGACAGACATCTGCATATTTTAACCATTATTCTTAAAAGGGAACAAAAATGTCTATTTCAGACAAATTTCAAAGATACTTTACTGAACATAAGATTTTATATACAAACCTTAAATAGTGGAAAGAAAAGATATAAAGAAAAGATATAAAAGAAAAGATATAAAATAAAATGTCTCATAAGACAATTTATCTTTATGTGGGAAAATAAAGCAAGAATAAAGGAAAAAAAGGAGAAAGGCAGAATTACCAGCCCTTTTTACGTTCAAAAGCAGATCATGTAACTATATACAGGTCCACTTTTATGACGCCAACATTCTCAAGAGTTATAAGAACGCAGTTTGAGATAATTCAATTTGCCCTAAACTGCTTGTATTGTGACTTACTGTTATGTATGAGCAGGTGTCTCTGCAAAGAAAATGGGGTTCGGAACAAAGCTTTACATTCCTCACATTGGAATGGTCTTTCTTCAGAATGCGTCTGCAGATGAAAGAAACTGAGTCAGGAGGGTCTAGAATCATCTAGTCATGACAATAATTGGAACTTGTATTCATGATGCGGGAGAGGAAGGGGAAGGTAGACAATATCTTGTTTCTTCTGGTGACGTTCTTTTACCATAAAACCGTAAACACAAATACACTATGTTCACAGGAGAAAAACAACTCTATTTTTAAATTCTCACATTAATTATATATTTGATAAATAATAAAGGAAATTGTTCCTCTAATCTCAAAATGCTAATCTGAATATATCCAAATTTCTCAGGATTTATACTACAGAGTAAAATGATTTATAATTTCTCTGAAGACTAAACCTTCATTCTTACTGGACAGGCTTTCACTATGGTAGTACAACACTTTCAAAATAATCAAAGGAAACTGGTAAAAGGAGACAGTTTCCACCTTCTCCCCTCAACATCACTGAATAAGTTCCAATAATTTTTAGTCCTAGATACCATTTACCCCCTAAATTAAACTAGAACATTTACTCATACTTAAATCAAGTAACATTCATTAAGTATTTATTTTGTGTCACTGCTACACTCAACACTTTACATGAATTTTTTCACTTAATTCTAACATTAATTTGATGGACAGTATACTATTACTAGTAACTCAAAGAGTTTCAATAACTTGCCAGAGATCAAACAACGTAGACACAGCAAGTACCTTTAAACACAGAACAAACAGAAATACACTGAGAAACAATAAACAACAGAAAACCAGGAATGAAAACAAAGCAAACAACAAAAGAGTATGCTTATTCACTTCTCCTGTTTTGTTAATCACACATCAGTATTAACCTGTTTGGCACAGTCAGTATATAAAATCTTATTTCTACCATGGATGGCAAGATAAATTCTAAAAACCAAAAACTGAACTATATTCTCTTATGATAATAAAGCACATCATATAATTCATTAGTTTTTATGATACATGTGGCATAAAAATAAAGGGAATAAATAAAGCACTTTATTCACAGCATAAAGATTTAAAAATTTTCTTAGTTTAATGTACATTGTAATATTCAAGATGTACATATTACCTATTAACATAATGTTGGTGAAAAGGGATTACCATGTCTGTTTTCAGTTGTAAAAAAAAAATAGAGAAAGCATGAGGGGAGCAAATATTTAAAACTTGGGAAAAATTACACGTATTCAAGTGTGTTATTTAGCCTTATAAATGAACATGATAACTGGGAAAAAATAGAACAAAGAGTAAGTTTCATTCACTACATAAAATATATGTACACTTAATATAGCAAAACACGGCATTTCAAATTGAAAGAACAACAGTGGACAGTTTGGTAAATGGTTTTGAGGGAACTGTATAGATATTTAGGAAAAATTTAAACTAGATCTATTATTCATTCACCCCTTTCAATAAATCCCATTTCGATTCAGCTTTTTTTTTTTTCAAATGTGAAGAACAAATCCTCAATATACTAGAAGAAAATATGAGTGAATTGTTAAATACATTTTGAGCAGGAAAAGGCTTTCTAAGCACGGCAGAAGCTCAAATATGTAGATGAGAGAAGGCATTAAATTTGAAATAAGGCAAAAATGTTTGGTGGCAAAGAATATTTGCAATATGAAATAAAAATTTTAAGCTGCTAATATAAAGAGTTATGGCACATTTACAGGAAAAGATGAAAACTCAAAAAAAAAAAAAAAAGGCAAAAAGATTCCTCCAAGTAGCACTCTTGCAATCTCCTTCATTACTTATTTTGTGCCCAGGCCATGCTATGCACCTCATGCCCTTATATGTCAGTCCTGTTTTACACACGGGAGAGACAGCAGTAAAAACAGAGGACTAAGTCCTAGCTATCACGGAGCTCTCCCACTGGCAAGGAGAAAAAGACAATGAACAAACCATAAAACATGAAGTACATGCTATAGAGAAAAATAAAGAAGGGAAAGGGGATAGCAAAAGTTTCAAAGAAAGGGGTAGCAATTTAAGCAGAAATTCTAACTGAGAAGGTGACTTGAGAGAAGAACTTATGGAAGTGAGGGAACAAGGGCATGTCTCCCTCTGAGGCCTCTGGGCAGGAAACACCACAGACGCCAGTGTGGTGGAATGAGAGGAAGAAGCACAAAAGTGGGGAGATGACGCTGTAAAAAAATGGGAAAAGAAGGAAAAGCAAATCGTGTAAGATCTGGTCAGGCACTGCAGGAATTTTGTTTTTTACTGGAAGAGATAAAAAATCTCAAATGAGTCTTGAACCGATGGCATTTCTTAGGATGCTAAGGTGGGTGTGCTGAGAACAGGAGAGAGGGGGACACGGGAAAGCGGAGAACCCAGAGAAGCAACAGCAAGAAACCAAACAAGAGATAATTAAGTCCTCCATCAGAGTGGTAGCTACCAATGTACAAAGAAGTGGTAGATTTCCAGATATATGCTGAAAGCTAACAGGTTTTTGTGGAGAGACTTGAATCTGAAGCATGAGGCACAGGAAAGAAGATCTAAAATTGTGACCAGAGTGATGGTAGGATGGATCAGCCACCAGAAGAGCAAGCAAGAAGCAGGTTTGCTGAAAGATAAGGGGCTCAGTTTGGGGTGGGTTCAAATGACTAGTCAAAGATGGCTAGTAGACAGTGGACCATTTCAAGTCTGCATCATAGTGTAGAACATTTGGAGATGTCAGACTATATAGTTTTGGGGCACCTGGCTGGCTCAGTGGGTTAAGCCTCTGCCTTTGGCTCAGGTCATGATCCCAGGGTCCTGGGATCAAGCCCCACATCGGGCTCTCTGCTCAGCAGGGAGCCTGCTTCCTCCTTTCTATGCCTGCCTACTTATGATCTCTCTCTGTGTCAAATAAATAAAATCTTAAAAAAAATTATATAGTTTCAGTATTTAAACCCATAAATATGAGAGAATGAAAGTTAAAAAAAAACCAAACAACTCTCTGTGGTATATCAGATTGGCAGAGGTAAGGAGAATGGTTATTACTCATTGTTGACAAAAGGGAAAGGTCGAGCAATCTCATCTCTTGTTACTGGGAACATACATTTTCTGAGTGGCAGTGTGGCTCTATTGACCCAAAATGACAAACAGGCCCAGTCTTTGACTAACCAACTCCCTTGGCAGACATAGATCTGGCAATTATTTACATAAACAAAAACTTAAAAAGAAAAAACAGCTAAATGCTTACTGACAGATATAAACCTGGTTAACTAAATTTGGGTGGCTACTGTATATTTATTTTGATATGGAAAACCCACTAGAACATACTTTGAGTGTCAAAAGAACAATGCAAATTATTATAGGTAGAATACCACAGGCCACAAACATACAAACATGTAGGATGGGGTGTGGGAAGATGTCCTACGAAACACTGAGGAGGGTTTTCATAGTAAAGCAGAGAGTGGTATTTGATGGAGCCTCTGTTTTCTTCTTTATACCTTTCTTTGATATTTAGTTTTCTACAAAGGGTAGATAATATTATTACAAAAAGAAAGAAGCTTTTGTCTTTAGAGCATCCATATTGGAACAAAGGGTTGCTTTAGTCTTCCAAAAGTATGATATTCCGCCCTAACCAATTCTTTCCCTTTTTCCAAATCTAGGCCAATACGACGTGTGGCTATGATTTAGCAGCTTGATGATGAAATAACTTGGGATAGCATGAAGGCTCACACCTCTGTTAACCAAACCAAAGCCACAACATCTAGATATGGCCTGAAGTCAAGAGCTATTTTACGTAGTTAAGCCGTTAGTTCACAGCCAGGTGAATAAATATTTTTGTCAAAGATGCCAATACCACCAACAGAGTTGTGATGGCATGACCTGTAAAAATCTCAGCATAATATTCTTTACGAGTACCAGATAAAATTCAACTTTTTAAAGGCTGCTTATGCTTCCATTTTTCATCACTAAAGGGTGCCAAACTTTTCACTGACTTATTAATTACATTATCCTTCCCCCACTTACATGCCAAGTCACTGATGACATAACAAATGAACTTGCCCATAAACTGTACATATATCTTATTATGTATCATATCATACATCTTTTTACGCACCAAATCTGATTGTTGTTGCAGATGTAGAAAACACATAAGAAAATGTGTTCCACTATTTATAACACCTAATAAAATGTCTTAAGAATGCTTCAGGTTTTCAACATAATTTTTATACAATCATCACCAAATTAGCACATTTCTAGCTGTATAAACCAAATATTAATTTCATGAGAACAGAATAAAATTCTCTTTGGGCCCATTCACAATTAAAAATTATAACTGGACTATCACCAATATATATTGCTCTGTAGTAACAGTATTATTGGTAATGCTATTTCTTCTTTGGGTCATGTACAAAGCAAGAAACTATCTTAAAATTCAGGGGAAATAACAGAGATAAAATAAATTTGTATAAAATATTCCTGAGATACATGTGTCAGAACTATTCTTTCTTCTTTAAAAAAAAAAAAAAAAAGAGTTTTGTTATTGAAGTCTCAAGTCTGCGTATCATAAGCATATTACGATCCCACTGGGTCACATAATAAACCTAAAGCTGCATAAAATGTGTGTCATCTGGCTGTTTACAAGGTCCGTGGATTAAATTTTTACTGTCAGCTTTATAACTGGCTTCCTTAAAGGGCCTTGTCCTCGCAAAAATGAATGGAAACTAGAGAGATATCAAAAAAAGCAGCTCAGCGCAGGAAAAGGTAGCTCATTTCACACAGATAAGTTAAGATTATAAAACGGAGGTTATGCTCTTACAGAAGTATAGCCTTTCATGACCAAGTCCAACCTTTCCTCTGCTTGAAAAGCCATAATTCCATTAGTACAAAGCCATAACTCCATGGAGCCAACTACTAAAGCCTCAAGTTTATACCCTGATCAGGACAAAGGGAATTTGCTAAAAGAAGGAATAATCACAGACTTGTAAAAGTCTTCCTTGGAGGACAGCAACTCAGACTACCACTCAGGGAGTTCTCCCCGCTACAACACTGCTAAAACATGGCATCTCATATTTCTAACCAAGGACATTTCTAACAAATACTGCTTCAAATACATGAACCTTCAGGCTAGCTGACTTGACCATTAATTTAAAAGTTCTGCCTCTGCAATGGCCACTATTTATTACAGGTAGCCCAGAGCCATACAGAACAAGTTTACTCTCTTTCCCACAAGGAAGCTCTTTGAATATACGGAAACAGCAACCATATCCCTTTACAAACGTTTGTAATAACCAGACACCTGCAGCTTAATTCATGAAAATATGGCTGTCGGGCACACCACAGGAATTGTAAAGCAGAACTTTCTGAATAGAAGTAGGCATTCTAATTTTTATAACTCATATGGAACAACTCACAGCAATTATACCAGCTCCTTTAGTGGGTAACTTGTTTGCTGCGCAAGATGGCTAAATAAACCAGTAATTCTGCCATGAACTTTATGTGCCATCCAAAAATAAACAAGTGCAGATACCTAAAGTACAAACAAACAAACAAATATGGATTTTGGATTTTATAGGATTCTAATCTTATATAAAATTATGCTCTCTAAAAATTAATACCAGTTGTTGGGTAAGAAAGTTTTCATTAACATGTAATAGGAAAATAATAGTAAAAATAGGATAAAAACTAACAATAAGATAAAAATAGGATTCTCTCCACATACCCCTCCCTGAGATTAAGGGTCTCTTATGGTTGTCTCCCTCCTGATCCCATCTTGTTTCATTTTTTCCTTCCCTACCCCCCTAACACCCAACTCTGCCTCTCAAATTCTTCATATCAAGGGAGGTCATATGATAATCGTCTTTCTCTGATTGACCTATTTCACTCAGCATAATACCCTCTAGTTCCATCCACGTCGCTGCAAATGGCAAGATTTCATTTCTTTTGATGGCTGCATAGTATTCCATTGTATGTATCTCCTACACATCTTCTTTATCCATTTATCTGTTGATGGACATCTAGGCTCTTTCCATAGTTTGGCTATTGTGGACATTGCTGGTATAAACATTCAGGAGCACATGCCCCTTCAGATTCCTACATTTGTATCTTCAGGATAAATACCCAGTAGTGCTCTTGCTAGGTGATATGGTGGGTGCTGCGAAGTGTGTAAGCCTGACAATTCACAAACCTGGACCCCTGGGGCAAATAATACATTATATGTTAATAAAAATAATTATTTAAAAAATAGGATTCAAATAGTTGGCCAGACAAGATAGACAGATAAACAGACAGATGCTAAAATGTGTGTGCGTGTGTGTGTGTGTGCGTGTGTGATATGTTTGTGTGTTCGTGTGTTCCATCCAATTATCTAAGTGTCACATCACCAGAGGACATATTCTCAATGAAACCTTCATAAAAACTAATCTATTTTTCAACCTAATACAGATATAAACTAAACTTAAAAAAATTACAGTTTAGACTCAGTTTCTAATTTTAAATATAAAACATCCAAGATGGGATATTAGGTTCAAAGTCTATTCTCTACTAAAAATAGTGTACTTCAGCATATTTTAATTATAACATACAGTCCTTATTTGTACATTTTTAGTTTTCATTGATTCAGATTTATGACATTTGCTGGTATAATACAAATTTTTTGTTCATTTGTCTTGTTTTTCACATTCCACATATAAGTGAGATGAGATCATATGGTATTTGTCTTTCTTTGCCTGACTTATTTCACTTAGCATAATACCCTCTAGGTCTACTCATGTTGTCACAAATGGCAAGATCTCATTCTTTTTTATGGCTGAATAATATTCCATTGTGCATATACCACATCTAATTTATCCATTCATCTATCGATGTACACTTGGGTTGCTTCAATATCTTGGCTTCTGTAAATAAGAGGGGCACATACATCTTTTTGAATTAGTGTTTTTGTAATCATTCAGTAAATAGTAGTGAAATTACTGGATCATATGGTATTTCCATTTTTAATAATTTTTGAGAGCTCCTATACTGTTTTCCATAGTGGTTGCACCAATTTACACTTCCATCAACAGTGCCCAAAGGGTCCCTTTTCTCCACATCTTCACCAACATGTGTCTTGTCTTTTTGATACTAGCCATTCTGATAGGTTTGAAATGGTATTTTATTGTGGTTTTGATTTGTGGTACAAATTGTTATATAAGAAGAGTATCTATTTTTCAAAAATATACGGCTTTGCATTTAACTTAGCTTCCAAATTTATATTACTTACAATCAAAATTTTGATATCATTTAAAAATTCATTAGAGAATAATATGAGAGCAGTGGTTATAAATCAGGATCTCAGGGGTGCCTGGGTGGCTCAGTTGCTTGGGCAGCTGACTCTTGATTTCAGCTCAGGCCATGATCTCAGAGGTGTGAAATCAAGCCCCACATCAGGCTCTGTGCTGAGCAGAAGCTTGATTTATTCTTTATTCTCTCTCTCTCTCAAATAAATAAATCTTTGAAAATAATAAATAAAATAAATCAGGATCTCATTCTATACCTAAAAACAATTTCCTCGTGGATTAAAACAGTAATAAAAAGAAAACTAATATAACTTTTAAAGGCATTGATAAATGCTTGTGTAGTGTTGGAATAAGAAAGTTTTCTGAGTAAAACCTAAAACTCAGAAGCTGTCTATACTCAGAAGCCATAAAACTCATTAACCTGTGTCATACTTCAAAACATAAAAATGTAAAACTTCTTTATTCAAATGATGCAAGTTGATATATGGAGACAAATATTAGAAACAAAAATAGCAAAGCATTAACATTCATACCTATAGAGCTCCTAGAAACCAATGAGAAAACAGCCAAATGGTCCAATAAAAAAGTGGATGAAGAGAAACCTATAAGCATTTCTAAAAAGTAATGTGAATGGAACATAAAATTATAAAAAGAATACAACTTCACTAACCATTGCTTAAATGCAATGAAATATCACTGTTCCATTCTCAGACTGAAAAAAAAACGTGACAAAATCAAACGTTGACTGTACAGCTAAAGGGGCATTTGAATTACTCCTAAGAGGAAGAGCTTTTTCAGAAGGCAGTTGGGCAGGAGCAAAACTTACTATTCTATTGAAGAAAAACTTTAAAGAAAGCTATTACTATTCATAAGTTGCATAACTAAGTACCCATGCATTCATGTGTGTTTTTGATATTTTATTTTCTTAATATATCTACTACAAAAAAAAGGAAAAAAATGTTAACCAAATTGAAAAAATAGCAAAAAAGGGGTGCCTAGGTGGCTCAGTCATTAAGCAACTGCCTTTGGCTGCCTTCAGATCAGGTCATGAGGCTGGGGTCCTCGGATGGAGCCCTGCATCAGGCTCCCTGCTCAGTGGGGAACCTGCTTCTTCTTCTCCCACTCCCCCTGCTTGTATTCCCTCTCTTGCAGTGTCTCTCTCTATCAAATAAATGAATAAAATCTTAAAAATAAAATAAAATAATCCAAAAAATGTCATCTTCCTCTTTTTCAATATTTCCAGCTTTGAGGTTTTAAGAGGGTTAGGGATGTACACTTGATTAGGCAAGTTAAGTGAGAAGTTCAAAATCCTGGACTGGGCTGGGCTAGACTGTAAAAAGCACAGCAGAGAATAAAGCTGATATCCCACTTAAGGTGAGCTCAGGAGGTAAGCATTAGTCTGAAGCTTCAAGGCAGAGACAAGACTCGGAGGCCAGAGGTTTAGGAGTCGAGGCCCTGTTCCCAGAGGAGCACAGATGAAGGAAGCTCGGAAGGGCGATGAGCAATGATTTGGTTCTGGCAAACACCAGGAGGTACGGTCTCTAGTCAGTGACTCTTAAGTTAATATCTGGGGGTGGGGAGAGTGGAGGGAGTAGAATAAAGCTGGGAGGGAGGTTTCTCTATTAACATCCAAGAATAAAGGGGAATCACTGATTTGGCAGTAAGTAAACACCAAGTCAAGTATTTATCTCAAAATTACAACAGCTCAAATTAAAGGTTTAAAGATTAGTACTTAGGCATCTCAGACTGTGTAAATTCAATTAGTGTAGAATGAACACAGCAAGGATTTCCCAGTGTATCACCAGACCACTAATACCCTCTTAAAATCAAGAAAGAAGAAGAGTATACAAACAGCACTGCAAATGTGGCAAAATGTACTGCAAATATATGTATGTTTTAAATCACATCTCGTATATTACAACAACTACTAAGAACATTAAATCTTATTTATTTGCTATGATCTTTTTATGGATTTTATTTATCCATACTATTTATGTCACATTCAAAGCACAATGTGGCCAGTAAGTGCTATGAATTAAAGTACAGTATCTATCTTCAAACTTATAGTTTAATCTGGAAAATAAAGTGCTTATGTTAGAAAGTATACAGTGCTATCTCATCATGCACTGCAGAAAAAATTGCTTTAGTAGGGTAAGTGATTTGCCATTAGCTAAAAAAGCTTCAGACAAACATCTATCTCCTGTTTCTCTCTGTCAGATTCCATTCCTGCATGCCTCTCTCAGTGTGAGCATCTCGTCATTGTTGATGTGCTTCCAGAAAACAAAAATAGATAATTTTGTACAACTGAGCACCTTGAATGAACCACCCACGGCTTTACCTATAGCAGTGGTACCAAGGAGGAGAAATGTGGGAGAGAAATGTGGGGGAGAAATGTGGTACAAAGTCAAAGGAAAAAGTGACTGTGATGGACTTACTGAGTGATTCTTTCAGTCTACAACATCACACCTTCCTTAGATATTTTCAAAGAGTTTTTTTATTATATAAAATTTATGCCATATTTTATACAGTTTTAGAATCTACTCCATGATTCATTTATGGAGAGACTTATGCTTTCCTTTAAAGAAGGCTTAATAAAATTTTACATGGGCAAAATCTGATCTGCAATGTCTGTCAAACAGACCATGACCAAAAAAATACTTTTTATATTGAAATTCAGCATACATACACATACATACATGAATGTATTATTTCATTAAACTGCCCTTATTCTTATATCTTCTATTCTATTCTTTAATGTCCATTCATGACCCAGTAAATTGATTTCAAAACACAAAGTGGTCATGGCCCAGAGTTTGGAAATCCCAATGAGATATTAATATAGAAGGCCCAATGGAATTATTCCATGAAAGGGTGTGACCAGAGTTCCTCACAGGCTTCTAAAGTTCATCTCTGGAGGGTTATGTAAAGGGTCAGAAAAGGCTTTTTATTTGAATAGACATTCCTCTGTCCCCTGAAGCTTGTTTATGACTTCATCAGGACAAAACCTCTCTGTATTCATTTCCATCATCAAGCATGTAGTGCCAGCTTCATGATCCAGGATGACTGAGTCCATCTAGAGGTCCTGCCTATAGCAGGAGGAGAGGAGTACTATACACCTTCTCTCATTTTGCTTTGCAATAAATTTGATAAGGAACAAAATGGAGGGTGAAGAGTACTTGACTAGAACTACAAGTTCTGAAGTGACTGTCCAGTTATGATTTATAGATCTAGTTAGATCCAGATGAACAATCATTATTTTAACTAGATCCAAAAAATTCAATTAGTATTCAGGTCAAATAATTGTCAAAAAGGATTAGGGAGAGGAAAAACTAATTTTATCCTACTGAGCCTATACAATTGGCAAAATGATGGAAGAAGTTATTAAGTTTTAGAAACAAAAATCACCCCTTTAAAGTTTGATATTGCCATAATCACACTGAAAGATAGTATTTCCTTTTCAAGCAAATCCAAATGTTAAGAGAAGAATGACGCTAAAATGAATAAAGTAAGTATAATAAAAATACAAAAGTTACATAACCAAAGAAACCAAAAGAACAATTATTTTATTTAAAATAACCACCTTTGGTTGTGCTATATGATGGAGATCAGTTAGACTCAGATTTTTTTTTTTTCCCCTAATTTCCTTGCATATCCTTATTTTTCAGTTTCCTAACTGGCCATTAATGAATAATGATGGAAGAAAAAGTTTATCTGCTTTTTCTACATAACTCTTGAAGCATATTTTAGACTTTTTCACTTAACCGTACCAAATACATGCTAGGATCATACAGTCAGAATTACATTTGTCTATAGCAGAAGGATTGAATGTGCTTTCCACTTTGGAAATTATAGGCATCATTGTTTCTATCCTTCCCAAGACATCATTATTACTTTCATATGATTTATGGCTTAATGTATGCGAGATGGTGCAAAGATCCTGTGCCAAATTCCCATATGGCATATAACACAAGCCAAACTGAAAAACTCGTAAATGTGGGTAGATCAGTTTCATCAAAGAATGGAGCAAGAGAGTTCCAGAGACTGAGCAGGAAACTAGCCAGATAATTTTTTATAGTCATGCAATTCCAAAGCAGCAGTAATGAATGTGGTCCTGCCCCTGATCATTTAATGCTTGAGTTAAACCTAAGGGCAGTCAGCAAGAAATTAGGCAGAGACAATTTGGGACACTATCAATCAACTCTTTTTATTCTCTGGTAAATCTAACTTTTTTTTTTTTCCTTTTTAGGCTAAAGCTAAAATTATGTCACTAACTTTTAAATGATTTAAAATAGAAAGAATGATGCTTTGAAGTCTCAATAAATATTGAAATAACTATAACTCCAATGGACTGGTATAAGAGAAAAATAAGCAACAAGTTATTTTAAAAGATACTATATACATATTACTTAACAGCATGCTAAAATGTGTTAACCAAAATCAATAAGCAAGTAGTGCCATAGCCAGCTGGGCAAGCACTCCAAGCCCCCAAGCTTCAACTGCAATCCCACCACAGCCAGTGAGCAAAAAAGGCCCTCAAAAAGTACATCTCTCCAATGTCTGGAGCTGGTGGGAATCTCATGACTGGGGATTATACTTCTGGGCCCAAGAGTTATAGTAATACAGGCCTACAATCAAGAAGCAAGAAAAATCCCAAAAAACAAACTTTTCTTCCACCTGAAGGAGCTAGAAAAAGAAGAACAAACAAAGGCCAATGCCCGTAGAAGGAAGAAAATAATAAAGATTGAAGGAGAAACAAATGAAATAGAGAACACAATAGAGAACAAACAATAGAAGAAATGAATGAAACCAGGAGCTGGTTCCTTGAAAAAATTAACAGAATTGATGAACTTTTGGTCAGACCCATTTAAAAAAAAAGAGAGAAAACAAGTAAAATTGGAAGTGAAAATATGAAAACAAAGTAATGATCATAAAGCTGTTCACTGAACTCAGAAGAATGGATGAAAACACCAAAGCCAAGATAGAAAATATAAGAAAGTACCAAACAGAAGTCACAGAAAAAAAAAAAAAAAAAAAAAAGAAATGAAGAATATAATAACTGAACTGAAAAATACACTGAGGGGCTCAACAGCAGACTGGATGAAACGGAAGAACGGATCAGCAAGCTAGAAGACAAAAACAACAGAACTCTCCTCAAAGCAGCAAAAAGAAAAAGGAATTTAAAAAAGTAAAGATGGCTTAAGCAGCATATGGAACATCATCAAGCAGAATAACATCCACATTATAGGGGTCTTAGAAGGAGAATAAAAAGAAAGTGACATAAAACTTTTAGAAGAAATAATGACTGATAATTTTGCTAATCTGGGAAAGGAAACAAACATGTAGGTTCAGGAAGCCCAGTGAGATATCCACACTAACCCACGTTATAATTAAGATGTCAAAAGTCAAAGAGAGAATCTTAAAAATAGCAAAAGAAAAATTATGTGTTATGTACAAAGGAAACTTCATATAGCTATAAGCAGAGTTTTCAGCAGAAATTATGCAGGCCAGAAGACAGTGACATAAATTATTCAAAGTTGCAAAGGAAAAAACTCCCAACCAAGAATAGTCTACCTGGCAAGGTTATTATTTGGAATAGAAGGAGAGCTAAAGTATTTTCCAGATAAGCAAAACACCATTAAACAAAACCTAAAAGAAATGTTAAAGGGACTTCTTTAGCCTGAAAAGAAAGGGCACTAAGTAGTAATAAGAAAACATATGAAAGTAAAAATCTCACTGAAAAAGGGAAATATATAGTAAAAACAGTGAATTAATCATTTATAAAGCAATTATAAAGGTTAAAAGACAAAAGTAATAAAAGTAACTCAATAGTTAAGGGATACATAAAAGATGTGAAATGTGACATCAAGAACATTAAAAAACAGTAGTGTTTTTTAACACCATATTTATACCAATGGATAAATCACCCAGACAGAAAATAGAAATCATATAGAGAGAAACTGTATAAGGAAATATAGGTTTATATGACACATTATACCAGATGTACTTAATAGATAAATACAGAACATTTCATCCAAAAGCAGATACAGAGACATTCTTCTCAGGTGCATATGCAATATTCTTCAGGATAAATCATATGTTAGGTCACAAAGCAATCTCAAAAAATTTGGAAAGACCGAAATCATTATCACACATTTTTCCCAACCATTAGGAAAAAAAAAAAAAAGAAGAAGAAATGAAACCTAAAGTTAGTAGAAGAAAGGAAATTACAAAGATCAGAATGGAAATCAGTGAACTAGAAGGTTCTTATAAATAAACTCAGAAAGAGGAGATGTTGAAACTGATACCACAGAAATACAAATCATCATAAAACTACAAAAAATTACATGCAAAAAAAATGGATGATCTATAAGAAATAGAAAAATTCCCAGAAATAAACTTTTAAGACCAAATCATGAATAAAAAATAAATAGACAAATTATACTAAGAAGACTGAATCAGTAATCAAAACTTCCCAGCAAACAAGAGTCCGGGACAAGATGGCATCAGTGAATTCAACCAAACATTCAAGGAAGATTTAATACTTATCATTCTCAAACTCTTCCAAAAGAAAATTGTTTAGGAGGGAATGTTTCCAAACCAATTTACAAAGACAATATTACCCTGATACCCAAATTAGACAATGACACCACAGAAAAAGAAGATGAGGAGGAAGTAGAGGAGATGAAAACAAAACAAAACACAACATTATAAGCCAATATACCAGGAAAAAAAAAAAGACACAGAAATCTTTAACACAATATTAGCAAACAGAAGTTAACAACACATTAAGATCATATACCATGATCAAGTGGATTTATTCCAGAGATGCAAGGATGGTTTCAATATTCACAAATCAATCAACATGATAAACCACATTAATAAAATTAAAGTTAAAAATCGTGCGTCCATCCCAAAGAGATGAAGAAAAAGCATTTGACAAAATTCAACATTCACTTATGATACGAATTTCAACAAAGTGGGTATTGAGGGATTGCAGCTCAACATTATAGAGCTATATATAACAAGTCCACAGCTGACACCAAACTCCATGATGAAGAGCTCAAAGTTTTCATTTAAAATCAGGAACAAGATAAGGATGTCTATTCTCTCTCCTTTTTTCAACTTAATACTTGAAGTCCTAGCCAAAGAAATTTAGTAAGAAAGAGAACTAAAAGGCATCCAGATTGAAAGGAAGAAGTAAATCTGTCACTATTTGCAGATGACATGATGCTATATATAAAAAAACCCAAAGACTTCACAATAAAGCCGTTAGAACTAATAAATGAATTCAATCAAATTTCAAGATACAAGATTAACACACAAAAAAACCCACTGCATTTTCATACACTAATAAGAAACTATCAGGAAGAGAAATCAAGAAAACAATCCTATTTACAATCGTATCAAAAAGAACAAAATACTTGGGAGTAAATTTAACCAGAAGTGAAAGACCTGTACTCTGAAAACTGTAAAACATTGATGAAAAAAGCTGAAGACACAAATAAATGGAAAGATATGTCATGCTCATGGACTGGAAGAATTAATACTGTTAAAATGTCCATATTACCCAAAGTAATCTATAGGTTTAATGCAATCGCTACCAAAACCCCAATGGCATTTTTCACTGAAGTAGAAACAATAATTCTAAAATTTGTATGGAACTACAGAAGACCTCAAATATCCAAAGCAATCTGGATCAAGAAGAACAAAGTCAGAGGTATTACATTCCCAAATTTCAAACTATATTACAAAGCGATAATCATAACAGCATGATATTAACAAAAAATAGACACATAGATCAATGGAAGAGAATGGAGAGCCCAGAAATAAACCCAGGCGTATATGTTCAAGAGAGAAGGCAAGAATATGCAATGAAAAAAGACTAGTCTCTTCAATGAACAGTATTGTGAAGACTAGACAACCGCATGCAAAAGGAAGAAACTAGACCACTATCCTACCAAATATTCAAAAATCAATTTAAAATGGATTAAAAGCTTGAGTGTAAGGCCTGAAACCATAAAACTCCTAAAAGAAAACATAAGCAGTAAATTCCTTGACATCAGTCTTAGCCATGTTTTTCAAATCTGGCTCCAAAGACAAGGGTAACAAAAGCAAAAATAAACAAACAAAACTACATCAAATTAAAGAACATCTGCACAGCAAAGGAAACCACCAACAAAATGAATAGAAGGGGAGAAGATATTTGCAAATCATATATCTGATAAAAGGTTAATATCCAAAATATATTATGAACATATGCAACTCAATAACAACAAAAAAATCCCATTAAAAATTGGAAAAATGATCCAGAAATGGAAAAAGGATCCAGATAGACATTTTTCCGAAGAAGACATACAGATGTCCAACAGGAAAAGATGATCACATGACTAATCATCAAGGAAATGCAAATCAAAGCCACATGATATATTACCTCACACCTGCCAGAATAGCTATCATCAGAATGACAAGAAATAACAAGTGGTGAAAAGAATGTAGGAAAAAAAACCCACATACTGTCAGTGGAAATTTAAGCTGGTACAACCACTATGGAAAAAAGTACTAAATTTCTTCAAAAAATTACAAACTACCTTATGATCCAGCAATTCCACAGATGGGTATCTATCCAAAGTAAACAAAATGCTAATTTAAAAAAATATATAGGTACCCCTACATTCACTGTAAGATTATTTACAATAGTCAAGATATGGAAACAACCTAAGTATCCATCAATAGATGAATGTATAAAGAACATGCAGTACATGTCTATACAATGGAATATTACTCAGCCACAGAAAAGAATAAAATCTTGTCATTTGTGACAACGTGGATAGACCTTGAGGGTATTAAGTTAGATGAGATAAATCAAACGGAAAAAGGCAAAATACTTAATAATTTCACTTATAAGTGGAATCCAAAAAAAAGAAGGAAGGAAGGAAAGAAAGAAAGAAAGAACTAAGAAATAGAACAAAACAAAATCCAGATTCATAGTTAGAGAATTGAGTGGTGCTTGCCAAAAGGTGAGGGGGTTTTAGGGGTAGTATGGGTGAAGGAAATCAAGAGACACAAATTTCCAGTTATAACATGAGTAAGTGATGGTGATATATGTACAGTATAAGGAATACAGTCAATAATATTGTATTCACTTTATATGATGACAAATGGTAATTAGACTTACTGTGGTAATCAGTTTAGAATATATACAAATGTTAAATCATTATTTGTATACACTAAACTAATAATACTGTATGCCATTTATACCTCAATAAAACCATTTTTTAAAAATCAATTTTTTTATCACATCATAAATATATCTTAATATACATTATTAAGATGTTGAATGTCTTTGGACAAATTTTCTGAATTCAGCTAAAACATTATTTATTATCAACACAGAGTAGATAAGATTAATACATTCTGAAATAAGAACCAGAATAAAGGTAAAGCACAGGAAATGCAAAGAAAAATTAATTAAGGAAACTCAGAGATCATAACTTGGAGTCTTATCAGAAAAGAGGAAGGGGTAGGGTACCTGGCTGACTCAGTCGGTAGAGCATGTAACTCTTAACTGCAGGGTTATGGGTTCAATCCCTACTTTGGGTGAAGAGTTTAGCTAAAAAGAAAATAAAATAAAAACTTGAAAGAAAAGAAGAAGGGGAAGTTAGGTCATGCTGACTGAAGGCAAATGTCAAATTGTCTTAGGTATTACTACTGCAGAGAAAAGAAAAAAAATCTAGAAAAATAAGCTAAGGTCATGGGTAGAGGACTCTGAATGACAGGGTAACATGCATGTACCATAACTTACATAGCCATTGGAAATCTACTCCTAATATTAGAGTACAAGAGTGATAGAGTTGTGCTATGGAAAATTTATCTACAAGGATGGATAAGTGGAAAGTGACATGTAGTAAGAATCTAATTACATGGGTATTAAAGTAATGAAGATGAGCAATAATCAGGATGACAGGATGGCAAAGGAATGAATGACCATGAGGGTGATGAGCCAATGCAGAGGGTAAAATCTTTACAAATTGGCTTCTAAGGGTGCCTGGGTGGCTCAGTCAGTTGGGCTTCCAACTCCTGATTTTGGCTTGGGTCAAATCTCAGGGTTATGAGGTCAAGCCCCAAGTCAAGCTCTGCACTGGGAATAGAGCCTGCTCAAGATTCTCTTTCTTGGGCCACCTGGGTGGCTCAGTTGGTTAAACAGCTGTCTTTGGCTCAGGTCATGATTTCAGGGTCTTGGGATCGACCCCTCAGCAGAGTCCTCAGCCCTCAGCAGAGAGCCTGCTTCTCTCTCTCCGTCTGCCTGCTGCTCTGCTTACTTGTGCTCTCTCTCTCTACCTCTCTGTCAAATAAATAAACAAAATCTCAAAAAAAAAAAAAAAAAAAAAAAAAAGATTCTCTCTCCCTCTCCATCTGACCCTCCCCTGGTCACTTTCTTTCTCTCTATAAAAAAAAAAATAAATACATACATACATAGATAAAAAATAAAACCAATTTTTAAAAAAGAGCTGGCTTCTAATTTTAAAAAGTGTCTAAGACTAAAGAAACAGACAGGAGTAAGTATATGCTTCTCTCATTAACAGAAAGGAGAATCTCCAGAAGAGATGTTATCAGCGGCATAAAGAACAAAAAGGTCATTCTAGGACATGCTAAATTCATTAAGTTAAAAGATATCCAGTTATGTATCAAATAAAGAAAAATAAATGTGAGTCTGAAGACTGGGTTAAAGAAAGAAATCATTTGGGATCTGCTGAAATAGAGTCGATGGCAGAAGTCACGGATGTAGCTGACACAGAGAACCTAGAAGAAGTCCACCTCCTGAGGGAGGAGACACGAAAGGGTCCAGAGTAACTGGCAGAACACCTAGCCAAGTCTACACCAAAGATGAAGAGACTTTCAAAAAAGCTACCATGAACAAGGGTGTAGAATTTTAGAGAAAAAAAAAGGAAAAGAAGAAAAGACTTTGCAATTAATACAACACTGGGAAACACTGGATGACACTTTGCTCTACGAACAGTTTCAGCGGGAGGAGGAAGACAGAAACAAGGCCGGGGTGGGGTTATGGCATGAGTGAGGAGGTACAAAGTATAAGCAACATCGTCCTCTAACTATTCCACATGTACATCATGTCCAGATATACAAAAAAACCCTTTAAAAAATAAATGATTAGAAATCAAATCAGCAACTCAGCAAAAATAATATTAATAAGGTTTTACCTTCTTGTGATTCTTGTAAACATTTCTGTGGGCAAATCCCTTTCCACAAAGCTTGCATTTGTAAGGCTTATCTTCACTGTGTATTACTTTGTGGGCGCCCACTTGATCGAGTCTCTTGAAAGATTTATTACAAATCTCACAATTGTAGGGTCGTTTTTCTGTGAAAAATGAGCGGAGACAATCTCATGTCTATATAAAGGTAAAGGATAAAAAGGGAAATAGCCTTACCTTATACTACTTCTGAGGGAAAGTAGACCAAAACATGACTGAAACAACTGAGAAAAAAAATCTACATACCAATCCATTTCTGTTAGAAATAGGAGCCTATTCACAAAAGAAATGTGAGCTAGTTCTCTTATAGACTCATATTGTAAACTACATGCATAAAGCAGCTGAGATCTAAGGATAAAATTTGAATTCAAAGAAAAAACCCTACTTCCGGATGAAAAATCCACTAGTAGGTGTGAGTTTAAACCAAAGTCACAATTCCAAATGTTAAGAGTAGCCTGACAGTGATAAAAGTAAAAGACAGACCTGCCTCCTACTCAAACAAGAGGACCCCATATGGGCACAGCTTCAATTCTCAGCAGAAACAACACACTTAGGTTGTTGTATAAAATTCATATTTGTGCCATGTTCATGTAATGTTGATCACCAGATTTAAAAACCACTGTTTGTTTCAAACAAAGCATATCTGAACAGACCACGGGTGTCTGATCTCCTATTTTCACTTGTCAAAATATCTGTATCTGTCTCTAAGCAAAGTGGATATTCAAAAACATTCTGACTTCAATAGCCTCCAATGACAGACATTCTAAACCACAGAAAGATACTTCATAAAACAAAATTTATTCTCAGACCTAATTTTTGAAAAATCTGTTTAACAGACCTATTACTCAAACTTGCTTAAAATGAAGCTGTAGCTTTAAAAACATATCCTCAAAATGCATTTATAAATTTCTCATTAACATTTATCAGTACCTTAGTTAGAATATAAAAGTATGTAGAAAGGTAGAAACCATAATTGCTGAATTCCTCCGAAAAATCAAACACTACACTAGCACAATACATGATGATACATGATTTAATCTTCACAGCAAATTTGAATGGTAGGATACCTTTTCACAGATAAAGAACAGAATTGCTGAATTCCTCCGAAAAATCAAACACTACACTAGCACAATACATGAAGATACATGATTTAATCTTCACAGCAAATTTGAATGGTAGGATACCTTTTCACAGATAAAGAACAGAATCTAAGGTTCAAACAGGAGTAGATTAAAAATTAAATGGTGACTCTGAAGATTTTGTGTATCATTTAGTCTAACCACCTTGGCTTTAAAAATAAACAGGTCTAGAGAGGCTAAGTAACTTGTTCAAAATCACTTGACTAGTTAATGACCAATCTAGCACTAAGAGCCAGGTTTCCTGATTACTACTCTCAGAGCTCCTGAAAATGACAAAGTGAATCTTTTTCACAGTGATTTCATTTTGAATGGAAAATATATATTTTACCTGAGTGAGTGATCATGTGACGTTTTAGCTGATTAGCTGAAATAAATTTCTTCATACATTCTTGACAATCAAATACTTCATGAATCTGCAAAAGGTTAAGTGGACAGTTAAGTCAACTGTCAAAGCCAAATAAATTAGAACAAAAGTATAAACATGTGGATAGCTGTTACCGTAATATCAATGTATTATAATTCAGCCCTAATTTGTTCACAGTGTCTTATATAAACTAAAAATGCAGTGAACATGTTACCAAGTAAAAACATCATTAAAAGAAAATACAAGATTGGAGAGGCACCTGGATGGCTTAGTTGGTTAAGTGTTGGCCTTCAGCTCGGGTCATTGATCCGTCCTGGGATCTATACTTGCATTGGGCTCCCTGCTCAGTCGGGAGTCTGTTTCTCCCTCTCCCTCTCCCTCTCCCTCCCCACCCTCTCTCTTTCTCTCAAATAAATAAATAAAATTTTAAAAAAAGGAAATAAAATACAAGATTGCAGCACACTATTTAAATATGTTAAATAGCTGACCCATTTAGTGCATATTACATCTCTACACTCTGTAAAAAGTTATACCTAATATCCATTAACTCTCTGTTATGCACAAATTTAGATTTGGAAATATGAAAACCTATAGGTAATAAGATTCCCTTTACAGTAGTCAAACCATTTTATATTTAAATATATATAGTACAGAACAAAACATTATTTACCATGAAAGGCAAGAAGATACATGATTCTGAAAGACATTTAGCTCACAGTGAGATTCTTACATGACAGGAAGGCCACAATAAAAAGAAAAGCTCAGGGTGCCTGGGTGGCTCAGTTGGTTAGGCCACTGCCTTCAGCTCAGGTCATGATCCTGGAGTCCCGGGATCGAGTCCCACAGAGGGCTCCCAGCTCTGCGGGGAGTCTGCTTCTCCCTCTGACCTTCTCCCCTCTCATGTTCTCTCTCACTCTCTCTCTCAAATAAATAAATAAAATCTTTAAAAAAAAGAAGAAGAAGAAAAGCTCAAAAACCATGAGTAAGAAGAGGAGGAGCATAACCTTAGCAAACAACTAGCTAAATAATTATTATAATTGGATATTAAATTTAGCTCTTTCCCATCCAGACACTACATCAGAGAAATCATATAGGTAGTATGAAAAGTAGAAGCCCAGTTTATGATCAAAATCAATGCACAAAGTTCTAAAAGGAATGTATTGCCAGAAGTCTTGTATGAGAAAAATCAACCGCCCCAATGAACAAAAGCATCACTTGTTTTGCCAAAGATTCAAAAATAGTGCTTTTGTTTCAACCTCAGGAAAGGTAGAGCTCACAATACTAAACACCAGAGAAGCAAAGCCTCTTCTGCAGAAAGCCGGGTACTATGCTTATCCCTGTAGAATAAGTAGGGCCCCTGCAGAGAAGTCAAGGCAGAGGACCATGAACTGGCACAGCGGTGAGTCACGAGGGGAGGCTTGGGTTGCGTTCTAGTGACTGGCTCCCATGATCTAAGTGGCCATGGAAGAGCTCAAGACAGAGAGAGTAAAAAAAAAAAAAAAAAAAAGGATAAGGCAGGGAAACAAAAGCTAGGGGAAAGTTAACAGATCCCAGGTCTGCAGTCTGTACCTTAATTCTGTGCTCAATCACACGGCAGGTCTGAGACTGCCTACCCACCCCCTGCTTCTGTCAGCCCTGACTCTTGGTGAGTCAGTTACCTCATCTGGGAAGAGCAGAGAAAAGGTAGATAAACAAGGCACAGGCAGAACGATGTCATTCCACTGGAGTCTAATTTACATCCCCACTTACATACAGTGCCACCTCATCTCAGTCAGTGAATATATGGAGTCCAGAGAGTTCTAGGATTCCTCAGAAAACAATGTGGGCTCTGCACAAGTACTCAGAAAGCAAGAACTATGCAGTACAGACAAAAAACTTTCAGGCTGAACCATTTTAAAGACAGCCTCTTCAATCATCAAAGACCCTCACCATGGCTTTGGTTGAACAACAATGTTTAAGGAGCAATGATATTATGGGTAATGTCTATTTAAAGACAGTATGAAGAGATTCTTATGCTTAAACTCTTTGTTTCTGTAAAATGTGCCTTTTATAATAACAACATACCCTTAAAAAAGATGATGTGCCTTCTAAACCACACATAAATGAAAATATATTTATTTTCATTTTAATATGAAATTCATATTAATAACTAAATTTTTAAAATTAATCATCCATATATAAAATGTTAACTGTTAAATAAAATACTGCAGCATAGTACCCATACTTGTTCACTTCTTAACTCCAGTGGCTCCTGAAATGAAGTATTTTTAAAGGTTCAATTGAACTGATTTTCCACAATTACAAAATAGAATTTTCACTGTACAGGAAAGCATTTTTGTATTGACTATCTTACTTACAGTGGAAAATTCAGGTTGAAACTATGTTTAAAAATCCCCAAAAAGCTGAATAAAACAATCAGATTTCAAGTGAAAACGACAAGTAATAACACTATTTATTTATGCCTAATGCTAAATAAAGCACAATTTTCAAAATCTCCAGCTTAGTAATTGATATGGTGGGTAATAATTTACAATCTGAAGTCCCTAGTTAGATAATTTTCAAGAAGGATCATAATATGTCTAACTGTAACACAGGATAGTATACAGAAATTAAGGTACCAGTCTAGATTATGATGTAATTTGGCATATTCATAAAGCACCCTCTACTGGCAAGGGAAAATACTGCAACCAAACTCTATTAGACATTCAACATAGCTGCTGTTAAGAGTCAAAAATGGTAGTCAGTAAAAGCTGCCTGTGGATTCTGAAAGGCTAAGTTAAAGGGGCCATGCTAGAATGAAGTGCCACATTCACCTAGTAAGTTAATAGCATTTTGCAGAGATAACTTGGGTGCTGTGTTCTACTGAGATGCCTAAATTATAACCATAACCACTATTTCTGCTTCTGTACCTTGGCTTGCTAACCCATGAGGAGATGGAAAATTACCAGCAAACTTTCTTTAGGCACTCTGTAACCACACAACCCCTGCCCAGAATGAAACCTGGCAGAGTGGCCATTCCTGGACCCCCACCTGGCTCTGGGCCAAGAGATAACAGCCATCTGGCACGAGAGAAACCCCCACCCAGAACTGGACATGACAAAGTGACTGGTCCCAGACCCCCCACCCAGCTTTGGGTACAGGAGATAATAACCATCTGGCACCCCGTAGCTTGACAGGGAGACCCCGGCCAGTCCTGAGGTGACACATACCCTAGCGGTGCCAACCAAGCAGTGTGAAGAATGACAGCCCTATGACCTAACCAAGAATCTGTTCCCAGCCCTTTTGCTGCTCTGTAGCGTGCCAGTCATATTATGGAGTTGCTGTTTGATTTTCCCGTGGTATGTAGCGATTTGTTATGAGATACTATGATATATGCTAAATCCCTGCCTCCCCTAAAATAGTGTATAAAAAGTGCTGTGATCCTGAGTTCAGGACCTCTTAGTGTCACTGGCAACGAGTGTGCGGAGGTCCAGGTTTGAACTCGTAATAAACGACCCTTGCTGTTTGGCTTTGACTCTGGACTCTGGTGGTCGTCTTTGGGGGGTCTCGAAATTTGGGCACAACACTACCACCACCAGGTAGTATTTAGATCTGCCAAAATATTCCTTGGGGAAAAGATTCTTATATTATGAAAAAAATAAATGGAAAGTAGAACATTTTTCAGAAATATGCCCTACAACCAACTTTGCTGAAACATTCTATTGGGAAAAATCTTTAATTTGGCAAAATATCTTACACTTCAACTTCTTGTGATTTAAACAGACCGAAAATACGTATAAGTACAAAGATATTTAGAAAATATCTATTCAATTGGATTTAATCTTTTTGTCTCAGACCAGGTTCTTCTTCAGAAGTCATGCCAGTGAATTGAGCAGTACAAGTACTAAAACTAGAATGATACAGTTAAGATAAGCATGGTTCGTGCACAAGAATTATGTACAAATTCTTCAAGTGTTCTATAATTTTTAAACAATCCCATAAGAAAACCATCTGGAAAGTGAAAAGAAAAAAAAGTTTCATGGTACTCAGAGAAAAAAAAAAGTTCCAAGTCACATTTAATAAAAGAGAGAACAGAGACCCCATGTATATGAAGTGTTAGGGACAGAAGAAGATGACACCCACTGTCCTCAGTCTCAGTCCACTGCTTGTTCCATTATTTCTCCCTGAGGATCACAATCACCCAACATATAACATATAACATACATCTTTTCCATCTAACTATCTCACATGTTTGTAGATTAATCCATGGCACATGGTTAGAGCTATCAGATTGAATATCATATGAACTTTAATGTCTGTCAGATTACTTTGGAATATAGCAATATACAAATAAAAAGATAAATTAATTTTGTAAACCACAAGAAAAGTAAAATTTTATATTCACTAGTACCATCTCTTCTCTTCTTCGATATTAAATCACTAAAAGAAAATATTATATGTTCTTAGATATTCTGACAAAACAATATGTGAAATTATTAAAGAAATCATTTCTCTTTGTTATTACAATATAAGACAATATGATATAGTATGAATTTTTCTAGACTTTGCTATAATAAAAACAAAAATTGCAATTCTCCTTTAGTTCTATTCTATTGTAAATTCTATTAATGAGGGCTACTGTTGTTAGGGTTAATAACTACAGTATATTTTTCCGGTTAAATTTCCACATAAAAAGAGTAACTTAGTAAGTTTTATGCTTATTACAAAATGTATTAAATTTATTTTCTGCAAATATAACCATTCACTCCTAGTAACAACCCTCTGACATACTTGTACATTATTTTTAGTTCTTCAAAACAAGGGAGCTCTTGTTTTTGTTTTGCCAGATTTAACCATAATATGCATCCATTTAAACAGCTAAGTGTTATTATGGTGCATATTATAAATGCACAAAACTACATGTTTTCATCAATTATATGGTATTTCCTGAGCAAACAGCAACTGACAAAGCTTGAAACCAGGATGAGGTGTTGCAGTGACAGGCTCAACTAGATGTCACACTTTGTACTGGAGAAATATTTCTACTAATTCTGAGTGATAACTCAAAATTTATTTTTGCAAGAGCTTACTTTTCTGCATTATTGGCCTTGCATTTTAGAATATGTTAGTATATAAATTAATGACAAAACTCTGTCTCTATAAGTATAAAAAATCAACTAAAAATTTTCATGGCAGACACTATAAATGACTAAAAGATCTTATATTCTGATGAGCATTAATCTTTATCTTACTGACCTTTCTATGTTCCTGCAGGCTTGATGCCGAAGAACACTTTTTATTGCACACTGAACATATGAGCTTTCTCTTAGGATCTCCTAAAATGAAAATAAAATGCTGTCATGATTTAAATGAGAAAATTAGAAGGAGCATCAGATACAATGTTTCTAGGTGATAACATCATTTCTAAACAGGTATTTTATCTTAACTTAGAATTTTAAAACTTTCAGTGTTATAATTACATCCATTAAACTGCATTTTAAACCCTTTCTTTTTAAATCTGAAAAATATTCAGCATGATATACCACTTTCTACATAAATTAAATAGTCTTTCACCTTTCCATAAACTAATGTAAAATTTTTAAAAGCACACTTACATGGAAAATTGTACTTGAAATTAATCACATGTGTTTATAAAAAAAAACTTATGGGATTTATTAACTCATAAGTTGATTTTGCTACTTGCTTTAAATTTTAACAGAATATTTCATTTAATCATATGGATTTCTTAAGATGGAATTCATAGATTATTCTTTCCAGAACTAGATTCCTGCAAAATCTATGAATATATACTTTCTCATATTAATATTAAAAACCAGAAAATAAAACCAAGTACAATAAAACATTATACTGGCATTCATATTAATATACAAATCAAAACAAGCCCAATTTTGTCTTCCTACATAGTGATTATAGTAGTTCATTTCATATTTCAAATTTCACAGTGGTTATAGGATTGAAGACTCAATAAAACATTTTTTCAAATATGATGTAATAATAGTACTATCTGCACTACCACAAATAACTGGAGTGGGTTTTTTTTAATGTGTAATTAATGAATTTCAAATATACAAAAAGTAAAAAATAGTATGAGGAACTACCATGTATCCATCACCTGGCCCCAGCAATGACAAATCCGAGGCTATTCCCACCTCAACCGCAACTCCATCTCCTCCCCCATTATCTATTATTTTGGGGAAAAAACATTTTTTTTAAGTTTTACAGAATGATTTTATCATCCGACTATATTTATGAAAGAAAAACACTTTTAGAAAAAGAAAAATATGAATTTTGGTCTTATTCTTCAAGTTACTTATTTCAAAAATAATAGCACTATTTTTAGCATGCTGAATATTATAGCCAAGAAAATTTTTCTTAGTGAATGACAAGTAATTTGGCTACCGAGGGAGAAAATCCTCGCAAACAAAATCAGTATTCTCTGTACATATAGACTGAATACATGAAGGTCGACTGAGAAAGAATATTCCTTCTTTTCCAGCTCCTACTAGCTGGCATTTCCCTCCTTCAATCCATAATCTTTTATTGTTCTATCTTATCCCTCAAACCAGCTGCCCCTTGAGACTAGATCCTATCCTTTCCATATAGGTAGGTCAGAGGCTGAGGGAGAGAAGAGAAAAAGAAGTGAGACATCCCCAACCATACCTCTTACTTTACTTTCATCTTCCTGCCACTGTCCCTCCAGCTATCATAGGCAGTATACCGTACCTCATCCCTACCCTGCAACCTTTCCTCCTCGTGTCTTCTATTCTTCATCCTAGGACTAAAATCCCAGTTCTTTTGAGAAAAAAAAAAAATTTTAAAGCTTATGACAATTTGCCTGAGAGTACAGACAAATGTTATCTCCCATAAATACAAAACCTCTTGGTTTTAGTATCCACAGAACCTAAACAGAAGAAAATAATGGAAGTGGGTTAAGGAAGTCCAGCCTTTCTATGTTTCATCGGTTTCCTCTTGGGTAACTTGAAGGTCCTCACCACTCTACCAGCTTCCCTAGGTTGAAGGACAAGAGCATCTACCAAACCGTAACTACACTTTATACTATTTTAGTTTTGCTATATTCAGGTAAGTCTGATTTTTGAGTTTCAGATTCAACTTTCAAAAACATTCAGGAACACATTATTTATGATGGTAGATGTATGAGAAATTAATACAACCGTACTGCATACATAGTCATCTAAGTACTGTGAGTTTCAGTACAATATGGGTTAGGTATTCTGCCAGGCGTTCTACAATCATGTGTGTGAACACTGCTTTGCTTTGCTATTCTGAATGTGGAATATTCTTCCTCCAAATGTTTGTGTATCACACCGAAGAAAGGGGAGAAGCAAAAGAGGGGCTATGCATAAGAGACCTGTTATGTATTGATCCCAACAAAAGGTACATATAGTAACCTCTGATTAATAATAGTACATTCCATATTTTGTATGTTTCCACAACATAGAAATATAAAAAAAATTTCTTTTATAAATTATTTCCTACAAAGTCAACATGAATTTCCAGAATCAATAATATTATAATATTCAAGGCCAATTACAAGAAGCCTCAAAGAAATTATGCTTATAGCACAGCCTGAAGACCACATGCCCAATGACAAGAATGCAAGTTTCCAGAGTTTCAGTATGCATCTGGTTTTTTACTTAGTTCAGCAAAGTTAACTTTAAAAATGACATGAAAGATTTGTTATAATACATAGCAGACAAGGATGGAGAAAATTAAGAACAGCATTTTAAACATAACAGCTTAAAAAAAAAAAAAACTACGAAGACAGGTCTATCAAAAAGTTATGCCTGCCTTTTGTAAGCACAGGAAAGGCCCAAGTATAATGAATTCAGGAAAATGCCATCTTCCCTAAATCACCCGTATATTCTTCAAAAGGAAAAAAAAGAAGTCAGAACACTGTAAAGTCCTACTGAAAGCATCCTGAAGCTGTATTTTGCAAGCCATCCTTTCTACCGCTTAGAACTGCCATACAGAGCTCAGACATAGTACGAGGCCCACCCAGGGATGCCAAGTGGGAGCCAGCAATCACACTCATAGTTGCTTCTATGTAACTTTAACATTAAAGGAGATACTTTTTGGACAATGAACATAGGATATGGAGGCTGAGTACTGATTATCCTGTTCTCACGCATGTGAGAATAAACAAGATAGAAGAGAAATCCACTTTCCCCATATCCAGAAAGACATCTTTCCACACATTTCCAGAAGCCAAGGGCAAATGTAAACACATGAGAAAAGCGTAAGTACGGGCGGATATGAGGAGTTCCACGAAGGTCGGCCTCCTTTAAGGAAAAGACACCGAGGAAGTGAAAAGTTAACTCTGACATAACAGCCATCTGTTCAACTCGGCGCCATAGATTTAGTCCCTGAGCCAAAATACATTTACCATGTGCTAAACAGATACAATCTAAGTGACAGTCAACTGTTGTCTTTGTTTTATTGTTTAGCTGCCCATTAGAAGGCATTCAAATAGTATCTGCCTTATTAATTCAAATACATTCAATTCCCATGTCAAAATGCAGTAATTTTCTCCAATACAGAAGAAATATAAATTTAAAAAATGGAATTTTACTGTAAAAATATTAAGGCATGAGAGCATTACGCAATAGTTTTAAAATATGTTTCTGTAAAGAGAAATTTTGTATTTCACCTGTAAATTGTCACAATATTGATTCTTAATACACCCCCCCTACCAAGCTCCAGTAGGTTCTAGCTTAGGTTTCCAGCTATGATTACTTTAGACATAGGAAAAATGACAAATACTGTCGAAATCAACTTGAACAAGAAACAGTGTTCAGTGAAAGAAAAAAGTCCCCTGCCAGAGCTCCACATCTGTGTGAGTCCGATGGAAAAGCAAGCTCTCTCCTTGAGAGCAAGAATTAAAAACAGATCACTGCAGCCCGGGGAGAGAAGGCCCCTTTAAGAACGACCCTGCAGGGACTTCTCACCAGCATGGACATTTTCCTGGTGTCTTCGGAGAGCATCCCGGCTCTTCAGCCTCTTCCCACAGCTGTCGGCCTTGCACACAAACCGGGCATCTCCCCGGCAGGTCTCCTGATGCTGCTCAAAACTGCAAGACAACCAGGCAAGAGGAAAAGGGAGAAGAGATGGTGAGGCCATACTTAACTAATTCTTACATCATGGCCAAGCTTTTGCAACGCGAGCTCTCCAGCAGAGTTTCTGGGTCATCTCACGCACTACCTGGGCAGGTAAAAAGGAAACACTTAAAATCCCACTGCAGCCTCGTGATACTAAGTCACAACAAAGCATGGAAAGCATGCATGCTAAAAATGATCCACAATTAAGTAACAGCCATCTGAGAACTCAAGACACAAAACCTTGATGCTGAACTGAAGGAAGAACTGCAGACGGAGCACTGAAAGCTTCGTGAAGAATCCTTCAGACTGCTTCTCGCCGGGCACTGAAGAACACTGAGGGAAGACAGAAAAAAAAAAAAAAAAAAAAAAAAACAAATAAATAAATAAAAACTGGAAATGTAAGACAAAAACTTAAGAAAATCTCTCTACTTTAAACAAAGTCCTATTTGTGATCTCTGTTTTCATTCTGTCTTTTGCCCTGTAAAATTTTGATCAGTACCTCATTTAACTGTAAGAACCAGCTCAGCAAAAATATATTTGGTATAGATTCAATAAAAGCTGACCAAACTGCAGGTTTTTTTGTTGTTTTTGTTTTGTTTTGTTTGTTTTGTTTTGTTTTTTAAGATTTTATTTATTTGACAGAGAACACAAGTAGGCAGAGAGGCAGGCAGAGAGAAAGAGGAGGAGAAGTTAGGCTCCCCACTGAGCAGAGAGCCCGATGCAGGGCTTGACCCCAGGACCCTGAGATCATGACCTGAGCCAAAGGCAGAGGCTTTAACCCACTGAGCCACCCAGGTACCCCCAGATTACAGTTTTAAAGTCTATTCACTAAAAAGTATATAGCTCGTGCTTTTTTTTTTTTTTTCCAAAAGCCTGTAACAGAATTTCCAAATGTTTAATCTATTGCTATTATAAAACTTCTTTTGAGCAGAAATTCTTCATCACAAATTTCATAAGTAACATGGATGCATATAATATGTGAAAATTATCTTAATATAAAATATAGCACGCTTCAGAATTTTACTTCAATGAATAAAAAAATGAAATAGTACATCTCTATTACAGATTTCTTGCTCATATACGAAGTGACATTCTTAAAATAAAAATACATGTATCTACCTCTCACTTTTAATGAGTGTAAAATATTTAAGTAAAAAGACAATATGCTATTAATATAAAGTCAAAATAATAAAGGATGCAAAGCAATGTGTGGGATCATTTAATGGATCTTAATGTCATATCCTATACCTATTCATCTTTAAATTGTTCCCCTTAAGTTGTCATGAAATAAACAGTGCTTCTTTTCCAAAATGTCCATTTCCTTGATACTCTGAACTCTCTCCATTTCTTAAACTTTTCTTTTACTGATTTCTAAGAAGATCAAATGTAGACAACTGAAACTTGATCTGTAACCTCAGAGCACTGAATTATGCATAACTGAATTTCAGCTTAGTAAGCCAATGAGCTTGATATTTAATGGCAAAAAATTAAATGGACAAGGACTTATTAGCATTAACAATGCTCATTCGGTGAAGTTCATAGTCAGAATGTTTCAAAATCAACATACTATACTAAGATAAGTTAATGACAATGACAACATAGAACGTTTACTATCTTCCTCCCTCCCTATCTCTTTCTCACATGCATGCACATACACACGCACATGCACAAGTTAGAAACTGTAAAACAAATCAAATGGAATAGTTAAAGAAGTATTAGCTTATAATTTTGATATTCTTTGCTATACGCACTGTCTTTGCAAAGCCTGCTTAACTGGGAATTTCTTCCCACAGTTCTTGCACTTAAATTCTTTCTCCTCGGTAGGTTTCTGGTGCAATGTCTGAAGATGCTCAGCAAGAATTTCCTCGCTGGTAAAACTCGAGTCACACTGGGGACAAGCATAGTCCTCTTTACGGCCAAGGCAGTCTACACATTGACAAGGAAATAGATTTATAAGACAAAAATTAAGAGCCAAGAATTGCTCAATTTTAGTTTCACTTTAAAATCAAAATTGTGTTTAACAGTATCAGAATAATAAATGCTTATCTCTATGAGTATTAAAAATATTGTCCATGAAAAATAATAGGAAGTGTTACTAGAGAGAAATACATTATCATTTAATTCCTTTCTCTTGTTCCAGCAAATTAATACAAAATCAAAATCAATTGTTAATTTACCCTATAATGTTCACTTTTCACATTAAAGAGATTTTACAAATGTTGAATGAGAAAGCAAAAACTTTCCATGAGACAGGTCATCTTGAGTTCACTGAGTGCACAAGGAGAAAAAAATCCAACCAAGGCAAACTACGTGGAATCACCAAGGGGAATCTCACATACATGTGAAAAAGACCAAGGTCATAAAAACAGCACTCATTATGGTAGGTATAGTGAGGCTCCACTGCGTCTCTGGCTTGTCAGTCCCTATGGACTGTCACAGATCCGCCCAAATTTCTCAAAGTACATTATTTACATTACAGATTTTTTTTCTTATATTAAAATTTTATTAAATAAAATGAGATTTAGAAAATTTAGAAAATGTGAAGAAAGTAAAAATGACTAAGTATCCTGTAAGGAAGAGAAAACCACTTAATAAATTCTCAAGTCTGATTTGTCTTTTGTCCATTCATATCTTCCACACAGTCTGATAATTACATTTATGATCATACTTTTTATGCAATCTCGTCTGTTGCTCTTTTTTTTCCATTCAACATTTTCTCAATTAAAAAAAATAGTGTACCGTATTATTTAACTAAACTCTCCATGGTTTGACATTTGAGTAGATTATTTGTTTCTTTTGTGTTATGGGTTTGTTGTTCTATGTTCTGGGTTTTTACTGGGAGAGTTGCTTTTATTAATAAAAACTAATTTCTAAAATAAAAATAGCAATAATATTAATAATGTAATTAACTGATTCATACTTTTTAAGTCTCTAAGTTTCTGTTGATTATTTTTACAAAAGTAATGGAATTTGGTATTTGTTAACTGAAGAAAAATCAGGATGATAATAAATAAGCAGGAGACTCATTTTTAAGCTAAAATAGTGGACATAATAATAACGTGCCCGGGGGTGTGACATTAAAAAAGTATATACTAAAAGTACATCAGAGGGAATAGTCAGTAATATTGTAATTCACATAAATAAATAAATACCCCTCAAAAAGAAAACACAGACTAATCAGAAATAGTCACCCAAAGTCTGAAATGCAAAACTGCAAAATGCATATTTGAAAGATAGAACAGAAAGCCTGTCCTCATCTTCCCCTTAAATAATCCACCTAAAATAAAAAAACACAAGCAGAGGCTGGCAATGCTGGGAATCCTTATACTTTCTCAGCCAGTAACATACAGTTCGAATAGGAAATTCATATGAAAGACATTATGACCATGGTGACTAAAGAAACTAGTGTCACTTCTGAAATGGCTTTGCTAAACAAAATGGAAAAATACCCTCTGGTAAATTTCAGCCCATTACAAAATGTGAATACCTATAACATCATTCATATTTCTTTCAAACCCCAGCAGGAGTAAAACACAACACAACAGAAACAAGTTCTAATAATAATTGATTATTCCCCAGCAGATGGCAAACAAGCGACATCCTTGGATTGCAGGCCTGATCAAAGCAGGTCAGACCTACAGTCCACACACAGATAGCTGAAGCTATCTAACAGTTCTGCAGGCTTCTACAGTCAGAACAGAAAGAGATTTCCAGAAGCTCCAGATTCTCCAAGGATCTCTAACAAGAGGGAGGCCAAGGAATAATCCCAGAGGTTCCATCTAGCAGTGCCCTCTGGACACCTCTGCACTTGCCCTTCCCCATGTGCAGATGAGAACGTTAACGTCTCTAAGAGTTAGTGACTTACTCAGTTACAAGACTGATTAGTGGCAGATTCAGGGCTGGAGTACAAAATTCTTCATTGCTCGCCACCCCAGATGTACCAGGGAGATCAGTGAGAGCCAGGAGCTGGCACTGACCTTAGCAGTCCTATAGGGTACATCTATCACCCACGCCCGCCATTCTCCTCCTGCTGGAATAAAGATGGGCTTACAGCCGGATATCCTCTGAGAGTCGTTCTAACCACAACTATTTTGACAACACCCTACGATAATGCAACTATAATTCACCCACAGTTCAAACCATATTTCTCCTACAACTTCCATTCTCTCAGATCACCAGTTAGAGGCAATACCTTTTCTGCCAGCTGTTGATTGTCCTTTAGAATTTTTAACTTCCCCTTCTTTGATCATTGTCATAATTTGCTGTTCTTCCTCATCAGCCTCCATGTCACTGTCCAGGTAGCCAATCAGCAGCTCTGTATCTGTTTCTATATCCTCAATTGCCAAATAGAAAATGTTTTCTCCTTCCTGAGACAAAATTAAAAAATATGCTGTTGTATGACAAATAATTTTTAAAATGTTGATCCACTCATTTGTTTCTAATAGTAATGAAGAAATCATTTTAAGATACATTGAGTACCATGTGCCTGTTTTTTATATCTCCAACTGATTTAGATACTGAAAAAGGAAACTGACAACATTCAGTCACCTGGCAAATAAAATACAAATATATATTACTGATAGTGACATTTATATATAGCAAATGGAAGTCTATTTATATTTCTAAAAGTGAATTTCACATTGTTAATTTGCCTAATGCAGTAACACCTTGTGGAGGTCCGTAAATGCAGTAAGAAGAAATCTGTTAAGTAATGGCATCATTTCTGCGCCTAGAGAACAAAGTGCTATCAATGACCTAATTATGATTAATATTAAATACAAAACTGGAAGGAAAAAAATTACAATTTATAATATAAGCCAGAGGAACAGCAAATGAACCCTAAAAGAATTTCCAAAAAACCTAGACCAGAAACAGAAAAAAGACGAGGCACCTGAGAGGTTCAAAGAATTGACTAAATCATCCTGTGTACCTAAATTCCACTGAAATGACAGGAAAGCAGAAAAGAAAGGAAATTCTAATATCAATACATCAATTTTTTTTTTCAAAATTCTAGAAGATTAGAAATCAGGGTTGAAATGATAGATAACTACTCAGAAGAAATTTCAACCCATAACAGACACAAGAAAAATGTTACAAAGAACCTACTTCCCAAGGAAACCCCAGAGAAACTTCACACTTGGAATGAACTGGTACAAAAAGCCCCTCTGGGCCTTCGGCCAATCACCAGGGAGGCCAGAACTGGGGCTGCTTAGCTCGCTGTCCCCAGGAGAAACACCCAGAATTGCTGTCTTTTACATAGTTGAGGATTTGTTCTGGGAGGGCTCCTAGTTTGGCTGCTGAGGATAAAGAGAAGCAAAGCATAGCCTGAATTTATTGAACCTTGGTGGTAGGCAAGGGGACTGAAGGACAAGGACAATAAGCTCCACCAAAGAGTGAAATTCAATAACAGAGAGAACAAAGAACAAAGCCTTCCCTCTGTTGTCATTATCACCACTCTTGTTATGGAGGAAGAGACAAGAGGAGGAAAAAGAGGTAAGGTGAATGAGAGAAGGAAGAGGAGAGGGAGAAGAACGTGTAAGACATGTATGTGTGTGTGTATGCATTTTTACATAAGCAGAACCCTCATGAAAAGTCGGGAAAAATATGCATAAAACTGTTACATGGTTATCATTTGGAGGCTGGGAGGAAAAGTAGTCTATATTCAATACTGTTTTACATTTTTTTGTTTTGGTTTTTACAATGAAAAGAATCTTCGTAATTTTTAAAACAGTGTATCTTAGAAAATTCCATGCAGGAAATGGAAATGATGATCATAGTCATCATTTCTGGTCAAGAAAGGTTTGATGCAAAAGTTCGAGTTATTGAACAAATCTAACCATCAGCTACAGTTAATTAAAAGATGTTTCTATAATATTTAGCGCATCCTTGGAAGATTTTTAATTTCAAACCTGCAGAAACTATAAAAAAGTTATTTCTAATTAAGAGCACAATTAACTTCTATACAATTGTTACTCTTTGTGCAACAAAAATAAATGAAAAACAAAGGAGACACTCAACAAAAGAGAGGTCTCTTTTTAAATTAACTCAGAAGTAGCAATTTCCAGAGTTTGGAAACCACTTGCCAAGAGTTACCCAAAGCAACAAATGAAGATTTCAGAATACAATCATAAATTTTAGTGCTTATCTGATCAACAGACAAGAAATTTAATTGAACCATCTCTCCAGAATATTAATCATCAATTTCATGATGGCCTGAATAGCACCAAGAAAAGACAACATTTTTTAATTTTAAAACATGGTAACATTCACTTAAACTGCAATCATAAGACACAGCATGCCTATTTAGGAACTCCATAATTTTAAAAAGTTAATATACCAGTTAAAACCTCAATTCAATAAAAGTAATAGCATTATAGCCACCAAGGGCCAACTACATGTCTTGTCTGTATACCAAGATATGGTACAAAGAAGTATTACATTACAGGTATTATCATTACAGGTATTAATTCAATCTATTTATTTTATAGAAATATAGATACCTTTCTATGTATAATTCCTACCACTACCCAGTCCAAGAATCTCTTCCTTTCATTTGCTACCATAATAATTTTAAGAAGTATCCTCTTAGATAGTTTCCTTCCATACACTTCACTAATTTAATTGCAAAACAACTCTTCATTAATATTGTTCTCCTTCTTCAAAAGTTTCCATTGCCAGAACCTGCCAGATTCCTAATCACTGGAGCTCTCTTGAGCTCTTAGGGCATATTCCTCACCTGTAGGCTCGCCCCCAAGCCCAATTCCATGTCCATTGGCAAGAAGGATTTAAAAGGTGTTGACCGAAAGTCCTGGGACTCAGCATCAACTCCCTGTTGTCATTATCCTGGCTCTGACCTTGCGTTTCAGCTTTGGTGACTATTCTAATATTCAGATCCTGAAATTTACTTCTTATAGCCATCATTTCTGGTCATTGGGTTTGTGGCTTATTCCCCTGAACATAGATCCCTCCATAAGAAAATCACTCCTTACATTTACATATTAGGGTTTAGCACCTTTCTGGACTCTGCTTGGGGTCTGGGGTCCTGCTTATGGTTCCTGTTATGGGTTCCTGGTGATTTTGCTGAAAATGCTTGAGCTGGGGGCACCAGGATGGCTCAGTCGGTTGAGCGTCAGACTCTTGGCTTCCACTCAGGTCACAATCTGAGGTCTGGGATTGAGCTCCCTACACTCAGTGCAAAGTCTGCTTGTCCCTTTCCCTCCTCCTCTGTTCCTCCCCCCGCTCATGTTCTCTCTCTCAAATAAATAAATAAAATCTTTTAAAAAATGCTTTGGCTGAAAGAAGGCTGTTCAACATGATGATCTGTTCCAAAGCAAATATTCCTTCTTAAAAAAAAAAAAAAAACTTATTTAATTTAGAGGGAGACAGAGAGTGTGTGTGTGAGCACAAGTAGGGGGAGGAACAGGAGTAGAGGGGGAAAGAACCTTTAAACAGAATCTACACTGAGCTCACAGCCCCACAGGATGGGAAGCCAATCTCACAACCTGAGATTACGACGTGAGCCAAACCAAGAGTCCCACACTTTACGAATTGAGCCACTCAGGGACCCCAAAAGCAAATATTCCTCAGTCAGTGGTTTTCATTGTGTGGGTAATCAGGATACAACACAGAGTGAGTGGTGTTACAATTGTTTTCCATCTCCTGCATTACTGCCCATTATTTTGAATTTGTTTCTTAGTCTTGTTCATTTTGCTTTATTTTTGTGTATCATTTTCAGCTAATTATTTGTATTGCAAGCTGCTTGTAGCATCAAAAAGCTATAGTAACCTAAATGTCCAACAACAGAAGTTGGAATAAATTAAATACCTAGCAATTGGTTTTAAAATTTACCAAATGTAATTTTGATGGGAAAAAATATATATGTCATACGTGTGTGTGTGTGTGTGTATACACACATACATACAATGTGCCCCCACAAAGAAAAAGATATTAAAAAAAAGTTAATGGAGCTTATCTCTAAGTAGGGATAATTTTAAGTATTTTGCAGAATCTTCTGCTAGTCCATACGTTACAGTGTTTCTAGAATTAACAGGTGTTACAATAAATAATAAACAGACCCGGGTCTTGATACCCTGAAGTTGTACCTCATAGGGACTAAACAGCACAGGCTTTGGGCTGGTCAGGGATCAAAGTCTCAAACCACCAGTTTCTTCATTTGCAAGATGAAGAAAATTAACAATGCTTATCTCACAGGCTGGTTGGTTATAAGAATTAAAAGAATATTTGTGAAATCGGGTAAGGTGCTTGGCATATGATAAGCATTCATGAATGGCAGCTCTGCTATTATTATTATTATTATTATTATTATTATTATTGTTCCATCATGATATATAACTTGAAAGACAGTGGTTAAAAGAGTCCTTTTTTTCAAAATTTATTTCAACCCAAGTGCCACATAAAGTTGCTATGACAATGCTGCTTTTGACTAACTTTCATTTGGCCAAATTGCTCTCAGCCAAAATATAATTCAATTTCACTGACTGCCTACCAGAGCTCTGAATTACTTTGGGTTTCTGGTTGTCACGCTCTGTTCTCTTGTTAACACACTAATGCGTCACTCTGGTTTGGACCTTCGATCTCAGTCACCCGTCTGAACTGTTCCTAACGTGACCAGCCATCTGCTTTGCTTGCAACTGAGGGGTTTCCCAGGACATGGGGCTTTCACAGTTAAAACTGAAAGAGGACTGGGCAAACCAGGACAGTTGGTCACCCTAACTACACCCTAACTACACTCCAAAACCACATTCTGAACTCTACTTAAGATGTCCTACCAATAATATTGACTGGGTCCATCCCCCAATCTGCAACTGAGGGTTTTCAACATATAGAATGAGTCGTATCTCCAAATATGGCTCCAAAGTCTTACCAAATAGACTCCCATCATCTGAACCCACTTTGTCCTCTCATCTTCAACTATCCTGCAAATGAAACCGCATCCTATTCTTTAGACCAGCTGGCATACTTCCTCTCAGAAAACACTGGCTTCATTCCTGCTTAGTACAATTGCAAAAACCCCACTTGGCCTCCCTGCTACAGCTCCTTAGCATCGTCTGAGGCACAGACCATTTTTGTCCTTCTCCATGAAACCTTCTCTAATCTACTAAATGCACGTAGATTCCAGGGGTTTTCTCTATACGAAATGCTTTAACGTTTTGGGGCATTTATAATTTATTTCTCTGGGCTTCGTCATTTAATTCATATGATCAGGAAATTCTAATATGTGTTGATCTTATCTTCCCAAAGATAATTTCCTCAAGGCAGCAAATAAGAATTACCATGTGTCGCCCACAGCGTAAGCTGTACTCATAACAGTTGCTCAACATTTTACAAATAATGAAAAGTACAAAAGAATACTAAAAGGCTTGTGTCTATGGAAGAAAAGCACTTATTAGTAAACTGTTCGCAGATACTTTCTTTTATGTGCCTTTGGTGATAGGCTATTAAAATAAACCAGGTCGCAGATAGTGGTGACTTGGAAGGATGATGGCAGACAAATAACGGAGATGGTGAGAGTATTAAGTATGATCTGAAGAGAAAGCAGATGCTATTTCCTGACAGAATATACATGCAGTATGAGAGTAGAAGGGTCGAAAATGAGTCCTCGGTGTTACAGTTTTCCCTCAAGCATTCACAGATGTTACTCTATTTAATAACAATTCTTCTTAAGGTCTAAAATAAAACACCAACTTTAGATTTTTATTTTGAATCTGTATATTCTCTGTAGATGTAAATATATTTTCACATGGTCCTTCACTCAGGTGCCCAAGAATATAACCCAATTCAACCATTTTTTTAAAGATTGTATTTATTTATTTGAGACATAGAGAAAGAACGAGAGAGAGAGAGAGAGAGAGAGAGAGAACAACCTAGAGGAGGGGCAAAGGGAGAGGGGAAGCCAGGCTCCCCGCTAAGCAGAGAGCCCGATGCAGAGCTCAATCCCAGGACGCTGGGATCATGACCTGAGCTGAAGGCAGACGTTTAACTGACTGAGCCACCCAAGCATCCCCAATGCAGCCATTTTTAAAGTTAATTACTGTGCTTCAACAAATCTGCAAAGTAAGAGTGGTTCATCATCCCCAATTGAAAAAATAATACTTTAGGTCATAAACTACTTTCAAAGCTCTTCCTTTGAACAGAGACAATCCACTCAGATAAGTAAAGTATAGGAGAAAATTATCTGTTTCTCTGAATGATACTGAAAAAAAATAATGGTGGCTTATATTTTATTAGAGTCATCATTTTGGTAACATCATATATAGAACTCAAATTTAGAGACAAACTTACACACACAAGAGATTCTCTGGATAACTTCATCGTCAGAGTTTTTTAAACAAACTTAGGTAATGAAGATAAATAAATCCAGAAAAAAGGTAGTAACCTGGCCAGGATGATTCAACAGGAAAGCTGGAGATGGTGCCATGTGGTAGAGCTGTTACAGAGAATTCTCTTGAGGCAGGTGCTCCACCAAAATCCTAATGCACCAAAACAACCATTTCTGAATTCATAAAGTAGAGAACGGCAGCCATATAAATACTGTTATAGTCAACTGTCATGTAGTCTGAATGAGTAACTGTATGGATATGGTCCCCAAAACAAATACTATCATCAATGTCATTATCTCTTTCCATACTAGTAACCTACTCTTAGCCCACTGGGTGTCTTAGCACACCGGCTGGGAAGTTCCATCACAGGAATGAGCCCAGGGGTGATGAAATCAGCCTCTATGCCAGAGTAAAAACTCAGATCTAGAGAGGAACATGAGGAGGCTTTAGGGCTTTAGAACCAGACTACAAACTGACACAACTCTGTCACTTTCTGCCTATGTAGGCATCCTTCCTTATCCCTATGGGCCTCAACTGCCTCATCCATAAAGCAGAAAAAATACAATTTATTTATGCCTTGGATCTTACTGTTAATTTCTGGTAAGTGGCTAAGAACACATAAAAGAAATAATACCTCACACCAGTAAAGCACTTTGCAGTTTTCTAAAGATTTCAATTACTTTATTTCATCAGATTTTCACAGTAACCTTGTAAGATACAGATGGAAATGTCAAGTGAATTTCCTAGGACACTGGACAAAGAGATTCTACTTTGGAATCATATAAACTAACTTAGGATTCTAGCACATGACTTATTAGCAATGTATCCTTAGGAAAAGTTATCTTAACTTCATTTCATTACCTTATCTACAAAATGGGATCAATAGCACCTACCTAAAAGATTAAAAGATAAGGAGTATATAAAGGAAGCGTGATAGACAGTAGGCACCTAACAGATGGTCAGCATCAGGGTCCATCTCCCAGAAGAACTCCTCCAACCAGTGCACATTTTACAAATGGGAAAGTTGAGGCTCATAGATGATAAATGAATTGCAAAGTTCACACTTAGTAAATTCTAGAGCCAGTCTAGAACTAGAACAGTGAGAACTGGCATGATGAGGTCAGGAGTGAAATAGAATTAGTTAATCATTACAGCTACAATTTCAATTTTACTGGATAAAATATTTCCTAATGGAGCCCAAAATAACCCAATGCATTTAAGGGCTAAAGGGAATTTGTCTTCACATAATTTTTTTTTTTTTTTTTTTTTTGCTGCTTACTTTTCAATGACTCACAAAATAATTTCCTTTTTTAGGAAAAGATCAGACACTTATTATTTACTATGTTGCCTCAATCTCATGCACAGGAAAAACTTACATCCTGTTATGTAGATCTGATATTAATATACTCTTAAAATAGCCACGTATATGCCATATACAAAGTAAGAACCCTTAATTAGGAGTCAAGATGGTTCTTCTGACTTTGGCTTTCCCACTTGGGCCCTTTCACCTTGGGTGAGTCTCTTACCATCTTTGGAACTCTTTTACTTCATCTGCAAAAGGATGGAGGTAGACTTCATTATCTTATCCCTTCCAGAGCTAGATTCAATCACAAGTGAAATAACTCCTTTTTGAAGCACTAGTTAACAAAGCTAAAGAGAGAAACATGCATACAGAATGATGTGATCATTGCTGTTCCTCTCAGATTTCACCCTGTGAAGAGGAATGCTGGTATGGAATTAAGAGTGGAAAGCTGGGTACACAACCTTGTAAGACTGGGGCAGGGGGCTTCTCTGAAATTACACAGAATAATGAAAGCCACCAATTAATAAGATTTTCTCAAAGTGACTGCTTCTGTATTGTGGCAGTAGCTAGAACCAAATAAACTCACAATGTCTTCCAGTCTAATTCTTTCTGATTCTATCAATATCACAAATCATTTACTCCTGGATATACAGGTGTACCTACTTTTCAAATTTCCTATCTCTTTCCAATACCCAAAATCTCAAAAACCTCAGCTTTCTTTGACAATTTGCCCACTGTCCCTTCTCAAGTACCATGCCCCACTAGGAAAGACTTCATGAGAACCCATGCATTTGAGGTTCAGTTCTGTATTTCAAAACAGCAAAAGTAAATGACTCTTGTTTTGCAAGGAAATGTCATCCCCACTGTGTGCAAATAAATAAAACTCTAGAAGAGGCCAAGCGTGATTCGGTGTTCCAGCTGCGCCTGTCTGACTTAACTTGGTTTCTGTTTACTTGTTGGCAGACTGTTGTGCACATGTGGATGATGTAAGAAAAAATCATGATTGTGAAACTGGCGAAGACACAATTCATTATATTAAAAAGGTAGTAAGTAGTGAGAATTCAGATTCTCCAGCCAAAATGACTAATGACTAATCAACACAATAGGAAATCAACTTCAAAATTCTAAAGGTTACAAACTGAAACTCTACCAGCGTGGATGAAAAGAAAAGTTTGGACTCCAACCCAGTTACCGATAGAAGCAGGAGACAAGTGACGAAGGTGGAGAAAACAAAATGTAATGAAATAGGAAGAATTCCTATTCCTCTCACTTAATTCTTCTTTACAAAAACTCTAATTCAGTCTCCACTTGTGTAGCAGTATCATTTCGGCAGAGCTCAATGTACAAAGCTGAAAAATATCAGTAAAAATTCATTTCCACAGTAAATTTCACAAAATATATTAATACTCATGTAACAATAAAACCAAAAACCTTTAAAATAAGGTCTAACTGTAATAGACCATCGCATTCTTATTTATTCACTAGCATCCCGGAAGGAGGACTGTACCAAGTAGCCAGGTAGCTCAGAGTCTTGCAGTGGTGTCTGTGGGAGGTGGGTACTGGATCAGGCTTGACCACGTGACTCCTATCGACCCATGAAACGTGACTGGAAGCAAGGTGAGCCATGTCCAAGAGAAAGCTTTAAGAGAGTCATCACGTTTGGGTGACTGCTCTTTCCCTTCCTCCAGGAAAACGCATGTCTCTGGTAAGGGCTGTTCCTCGAGAACCAAGTGGAACCGAACACTGGAAAAAGTCACAGCCTCCAATAGCCTGCACTTGTGTGGACAAGAACTAAATCTTTGTTGCTATAAACCACAAGGACTTCAAGGTTACGTGTTAGAGCAGTCTTCTTGGCAAAAGGTGACTGATACAATGACTTCAACAAAATAATACCTTTTTAAATTATTTTCTTGGTGAATAAGAAGAACATGTCTTGAAATCAAGGCAAATTACATGCAGCAGGAAAATGACAAGTGTATTTTAAAGAGTGAACTGTGTAAAGTAATTTAATTTCATGTTTATGGTGCATTAATCAGGTCCTATAAAAATGAAGTTTTAAACAAATATAAATGAAATAGTCCCCCTTCTTTTTTTAAAAAGATGTATTTATTTATTTCAGAGAGAGAGAGAACAAACACATGGAAAGGCAGAGGGAGAAGAGCGGAAACAGACTCCCCGCTGAGCACAGAGTCCTACACTGGGCTCGATCCCATGACCCACGAGATCATGACCAGAGCTGATCAGGTGTCAGATGCTTGACCTACTGGGCCACCCAGGAGCCGCTCAAATGGTCTCTTTTCTAATCACAGCTCATAATCAGCCACAAAGCAAAGAAACTGTTTAATATGATTCCCAGGAATGAGATACTATATTAGGCAAAAAACTAAGTCCATAAATAAAAAACAACAATCACTAATCACTAACATATATGCTATCTTTCTCTGAGGGGCTCAAGCAAAGATAGTTATCTTTGAAGCATCTTACAGAACAAATCTGACATCATGGAGAAAAAAGTGAACAGAAAAGACCAGAAGAATAAAAAGAAAATTTTGCTACATAGAAAACACATAATTTGATCCTGGGAAATGGAGGTTCTTCACAGAAAAAAACCTGTAACTCAGCTATTTTATTTAGATAAAAGTTCTCAATATTGATAGACCAAGACACTTTAAAATAAGATTATGCTACAGGGAACCGAGTGGCTATTTTATACACAAACAATTAAAGAACATATTGTGTTTGCATAGTATATGTGCTCTATTTTACATCAGAGTCTCTTTTAACCAACCTCCACTTAACACATCCCCAGATTTACCCAACACTCGCATCAAATCTGCCGAACGATGCCCCAAGTCTTCTCAGGGAGCAGCCTGCTCTCTGCTTTGCCCACACACCTCTGCCCTCACTACTTGACTTTTGTGCTTGCATCCCAAGAGTCTGTTGTGTTTGTTCCCACAGGCTTATGTCACTTGTACAAGCTATTTAATTAGTAACTTAACTAAAATGAGTAAGAAAAATGCAATTGTTTCTAAGAAAATCAGTTATGCATTTTGAAAAGACTCAACATACGGCTGTAAAAACAACACAACAACAACAAAAAAAAAACTGTCAAGATACAGAAGGCAAAGCAAATCTAAAAGATGGGGGAAAATCATAACTCTGGACTGCACTCAGGTTGCTTTACAAGAAAGAGGATTTACTCATACTACTTTAAAAATAGCAAAACTGAATACTTTAAGGAGTAGTTATGAAAAAAAATATGATAGCAAACACTAGTGAGAAAACCTATACTCAGAATCAAGATGGCTTTGGTCATAAATCAAAAAAAATTAATCAATCAATGTATACTTATAAAACTTAAAATAAAATGGTTAAAATATTAATTCTATGATCCCTAACTAGCACAAACTTTTTCTATTACCTGACCAAGTATTGGTCCATATCATATCAGAAAAGAGAATTTCAACCAAATTATCATAGAACCAAGTCTGGGCAAAAGTTCCCCACACATGCCTCCCTAACCATCTATGCTGTCCCTGTCAAAGTGTTTACCATCCTGATCTGTATTTATTTTGCTCTATCCCCTAACCGAGCTAAAGGCTCTATGGGGGAAGAGATTATAACCTCAAATTATATATAAATTATCATTCCCAAAATATTTGCTATTCTAAATGGGATCAGAATTAGCTAAACACAGGTCTCTCCTTCCCCCAAAGATCGCTGGTTCCCTGTGGGCAGGCCCTACATCATATTCACCTACGTAGAAATATCAGTACCTGACTCAACACCTTGCTCATTGAGGCGATCCACAAAGGATCCACTGAACTGAATTAAGTAAGAGAAAAATAACTGTCCTTCCCTTTTGAATTTATAAGACCATAAAGGCAAGGGTGTCATTCAGGAAAGTGTAAGTTGCTACAAAAAGCGTTGGGGGATCAACTTCCCCTTCCCAATTAATTCTTAAGAATTCAAAATTTAGCCAACAATTGAGAGTGTTTTAACTAACTGGAAATAAGAGAACAGATTAGACAAGCAGATGTGCTTCCTGGAAAGAGAACCAGAATCAGGCCAAGCACACTCCACTCAACATACTAAAAGTCAACTCAAAAACCTAGGAGAGAAGCTGAATGTCCATTCAACACATCTATTGCTGCACATAATGCACATAGGACTGCAGATACCCACTCACAAGAATGCCCAAGCCAGTTACTACTCTGTAGAACTTTACATGCTCCTGGTGGAAAAGGAATAGAAATTGGTTAAATTACCACAAAGCAAAAAGGGCCCAAGACAGTTGTACAGAGAGCAGCAGCTCTGCAATTTTTAGAGGCAGTTCCACAACAGCATTTAAAATTCACTCTGAACACTGTAAACTGGGTAAATTTTGGACAAGATAAGATCGAGGGGGAATGGGTCTATTAAAATAGGGAAAACGATGGGGCGCCTGGGTGGCTCAGTGGGTTAAGCCTCTGCCTTTGGCTCTGCCTTTGGTCCTGGGATCAAGCCCCAGGTCGGGCTCTCTGCTTAGTGGGAAGCCTGCTTCTCCCTCTCTCTCTCTGCCTGCCTCTCTGTCTACTTGTGATCTCTCTCTGTCAAATAAATAAATAAAATCTTAAAAAAAAAAAAAAAACATAGGGAAAACGATGTTGGCAAAGTCACAGCATTGCGAAGGGTGGTTTAGGTTATGGCAAGCAACAAACCTAGCTATAACCCTAGGTATTGCAGAAAAGTTGCAGACAAGTCCACTGAAAAGGTGGCTTTGATGTGTGGAGTGACCAAGAAGTCAAGCACAGATGGAACGTGCCCTGTGAATTACAACATTTGAAGAAAATTATAAGGCAACCACCTCACACTAGTGAGACAGGAAAAAAAAAAAAAAGTGGAAAAGTAGAAACCTAGAAGAAATTTTGTTCATCCAATCAATATGACTGTATATTTTATATATCAACTTGACTAGAATACAGGGTGTCCAGATATTTGGCCAAACATTATTCTGGGTATATCTGTGAGAGTATTTTCAGATGAGATTAACATGAGAATTCACTGACTGAAAACAGGAGCTTGCCCTCCCCAACATGGGTGGGCCTCATCCAATCAGTTGAAGTCCAACGGAACGAAACACTGACCTTCCCCTGAGTAAAAGACAATTCCTCCTGCCTGACTTCCTCCAACTGGGATATTAGCTCTCTCCTGCCTTTGGACCTGAGCTGAAACATGGTTTGTGTCTCAAGCCTGAGAGTCTTCCAATTTAAACCACAGCCTCTGTTCTCCTGGTTCTTTGGCCTTCAGACTCAGGCTATTACATCAGCTCCCCTTGGTATCTAGCTGGCTGGCTCACCCTGCAGATCTTGGGACTTGTCAGTCTCCACAATCATGTGAGCCAATTCTTACAATAAGTCCCTTTACACACATATCCACTGATTCTGTTATTCTGGGGAACCCTGACGAATCCAATCAAACTTGAAATTTAAGATGTCTATTATATTGCTACAATACAATCTATATGATAAAAAACTAAAGTACATTTGATATAACTTCTAGTCAAAGAAAACGTATCAACATCAACCTAGACAAAAATGTAACATTAAATAACCTACAGATAATTTCAGAGCAATAATCTTTCAATATCAATAGTTTTTAATTCTACTTCTTTTCATTTTAATGAAGATAGAAGTACTTCTAATAGAGATAAGTAACTCATTTGAGAAAAAAAAAAAAAAAAAAAAAAGAATTGAGCCTGTATGTGCCAAGAGGTATGCTGGGACAAAGTATACCACAGGGAAATAAACCCCACACAGCACTCACCCTCAGAGCTTATAGACTAAGTGTATGCCATTAATCAACCACAAAAGAAATCAAAGAAATGGAAAATAACCTGATGAATCCAAAGACAGTGAGAACATGGTGCTTCTAGAGTAAATAATGGAGAGAGCTGATCTCAGCCAGAGTTCAAGGATGGTTTCCTGGCAATATGATGACTTAGCTCAGATTTGAAGGATACAAACAGAGGACTGTAGCAAAGGGAAAAGGGAAAATGCATGTGTGGAACAAGTGGAAAGAGCTGGGACATTTAATAGCTGGGTAAAAAGGAGTATAAGCTGCAAAAACAGAATGAAAATGAGTGGCAAGGAGATGAGAGTACTTCACAACAGATGAAAAGCTCTGCTCCCCTACTTCCAGGCTTGATAAACTTGAGCTCAGCCTTTTCATCTGCTTTAGGATTAGGATACTAATCCTTTGCAGGGAGAGAGGCTGTCAAGAAATTAAGTGAGATAATGCTGATGCAAAAATATGACAAATTTTTATAATGGGACCAAAACAGCAATTTGAAATCTCATTTCACAAGTACAGATAATCAGTTTTTATTTATTTTGTTTTGGTTTTAGTTATTGATTGACTTTCAATCAATCTCAACCCCTTTCTAGGGGTTGAAATTATGATAGGGTTTCCTCTGGCCTTTAGATGTTGTCGGAAAAGTTAAAAATCATATGTGTTATTGAATGGCAAGATGTGAAGTATCTTCAGGGACTATTATATATCACCTTTATATACAATATGGCATTGGTCATACCATGAATTGAAACAAAGCAAAATATATTTACAGAAGTTTAATACAAGCATAAAATGCCCAATAATATGATTTTAAATCTAATAAAGAAAAAAAAATGAGGCAAGAGCAGAAAAACTATTTACAAGCACACTGCATTCCAAAGTCTAGAAATGTGCACATGGGGTTGAGTCACATAGGGAAAGCTCTCAGAAGCCTCGTTGGTTTACACGCTATTGCTAGAAGAGGAGTCAGGTTAACTCTCAGCAAGAGTGACCATGTTCCTTTTTCCATCCTGAAAAACTAATAGAATGGAAAGAAAGAAAGAAAGAATGAAGGAAGGAAGGAAGGAAGGGGGGATGAAGGAAGGAAGGGGGGAGGAGGGAAGGGGGGAGGGATGAAGGAAGGAAAGAAGGAAGGGGGAAAATGAGGGAGGGACAGAGGGAGGAAAAAAGGAAGAAGGAAAGAAAACAAACTAATAGAACAGACGGATATGTAAACCACCATTAACTGTGCGTAGCCATATGTCAAAGGACTGACTTAACCACAGGAAAAGAAACCAGGAAATGGTGCTTTAATCTCTGTTCATTGAGAAGAATTCAATAAAACGTTCATTAAATACCAACTTAAGAAATAATGAAACATTAGTCATTTGATTATGCATTTAATTAAGTATAATAAAAAGTGTGTATAGTTTTGACATAAGTCAGCCATGATGATGATATATTTAATTACTTCCTAGACTCTTGTTAAACTCCAGAAAAGGGAAGGCCACAACTCAAAACTCAGAACTCCTCGTTCATTCAACTCTGCACCTTCACGATGCAATAAAGCACCACAAAGAGTGGCCTACAACTCAGTAATGAATCTTCCTTTTTCCCTTTCCTCAAGCAGTCTTTTTGGAATCATGTGAGACTTCCCAAGAGGACTAAGACACAATTAAGGATGACTAGATTAGGTTCTAAGAAACATGTTTCCTAAGGTTCTGTGAGCCGGTTTCTCAAATTCTCAGAATTTAATATACTTAGCTGAATACAGTATAACTTTATTGTTTACTATAATCTTTGTTGAATTGAATTGAAAGACATACAAATTCTAAGACAAATTTTACACCTTCTTTTGAATATTTTATTAATCCAGTGATGGAACATGAAACTTCATATATTTTTTGTATTGCTAAGTAGTGGCTGAACCTTTTATGAGAATTCATGTACTGAATGACGTATACTTTTCTTTGAATAAAAATTTCCCTAGAAAACTCAACTTCCCTTCATAAAGAACTGTCACTAATTCTAGTGTTTTATGTTTATGCATTAAATTAACCTCACTTTGCAGCTTGTTTATTGACTATTTTAATACCAATCATTAAAAAAATGTAAAACTCATCATAAAATGTATCTCCATTTTTTTGTAAAAAAAAAAAAAAAAGCCATGTTCTTCTTTATGTTCATACACAAAAAAAATCTTGCCTGGAAACGAGTGGTATGTATGCTTGGTTTTAGTTGTCTAAATTTTAGATTTAAGACTTAGATGTGTGTGTGTGTATGTGTGTGGTGTGTGTGTATTATTTTAATTTCCTCCTCTGATAAATGGGGTATTCATGTTATTTGCTTTACTGAATCTAATACAAATGCCTCTTCTTTTCACTATATTTTTAGCAACTAAAAAATTTTAAACTTTCTTCTTTTTAGTCTTTACCATATCTCTTTTTAAACCTTGTAATGATGTAGCACAATCCCAGTGTATTTAATGCAATGTTGATTAATTTTTAAATACTAATCTTTCATCATTATTATTTATTAGGTAATTCAAAAGAAACTACCAGTTCACAGCAAATACCATCTTTCCCATGAACCTTTGCCATTTCACTATTCTATATCCAGGCTTCCAAGTTAGTCCAGGCTGGATTGCTGGGTTCTTAGTCAATGGAATTATCTTCAATCTAAGGCTCTGATTATCGGTGGTAATAACTATAAAAAAGATCTAGGACTTAACAACAAGGTGCTGTTGGCCACACAGTTATCTGGCTAAGAGACAAAGTACTTACAGTAGACTGAACCGTGTACACACAAGGTTACATATCCTGCACTCACAGAGTAAAAATGCAACACTTTGCCAGACCAAATACTCTCACGTCCCTAAATTACAGACCAGAGTTCAAGTGGAAGCATTTGCCTTCTGTTATTTCAAAGGAAACAGACATAGCTTTCTTCCAAATTGACAAGGCAACTTCAGCCAGGTGTCCCACATCAAGAGAGAAGCGACAGAGAGCAGAGGAGGCCAGGTCACCCGGCACTCGCTGAGCCGCAACTGGATACAGCCCTGCTCACATGGGCGGGGGGGGGGGGGCAAAGAGCCAAAATGGACTGTTCTTGAGAAACTCAGCCCAGTGACAGAAACACATACAGAAGTTAATCATTTCTCTAAGTCAGCTCACCATTATATCACTTAGTTGGGATTTCTATTCTGGAGATATTGGGAACATTTGAAATAATTTTGTTTCAAATTTTAAAAATTTTAAAGTAAATATTAAATAGAATTTAACTTTAAAATAGTAATAATAAATTTAAATTAAATATAAAATAGAAGAGTCAGCACTTTTCCTCCCAGAAGAATAATTTCACAGAATTCCCATTTTAAATTCTACTTTGTACTTTCACAATGACCAATCCTGTTAACAAAGGTCCCACATCAATCAGGAAACGAACATTCTCCAGCACTACAGCTTCTCTTCGGTTGATGTCACAGAGGTGGACTTTGCTGGCTTAGGAATTATGAAAGCATGGGAGTCTCTGAAATGATTTCTAGACACCCTACCTACTCACAACCAGCATTCCGCATTCTATTTTTTTTTAAGACTATTTATTTATTTGACAGGGAGAAAGCACAAGTAAGTAGAGCTGCAGGTGGAGAGGGAGAAGGAGAAGCAGGCTCCTCACAGAGAAGGGAGCTCAATGCAGGTCTCCAGTCCAGGACCCCGGGATCATGACCAGAGCTGAAGGCAGACACTTTAAGGACTGAGCCACTCAGGCGTCCCACAGCATTCTGCATTCTGAAAGACAGCTGAGAGCAGGCAGAAAGCAAGTCTATGTGTTCTCTAAGAAACAATCGGCCTGCACAAAACCCGCTTCTCTACAAACGCTGAAAAGTGGCTTAGCATCATCATAAGGATCTCAAACCTGTCTTTGAGGTTACCAAACCACTCTTGCTAATAAAGGTCTCTGCACAGCACAAGCCACCATCCCCACAGGGCACTCCTCTAGCAATCTTTCCAAAGAGAGACAGGTCACAGAACCACAGCCTGTAAAAGGGCACAGTAAACAGTATTCAAGGGGCCTAAGAGGACATATGGTTTCCTGGGCATCCAACACCTGAGGAGCTGAGGGGCAGGGCACCAGGCTGCTGCTGCCATGGTCTGGGGCAGGTCCAACAGCATTTAGTCATGGTGCACAGCAGGCTGTTGCCTGAGTGGTTATTTGCTAGCACGTCTCCGACATGCTTGGTGTTTACACTAGCTACCCTTAGAAGATTTTAGACTAAATAAAACAGATTTTGCTCAGTTCTATATAGAAACAAAACTATAGAGACAAAAACCATACATGTGACAGAGCTGTGATAAAAATACTTGCTAAATTATATTGGCACACACAAGGTCCAGGTGTTTTACTTATGTTATCTCGTTTAATTTAATCGCCACAAAATCCAGTGAGGTAGGTATAGTGATCATTAATTCACAAGAAGGGGAGCACCTGGGTGGCTCAGTCATTGAGTGTCTGCCTTCCCCTCAGGTCATGATACCATGGTCCCAGGATCAAGCCCCACACCAGGCTTCTTGCTCAATGGGAAGCCTGCTTCTCCCTCCCCCACTTCCCCTGACAGTGTTCCCTCTCTTGCTATCTCTCTCTCTTTCCTCTCTCATTCCCTGTCAAATAAATATATAAATAAATAAATCTCTAAATTTTTTTTTCCCCCCACAAAAAGGAGGAGTTCAAGATTATTCTTACCCCCATGGAGACAGTGACAGGACACCTCATGAACTACAGTATTTCAGTGTTCAGCACGGGCCCTGGCATGAAGCAGATGCTTGAGAGCTATCAGCTGAACAAATGCATCAAGTGAACTAACTGAGCCAACAAGGCTCAGAGCCAGGAATCTACTGTTTAAACTGCCTTTCTTAATAGTATCCAAACTAGGCTCAGTTCGGCATTCCTTCTGATTCTAGATCAAGTGCTTGTTTTGTCCACGGACTTTAGCCTTCTTCATCCCTCACTGACCATTGCCAGAGCCAGCCTTAAAGATGGCACCCAATGATGCCCTACCTCCTGGGACTGACACCCCTCCACTATTCTGTGGTCTGTGTCTATGTGACTAACAGCATCCCACGGCAGTAATGATACAGTATGTCATTTCCAAAATTAGGTTATAAAAGATGGCCTCTCTCTCACACACACACACATTGTAAGGACCTATTGAGCCAGAGCAACCCCATCTTGGTTAAAAGCCATTTTGTTGTTTGTGCAGTAAAACTTAAACTGACCCTGCCCTGGCCCCCAGAGAAACTTACTAAGAAGCAAGTCTGGGAAACCAGTAAAAAATGGTTGGCTAGTTCCTAATAACAGAGCCCAAAATACAAGGCCAGGTCGGCCAGTTCCTGATAACAGAGCCCAGAATACAAGAACGAGTCAGGCCAGGTGGAGACATCCAATCAGTGAAAGTACACATACTGTCTCCTTAACCACCAAAGAATGTAAACTCCACCTTTTGGGGGCCAAACTTGAGCACCAATTCTAACCAGAGTAATAGGTTAGTTCAAACAGCTACTATAGGGTAAAGTGTAATTCAATTGGCCACCTGAGCATGACCTAACATGACCATGCAACTTTCTGTGTATGTTCCAATCTCATTGGCCACCTACGTCTGGCCAAGCTTTTGCTCTATAAAAATTAGTCTGTGGGACTGAAAGGGGTAGCTCTCTTCAGAGGTGGCCCTGACTGGTCAGTCAGTCAATTCTTAAGCCTGTAAGCGGGGATTGGTCGCTCTCTTTGGAGACGGCGCTGGCCGGTCAGTCTGACTTCTAATGCTTAGCACAGAATAAAGCTTTGCGTAACTTTAACTTTGTTTCAGTCTCGTTCCCCTGGCCAATCAGTCTGACTTCTAATACTTGGCATAAAATAAAGCTTTAAATAACTTTCACTTTGTCTCAGTCTCGTTTCATTTAATAACGGACCTAACACACATCACTCTCAGAGAAGCAACTGCCACGTCATGAGGATAGCTTCACATGGGAAAGAGCCATGTGAGTAATCTTGGAAGTAGAATCCCCACCCCAATCAAGTCTTGAGAGGCTTCAAACAGCCCCAGATGACATTTGATTAAAACAGTTCTTAGCTAAAACTCCAGAACCACCCAGGAAAGTTGCTCCCAAATTCCTGATCCTCAGAAAATGTATGAAATAATGAACATTGGCTGTTTTAAAGCTGTCAAAATTGGAGGGGATTTCGTTATGCAGCAATAGATAACTAATACAATCACAAAAAAGATACCGGTAAGATTTAGGCTAGATAAAAATCATTCTAAAAAATAACTCAAAAGTCATGCTCTGATAAAAGTGATTCACAGAATCCTCATAGTCAAAAGACAACAGCACAGTTTGTTTTGCTGCTGGGTGGGACATGGACAGTAGGAAGCAGAACTGGTCTTGAGTGGAGGTAGCAGAAGAAACCACCTGTATGGTTTCTGGATTGAGAAGCTGAGGAAGTCCCGCCTACTCAAAACTTTTCCCTACACCCAAACTGACATGCTCTGATCCTAAAATTTTCCTATCATTAATTTCAAGAGATCTAAATGCTAACTTTAACACATTTTTAATGTGTTAGCTAGCAGCTGAGGAAAAAGGAAACAAATGGAAAAAGAGGCAAGGACAGATACTGCCTAAGCGTGACCTCTGTATAAAGGAAAAGAAGGTGCAATGGTTTTGAATAAACTCAGGATAGTTTGAGAACTTAACATTAAGATCAAGGAATACCTGATGTAAATAACTCTAAAATACGTATATCTTTAAATTAAACTGTTCTGCAAATGTTCAGTAGTTTCAAAAATATCCAAATAGTAAGTTGAGAAACATGGCAGGTTTTTGAAATCTGCATTTACTCCTTTGTAAATTATCTCCTCTAAGGTATTAGAGCACAGTGGTTTTAGAGGGCCGGCAGGGAAGACAGACCACCTGGCTTCAATTCCTACCCAGCTACTCAGTGACCTCGGCTAGTTACTTAGACTCTGAATATCAACAACCTCATTTGGCAAAGGGAGGCAACAGTTATAGCACCTCCCTCATAGGATCATGATAAGTATTAAGGTTATAACACACCTACCCATTTACTGGCACACAGTAAGTATTCAGTTAGCTGCCATCGCCATCATCATTATTCAGGATTAACTGATACATTTCAAGTATCAACTGATACATTATCACTACACATAACTTAAAAAGGATATTTCTATAAATACTCATTTGGCCTGCCGATAAACTACAAACTGAATTAAAAGAATAAGTTGATAAGTAATACATTAATTCCAATACTTCTCATGAGAATATGTGGCCACATTAGGAATAGTACTTAAAATTCCCATAGGACTGGGGCACCTGGGTGGCTCAGTGGGTTAAGCCTCTGCCTTCAGCTCAGGTCATGATCTCAGGGTCCTAGGATCAAGCCCCACATCGGGCTCTTTGCTCGGTGAGGAGCCTGCTTCCCCCTCTCTCTCTGCCTACCTCTCTGCCTATTTGTGATCTCACTGTCTCTCTCTCTCTCTCTCTGTAAATAAATAAATAAAATCTTTAAAAAAAAAAACTTCATAGGACCAACTGCTTGTAATTGTAGCTCAGTTTAAACTTTTACCTAATAAGAGACAAATACATACATTACTATAAGATAATCCATTAAAAGATCTGCAAGTTATTTAACTGATATTTCTGTGGTGTAACTGAAGAAATCATCAGACAGTTGCACCTTAATATTCTATAACCAATTCTAGAAAATATTATAAAAATACCATTTACATAAATCTGATAGGAAAAAAACAGAAATAGAGAAGAAACTGAATTTTAAAAAAGTAAAATTTTTATAAATAAAAAATCCTTTCAATTTTTTTTTTTGGTTGCTTGGTTGGTTGCTAGGTTGGTACCACTGTGATTTGAGTGCTGCATCACCATTCAATAAGCCTGTGGATCTTGTTTCAATGACAACGGAGAAAGTCTTGTCTGTGCTTTAATAACATTCAAGTTGCTTCTCTCTTAGGGAATCCACATCTGATCTCCCAGCTCCACCATTCTGAAATATCACATGTCACCAGAAGACTCCAGGATAGACTGCCTAAGACCTTGCAACAAGGCAGAGGAAGGAGAGAAAATAGTATGTAATAAAATAGCTCTCCTGGTAATGGGAAAACTAAACTGACATCAGAATTGGGAAAAAGCTATGCTGACATCACAAGTTTGGCTCAATACCTGGTGCTCTCTTAACTTATTTAGGCAATCCACACAACCTGACATCCCTCGTGAGGTGTACCAAAACTCAAATGTTTTTCCATATGCTCCTTTTTCTTATGATACCAAGCCACCTATTCATTTATGTTGATAACATACTGCAAAAAAGTCCCAGGGAAGGGATGCCTGGAAATATGTCCTAAATACATCTCTAAAATATCCCACAGGGGCCCCTGGGTGGCTCAGTGGGTTAAAGTATCTGCCTTCAGCTCAGGGAGTGATCCCAGAGTCCTGGGATGGAGCCCCACATCGGGCTCTCTGCTCAGCAGGAAGCCTGCTTCCCCTTCTCTCTTTGCTTGCCTCTCTGCCTACCTGTGATCTCTGCCTGTCAAATAAATAAATAAAATCTTTAAAAATAAAATAAAATAAAATATCCCAAGAATTCACAGTCTCAACTTTGAATAACATAATTCTGTACCTAAATAAATAATTTTCTATGAAAAGATAAGAAATTTTTATAAAAGCCTATAAAACCCTCAGTAGGTCAAATATTTTTTTAACTATTACTTTTTTTCCTTTGGTGTAACAAAATTAATTTTTAATAAGAGTCACCCATTTTTTTTTTATGTAGCCTAAGAATTCCTTTGGTTCATTTTAAGCCACGTCTTTCACACTTAGAATTTTCTGGTTCAGTTGGAAATACTTTTCAGAAGCCTGAACATATAGTTCAACTGATGATTCTGAAATGTGTGCATGTGGGAAGAATTTTGTTGCTTACAAAAGCCTTTAATAATTCATACATTTAAATCATCATTTCCAAAGCAAATTTTCCAAAATCAAATAAATTGCAAAACTACAAGTAAACTAAGTCTCCAAAAAGGAGTTCCAATCCTCTGCCAAAACAGACCTCAAATTCTTAATCCCTTGTCCAAAAAAATTGGACCAAGTATTGACGTTTTCCACCAAGCAAGCCACATAGCCACAAATGTTTCTCATTTACTCCACTCCTGGGACATAGAGCTCAAATAAAAAATTTCCTGAATACCCCAAATTTCAGATACAATTTGGAATGTAAATGATTCATACTGTTATGCAGGAAACATTATGATCTTCTCCTACCAACTCAATGTTTCTGGAATGTAACCCACAGGAGATTAACCCAATGAATCAGAAGGCTGACATCACCGTCAGCCTTGTGACCCAACTATTATGTCCTCTGCCCCTAGCTCAGATGTGATTTTGAACTCTGAACACTCTGCTACTCCAGCTACCGTTCAAGTAAAACAGGCATTCATTCCACCAAGGGAGCTAACGAAGATCCACACTGAGCTCTGTGGCAAGTAACATGGTTACAGTGCACTCAACCCCCTCTAAGGAAAGGCCAAAACAACGTTAAAAGGAATTAAAGGCACTGTCATCACGTGTGCACTAAAAGACTCCCCCAGTGGCCTCTGAACAGATTCTAATTAAATTCAAGGGTGAAACTTCACAGAGCCTCTAGTTAGTTTATGAATCCTATTCCAATCCCACCCTGCTTCACCTCCTCTAAATCAAATAATTTCTGGGAATATCAAAGTTGCAACAGTCATCCCTTTGCAGATTCCTCTTCTCTTTCAAGGAAAGAAGCACAGCACAAGAACACTGGACTGAAGGCCCCAGTGAACATGAAAATTGTGTGTCTTAGCAACTGTGGTTACTCAAAAAGAGAGATATGTGGGCGGTCCCATATCATGAAATAAATAAACAGGGCATGGAGTCATGAATGTGGGTAAGGGAAGATGGAGATAAATACCTACTGACATAGTATTCCACTACCTGAAGGGATCATGACAAGCAAAATGTACGCTGGAAGGTAACTCTCCAATAAGCCTTATCTGAGAGAGCCTGACACAAAATTCAAAGCTGAGAGGGCAACACCTTGGAAGTCTGGGCAAATGGAGAGAGTTACCGATGCTACAGAAATAACAGCCAATAGGAAGAAATGTCTCAAACAAAAGGCATCTGAACAAAGGTTAAAGTTATTATTTAAGCATAAGGAGAAAAGAATCTAGTTTAAATAGAATAACAGTCTCTAAAATAGTAATAAAGAAAGAACACAAAACAGTGGGTTTGCCTAAAGTAAATTTCATGGGTCTGTAGGCTTTCTGATAGCTGTAACATTCACAAGGAAATACTAAAACTGAGTCTATAAATTAAAATTATGAGTTAACTAGAGATGCTGTGAGATGACTGCATCAGGAAACCACAAAATATATACTATAAAATAATTGAAAAAAAATGTTTACACATTTTAAAAAATCAATTGAAATCTGTGGTTAGATCAACGTATGTCATGGGTCATCTAAAAAATGGCTTGAATATCTCTAACTGCCGAAAGATCCTGTTTTCCAGCCCAACCTAGCCTGTTGGTAAGAGGCATCTCTCATTAATCCAGACCAAAAAAGACAGTAATCACATTAGTCATCCAATACTTATTTATACTGAGAAAATGTGGTTAGCTAGTAACATCAGGAAATGGAATATTCTAGATGACCATCTTTTCTGGTTACTTTAAAACCTAATTCTGCATATTTTCCCTCTTGTGACTGTTGGTTTTACACTTGAATGGAATCAGCATAACCCTCAGCAAATATTAAACCTAGAGTTTTTCTGATCTAAGTAAATGACATGATGTTTATGAAGCTTCTAGAATGGTACTCATGGTAAATACTTAAGGAAATACTTAACGAAATACCTTATTCTTTTCCTTCTCTCTTACTTCTACCAACCATAGTTTTGCTTCTTCTTTTGCAGTTTAGGATCAGCCAATTTCCCCCCCCCCCAAATACAATGTTTCTTTTTCTACCAATCATCTGATCAAAGAGTTTTAATTAGAGGACCCCTCTAAAAATGTACTGCCTTAACTTTTTCTCTTCTTGGCTTAATTTCTACTGAGGAATCACCTAAGTTCAAATATAGTTTCTATCAGAGCCCAAGGTTAGAATACAGGGATACAGAATTCAATAAAATATGGTTCCTACTTAGGATGGTTAATTTTACATGTTAACTCGACTGGACAATGGGATTCGAAGATAGTTGTTCAAACTTCATTCTGAGTGTTTCTGTGATGGTGTTTTGGCATGAAATTAACATTTAAGTAGATGGACTTGAGTAAAGCAAATTGCCCTGCACAGTGGGGGTGAGCCTCAGCCAATCAGTTGAAACCACCCCCCTACCTCTTACCCCCCCACAAATTAGAGAATTCTCCTGCTTGATGACCTTCACACTGGAATACCTGCTCTTCCAGCCCAACAGCATGTGAAGTGGAACATTGGTTCTTCCTTGTTCTCTACAGCAGCCTGTGGATTCTAGATTCAAAGTGGGACATTAGCTCTGCAGAGTTTGGATTTGGCCAGCCTCCTCCGTAACCACATAAGCCAATTCCTTATAATAAATCTCTCAATAGACAGATAGATATAGATAGATAGATAGATATAGATAGATAGATAGATAGATAGATAGATAGAATAGCTAGATATAGATATCCTACTGGTTCTATTTGTTTGGAAAACCCTGACTAATACACTCTCTTCAAAAAGCTCAAAATCCATTCATGAGGATATATCCACGTAAATTTTCTCCATGAAGCCTTTCCCAAAAATAACACAGAATATTGAACTATGAGCCAAATAAACCATCAAATAAAGAAACTATCAATAAATGTTCACTGAATGAATTAAAAGTACTTGAAAATGAGATCTGCTAAGGACAATATCAGACCATATAATTCATTCCCTCAAGAATTCTCATAAAGAGAGTGATCTGGTGTCAATTTACAACTAGACATGCCCCTTTCCTGCATAAGCTGAATGGATGGGATTTCTCTGCTTTATGAGTTAGTTACTGTTATTTGAAGCAGGTCATTGGGAATAAATTTAAAACAGGGAACGCAGTTATAAATTAGTTCATTCCCCTCACAGTGCAGAGTACAAATAAGCAAATAAGCTCACTTGAATGGCAGCCAAGTTCTTCTGTTCCTGAGATGGTGCCTCATGAACAAAGCGAAGCCAGTTGGAGTGTCGTGGATTGGTGGCATCCAAAATGTATAGAACTTCTCCCTTACTCCCACGAACCTGAAACATAAAAAGTTGCTGAGTTTGTACCTGAAGTCAGTATTGGTCATACTAAACATATTAAGGGCAGGATATGATATTTTTTCATAAGCATATGCCTTTGTTACTGACAGGTGTTGAATAGATGCTGGATTAACATCCAGTCTTCCCCTTAAAAATGTGTACAAATAGAGTCTCCTATTTTATTTGGCAGATGTCTAGATGACTCACAATTGCAAGCAACTCTCAGAAACATCCTGTGTTGATAGCTCTTTTCTGGTTAAAATTATTTGTTTGTAGGTATATTTTAATATACGTGTTGCAACTGCAATCACTCAGGGGATAACCATAATTGCGACCTGTCCCCTTTTTTCCACAGAAGAGGCTGGTTCCCAGTTGAGGGGATGGAGCTGGAGCAATCCTTTCAATTTCTCTCTCCACCTGTTTACTGAATCATTTCCATATGATGAGAACTTGCTAATGAAACCAGTGGAAGCAGACTCCACTGAGCCACATTTTCACATTTTTAACTAGCTGATGAATAAAACAGGTTCCATTTTGTTTTTTCATGGCCTGCTCATGGCTTGCTGAAGACAGTCGGCCCACTGCCTTTTGTTTCATGCCATAAACCCTCCTGGTCAGACCCACTCAAGATTCAGTTGGAGAGAGGGAGGAAACTTTGAAAGGAGTGGATAGTCCAATGGACATTCTTGATTCCAAGTTGCTTCAAATGGAGCTTCTCCAAAGCCTCTGTACTGTAGGTTATCAGGCACTGCTCAGTTCAGTAATGCATATGTCAATCTCCATCCAAATCACTCTGTGTTTATATTCAACTGGAATCCAGGGGAGGGGGAAAGAAGGAATGAGTGATCAGCACTACAGATCTCTAACACCAAGTAATGCAAATATAAGAACAAAAATTCATCTCTGCAGACTTGGGGTGGGGATAAACAAATTCTACATTTCCAGAATCTTATTTGATAACATATAGCACAATCAGCCTACTAAGGTTATGTATTTTCACGACACATTTGGCCAATCATGCAGTCACTGGACATAATTTACTGATTCCTACCTCAGGCCAGCTTCGGGCACTGGGAATCTTCCAGTGAACAAGACAGTTGAAGCTTAACATCGCAGCACTTAAGGACAAACAAGCACAGAATATAACTTCCGGTAAAGAGAAGAGTTGTGAAGACAATGAATGCAGAGAGAGAGGAAGCAGAGTGAGCGATCCCGACGATCTCAGAGGAGAATGAGAAGAGTTCTAATGAAGGCAGGCACTGCCAGCGGCCAGTGGAGAGCTGGAGAAAGTGCTCCCAGACAGATGGAACAGCACAGAAAAGGCAAATAGAAAGGCTCTGTGAGTGGAACAGAATGAGCCATGGAGAACACATGCGGCATTGAGATCAGACAGATTGCACAGGCCCAGTCACATACTGATGCACAGACTAGGAAGCCATCTACAGAGAACATATTATCCCCCAAAAACTTAGACACTGAAAAATCTGCTGCACATTACAAAAACTTGTGTATCAGGATTTTAGCATATATTGTCCAGATAAAGGAGTTTGCCTATTCCTACTACCTTATACATTCACTGCCATGTTTCTCAAACAATTCCTGTTTTTTTCAATGCCAAACGATCCTCGATAATCATTTAAAGATCTCGATCATGAGATGCCAGACCTCACTAAGAAGGAGGAATTTAATTTTTGTTATTATAATTGCGAAAAGAAGAACTTAGGACTATAAACACCTACTATTTATCTATCGCATGTTTAGGTGAAGCTATGGAAATTTGTAATTTCTCATGAAAAAACTCATGTTGAGAAGATCTCCTTTGGGCGGCAAGTGAAAATTGTACTGTTCCTGCTTCCCCCTTGAAGTGGAACCCTCACTGCCCACTACCTCACTGCCCACTGATAGATCAAAAGGACCTTCTGAACCTCTCCTCAAAGAGGACATCAGCTCAACTTTCTTTAAGCAGAGTAAATAAATTACTTTAAATATTTCAGTATAAAGTCTCCTTTCCTGGTTCCTCCACAGCGACAATAAACAAAATTGTTTATACTGACAGCTAAATTAAGAAGGAACGGCAAAGGCATTAAATACTTGAAAGAAAAATCTCAGAACCAACTGTCAGGCAGAAGCTAGACTCTAGCAGTAAAAGGACTACCCCAAGGCAGAGTCCCAAATCCCTAAAGGGGAAGTATAGAGACAGGAGCTGGGGTGGTAAATAAACTACACAATAAAAGCCTAAAAATACAAATGTCCTGACCTTGTGGCTTCCAAAACCTTGGGGCGGACAGATCAAGAGCCAAAGTGCAGAGCACGCCCTCTTCTTCCACCTCTGCCCCAGGGTAACCCCTAGACTCATCCTAACTCACTTTCACTATGGGTACAACCTACCCTCACTCCCAGGAGGAGGCTGCCAAGAAGGTTCTGGCACAAACTTCACAGGGTCAAACTCTCCCTCCCAACCTGTGGGAGGAGTTTCCCAAATGACTGGAAGCAGCCTTTAATCATTAAAGATGAGCCCACTGTAAGTCAGAGCTCCTCCCCACCCAGAGAGACCCAATAATACCTAATCCCAAAACAACCCAGGGCGGGATTTCATCTCCCAGAATATGTCCCCTCTCCCACCTTGAGTGTCTGTTTGCTTTAACGAACTGCTTTGAACTGCTTTGTGTTTGCTGCTTTCCTTCTGACTGTCTTTACTGGAGTGCAGATCCCCACATAAATCTTCTGGGGAATCCAAGGACTGAGACCTCCATTCACACAACAGACTCTCTCTCACCCTTAACACCACTTCTGTTGAAATCCACACAATCCAGCTAATTTTATGTTGGGAAACACCAATGGCTCTGTCAGTGACATATCTCAGTTTGAGAGGATAGCACTACTTATACAAAACAGTCAATGGTCCTTCTAAGTCATACATTTGTCGCCTGGTATGAAGTACAGTATATATCAGATGTGCTTGACATTTGGAATTCTTTCTTCAAAGATGTGAAATATAACAAAGATTTCTCCATGAATTATAGTAAGCACATTTTACCAGGGGCATTATTTGTTCTTTGTGTACTTCAGCTTTCTCCCAGGCCCTTTGGCTCCAACTATGTCCAATTATTCAGTATTAGTGACTCATTTCCAGTCCATTAGATGTAAGTAAGCACTCTCTGGTTATGGGCCCAGCACGCTTCCAGCACTCTCTGGTTATCTATAACCTTCTCACACCATATTACACCTTAAGAGACAAGTATAGTTTAATTTCATATTAAAATCCCAATGAAAACTGTCACTTTCAATACATCCAAAGTTTTTTATTTTTAAGATTTTATTTTTTTCTCAGAGAGAGAGAGAAAGAGCACAAGCAGGGGGAGTGGCAGGCAGAGGATGAAGCAGGCTCCCAACTGAGCAGGGAGCCTGATGCGGGGCTCCATCCCAGGACCCTGGGATCATGACCTGAGCCGAAGGCAGACATTTAACCGACTAAGCCACCCAGGCGTCCCTAAATACATCCACATTATATATTGATTCACTTTTACTTATATTCTCATAACAACACTATCATGTACTATAGTCGCTTACATATTCATAGTTTAAATAATTTTTTTGGTCACTAACAGACCCACTGCCTGTTTATTTTATTCTGAACACCCTTACCCAAATGACTTATAAGTTCCTCCACAATCTTTGCAGGCCACCTGTCTTCTCCAACTTTCAAAGGCCTCATTTCCCTACCCCAGTCTTTAACACTTCACTGAAATTCTTAGATTATCTGCACACATGACTTATAACTTCCCACACTAACCACAGCATTCTCCTCATGAAATATCTAAAAGAGACATTCAAAGATCATCTAAGCCATCCTTCCTCTCCAGAGAAATCAAGTAAAAACTCTCCAGACAGATGGCTACTATTAAAGTCTCCATTTATCTATTTCTAATTTAATACTGAACGCTGAGGTAATAAGTTGAACATTTTTAAAGTCTAACAAATGAAGAAGATATTCCTTAGTATCATGTTCTAACATATAACTAAGCTCTGGAGCCAAAAGTGTATTTTCTTTCCTGTCGAAACTGGTCTTCCAAATACCATCATCTTTCATTTGAATTTTCATGAAAATGAAGTGTATTGGTTACTGTCCTAAGAGGATCATCTTCTGCATGCCTGGGGGCCTATAATGAAGTAAACTTTCTCCTCTTGAAGTAAAAACCATCTCAATCTCAAACACTGTTTGATCTGCACAGACTTCATAAGCCAGCTACACAAAAAAATTAGCTCAGGTAGGGAAGGGAAGGGAAAAGAAATCCTCATATAAAAATGAAAACATTCATACTTCCACATAGTTGTTTATATGTCGATGAATTTGCCACTTAATAGTAAGTGTAAATTACAACTATGTAGGAATTTGGCAGGTTCTAGTTTCTGTTAAATGCTACTGACATCACTTTTTAAGTGTCCAAGAGAACACGCTACTATGGCTCTCTCCCTTTTTTTATACCAGAGATTAGTAGTATTAAACATAAGTCACACTTGATTTTGTCTTCCCACCCAGTAAAGAACAGACAAAATCACAACAAAAACAAACAAAAATCAACTCAATAAGAAAAAATCCTAATTTTTTTTTTTTAAGATTTTATTTATTTATTTGGCAGAGAGTGTGAGTGAGAGCACACAACAGGAGGAGAGGCAGAGGGCAGAAGGAGACAGAGAAGCAGGCTCCCCACTGAGCAGGGAGCCCAAGGAGGGTCTCCACCCCAGGACCCTGGGATCATGATCTGAGCCCAAGGCAGATGCTTAACCCACTGAGCCACCCAAGCGCCCCCTAACCTGTAAATTAAAGGGGAAAAAAATGGCAATAGGTAACCAGTACAAATATTTTCTCCTGAATTTAAGTATTTTCTGTATTAAATTGGATCAACTATAGACAGACGAGCTTATTTACTATATGGATAGGGATAATTAATTTTCACAAGAAAAAATCCACAGTGTTATTTACTCTACTATTCTCCTTCTCTATTATTCTGAATGCCTGGGGAATTTTTTACTGACTATATAATAGGACATCAGGGCAAAGCTAATCAGTCATATTTGTCCCCAGACATGGCCAAATGTAACTAAGTAAATTTTATTTAAAATATGGTAAAATGTAATGGCAGTGAAGTACAGTCAGTTCCAAAATATACAGTAATAATGTCCTTAATGAGAAGTCCCAGCATGTTATAGGTTTACCTCTTAAATAAAATATATTTCCCTTCCTATCTTTCAACAAGGCTTTTCAAAAAAACTAGTTTTAAGTACTAAGATTTAAGGTACGGATATCTTTAGAGTATACAATGTCATCATATTTTTATATTTATTTATTTATTTATTTTTAAAGATTTTATTTATTTGTCAGAGCGAGCGAGCGAGAGCGAGCACAGGTAGACAGAGTGGAAGGCAGAGTCAGACGGAGAAGCAGGCTCCCTGCAGAGCAAGGAGCCCGATATGAGACTCGATCCCAGGACGCTGGGATCATACCTGAGCCGAAGGCAGCTGCTTAACCAACTGAGCCACCCAGGCGTCCCATATTTTTATATTTAAAATACAGGCATTTTCTTCTGTGATTGTTTTTAACTGAAGTTAGGTCAGATGCCCTGCCTTCAGTGTCTAATTAAACAGTTTCAGGATATCTTCAGAAGCACAAAAAAACAAGTTTGCTCACCTAATCAATTCTGACAGCATAATATTGTCATTTTTTAAAAGATTTTTCTGTATTTATTTGAGAGAGAGTGAGAGCAAGAGCAATCATAGAGATCACAGAGGGAAGGGAGAAGCAAACTCACCGCTGAGCAGGGAGCCGCATGTGGGACTCCATCCCAGGACCCTGGGATCATGACCTGAGCCGAAGGCAGAACTTAACTGACTGAGCCACCCAGGTGCCCCACTTTGTCAGATTTAAGCTACCACTTTCAGAAATCAGCAAGTACTATCCTAGGAAACTAGTGATTTAGGGTTCCTAAACAAAGGGAATGGGTTTTTTGTTTTTGTTTTTGTTTTCTGTTGATTTTTCAAAGGATTCTGTTTAAAATTCTTGCCTGCTTTGGGCTTATACACACACTCACACATATATAGATACACACGGACATACATAAACACACACATATCACTGAGGCGTATCTGCTTATATCTAACCCCCATACCATCTAATTACCCCAAACATGGATTCCCCCATCTTCAGATGGAAAAGCAGACAGAGAGAAAAACAGATTTTTACAGATCCCAGTCTCTTTAACTGAACAGCATTCAGAACATAATGCACAGGAAGCTAAATAACTTAAAAGGATTCATGTGAAAAATTAAGTCTGTTGTTCATTAGAAATAATTAGTGCCCTAAATATGTCAAGCTGAAAGGAACGTCAGAGAAGTACTCTGGATTGGGGAAAATGCTGGTGTTCCACAAGTTCTGACTCTATCACTGCGGGTGAGTTGTTTCCTCTCAAGGAGCTGAGCCACAGTGTCCTGGGCTCCAAAATGGGGTTGACAGTCCATCCTCCAGGACCTCACAGAAACCATGCAAGCACCGAATGAAGCAAGATGCAGGACAGCACTACACACCAGCAGATATCTGCAATCCCAAAGTACTAGGAAATGGAGGCTCACGGTGGCTCACAGACACCCTCAACACAAACGCCACTTTCCAATGGCACATCCAGAAACATCCAAACCATTTTTCTGTAGTCCTAACTTCTTCCAAGGAATAAATATGAAAGACATCCTAAATACCACGATTCAGATCCAAACACATATTCAAACAAACCCCTGCCTCAACCCATGAAGTAAGAGCAGGTGCCTTTAGAAGGGGGGAGCAAATCCAGATACCACCTCAGCTGAATCAGCCGAAGTGGCACGTGTTGCTCTGTGACCAACTGCCATCAACTCCAGCCGGGTCCTCTTCAGTAGTTTTAATTCCTCTTACACTTACAGACCTTCAAATTTCTGAAGACCAGAGTCCCTCCTTCTCTTTGTTTTCTCTTCTGCAAGACAGGTAATGCTTCCCTTGTCTGATCTGACTGAGGCTCTTTCGCTATCCTGGCTGTCCTCTGTGGATGCACAGGAATCTGCCAAAGCTCTCTTAAGACAGGACGTAATATGGCATACAAATAGCCAGATGACCCATCATGGGGCATCACATCTACCGATGCAACTTAAAATCACAAAGGCTTTTTGGCTTCATACCTTACATTTAACTAAAGTTGCCTTTATAATCAACTAAACTGTATCAAGCACATTCTCAAGATACAGTAGACACAAAGACAAGTCTAACTGAGCACCTTGGTCAAGTTTATGTAGGTAAGTAAATCCTATCTATAGTAGGCAACTGAACATTCCGGATTGGAAACTTTTTATTTGGGGATGGTCTTGATAAGTATTTTATTCACTAAAAGTTCAGCTAATTTTTTTTAAACATTAAGTCTTTTGTAAAAACTGCCATTGCCTTTATTTCCTTTTATTTATTTTTTTTTAAAGATTTTATTTATTTATTTGACAGAGATCACAAGTAGGCAGAGAGGCAGGCATAGAGAGAGGAGGAAGCAGGCTCCCTGTTCAGCAGAGAGCCTGATGCAGGGCTCGATCCCAACACCCTGGCATCATGCCCTGAGCTGAAGGCAGAGGCTTTAACCCACTGTGCCACCCAGGCGCCCCACCTTTATTTCCTTTTAAAGTTCAAAAATATCTAAGGAGAGTAATGAGAGACTTAATGTAAAACTTTTTTTTAAAAAGATTTTATTTATTTATTTGACAGAAAGGGGGGGGCACAAACAGGGGGAGTAGGAGTGGGATAAGCAGGCTCCCTGCCAAGCAAGGACTCGATCTCAGGACCCCGGGACCATGATCCTAAGCGGAAAGCAGGCGCTTAACTACTGAGCCACCCAGGTGCCCCTTAATGTAAAACTTTTAAAGGCACTCCTTTTTTGAGTCACGGCTTGCCTTTCAAAGTTACTTTGAAAATTGAGCTTTTTTTTTTTTTTTTTTAAAGAAGGAATAAGTGATATAAACTGGAAAATACAGTCAAAAGTGCATATCTTTTCCACCGTGAATTTATGAGACAGCCTGCACATTGTAGCAATGGTCCCTTTCTATAGTTTTACAAACATGTTCAGATATTCCAATTTCAATGACATTTTGGATAGAAAAGTCTTTATGCATAAAGAATAAGGTACAGGCACCTGGGTGGCTCAGTCGGTTGAGTGTCTGACTCTTGATTTTGGCTCAGGGCAGTAGGTCAGGGCTGTAAGACCCAGCCCCATGCTGGACTCCATCCTGGGCGTGGAGCCTGCCTCGGGTTCTCTCTCTCCCCCCTCTCCCTCTGCCCCTCCATCTGGCCTCGCCTCCCACAGCTCCCTCCACCACACACTCTGTAAATAAATAAATAAATAAATAAATAAATAACTGAATAAAATCTTAATAAAAAAGAATAAAGTAAATTCAGCTGATATTAGCTGATTACACCCATTGCTTTAGGGGTTTTCTGTAAATGATATGTAAGGGTTAGTGTGTGAATACTGTGGCACCTATTTTGACAACTTAGTGGCTTATTTGTTTACTTTTTAATTTTTTCAATATCATAAGGCAAAAGACTTCTCTATAACTAAAGTGTTATTTCACTGACAAATTAGAAAACCATATTAATAAAGTCAATATGTCTCCTGACAGTTTGGTAACATCCATCAGATCCATCGGAAACAATTCACAAAATTTCAAATCTAATTAGTTTTATGAGACTACAGTATTGCTCAATTGTTTAATATAGAACTAAAACGTACACAGACTTAAAGCCTTGAAGTCAGCTTCAGGAGAACATTCTCTGTGGCATATTAAAAGGGTAAACAAAATGTGCCAAATAAAAATAAGCAAATTTGAGTAGCAAAATTGTAATCATCAGACATGAAATCACTAGAAAGTTTGTATAAAGAACAATGATAATTTCCAAGATTCAGAGATCACAGTTTGATGGTAGCATAAGATGGTTTGTATCTGAACTTCCAGGCAAAGGTTATGGAAACACTGAATAACAAAGAGCAGAGTGCAGTCCAGAGGGAGAAAAAAAATGAAAGAAAAAAATCTTCTTTTCCTTTGATCCTGATCTTGTAACCCAAGTTCCACTGCTATAGTCATCAGGTTTTCAGACTTTTTCCTAAAGTACATGGTTTTTTTCTACAGGCAATTAAAATTAAATTTACCCAATCCATTTAAATTAATTATATTCTCTTCATTTACACATCTTTAAAATGTACATAACTTAATACAGGCCAAATGAGTTGTTTTTATGTAAGAATGAATTTACGATGATGCTTCCCATTACTAAAGTTTATCCTTTCCCTTTTCATAATTCTGGGATGAACAGATTCTAAAAAGTGACATTTATCAGTAAACAATATTTATTGTACTTTTTTTGTCAGTTATTTTAAAATGAACTATGAAAGGCAGAAATTAAACTAGAGAAGACAGTTTCTTTCCTCAACATCTTCAGCATTAATGAGGAAAGAGAAAACAAAGATTTCTTTAACTCACAAAGCAATGTGTACTGATTATTATAAGGTGGCATATATATATGAACTTCATTCATTTCAAAATCATTTAGTACCCATGGGTGTAGAGCAAAATACATTGCCAAGTCCCAAGAATGGACCAACATGAAAAGTCAATGTCAGAGCAGAGAAGAGTACATTATAGAAACCTTCCAATCAAGTAGATGTACAAAAAGAATAAACTTAGCAGGCCCAAGACCATCACCCTTTATGACTGGCCCTTGGCTGGCATGCGGGAACTTGGGTTCTCAAGAGTGTCCCTAGTCTACACTAGTGGACAAGGGTGGCTCACTGTGCTTACACTGAGTAAACAATTTAGTTTACACTCCACACCTGCTCTTCTTCTATAAATCTGGGTTGTTTTTAGCTTTTTATTTTTTTTTTAAGCTTTTACTTATTTATTTGAGGTGGGGGGGGAGGTTTGACACAAGCATGGAGCATGGTGGGAGAGGGAGAAGAGGGCTTCCCACTGAGCAGGAAGCCCAATGTCAAGATCGATACCAGGTCCCCAGGATCATGACCTGAACTGAAGGCAGATGTTAATGACTAAGCCACCCAGGCGCCCCAAATATGGGATTTTGTAACATGTGAGGCAGAAAATACCCACAAGTCCCAATAAAAATTGTGGGTACTAAATTTCTAACAGGCTTCCTTGTGCAGAAATATCACATGTGTGGCTTCTTTCTACTGAGAGAAGAGTGTGCTCTGTGTAATCCCTCATGGGAGGGAGTGAGCATAAAGAAATCCACACATGGGTTTCTCTAGACTCCTGGGCCTTTTCTCCTTATGATCGGGCTATATAATCTTCCTAGATAATTGCAATAAATTTTAGCCAAGAGTAAAACTGTATGTTGAATCCCATGAATGCTTCTAGTAAATCTCCAAATGTGGGAGTGGTCCCGGAGACCCCCAACGCCCTGCACCCTTCCACCCTCACACACTCCTGCACACAAGATGAGTTCAGGGCAGCTGCTGAAGGAATGGAAACAAATTTGTCAATAGAGGATGCAGAAAGTCATTTCAAAATCAACACTTTCATCGCACACATATTTAACTTACAAAATTAAACTATATCTGTTCAACCAAAAAAAATAGGAAATGAAGAAAAATAAAATCGAAAATCAAAGAAAGAAAACAAATTTGAATAGTAAGGACTGTTCCTTTTCACGGCCCATAATTTTAATTATAGGAGGTTCTTGCCCTAAAAACTGGTTTCAGAACCTAAGCCCTGCATAAGGTAAGATTCACTATAGAAAAGATTAAACCAATAATTGATTTTTTTTTTAACTTACTAGAAACCAGTTATTACAAAAGGATACAACTCAGGAACAGCCAGCTGGAAGAGATGCATAGGGAAAGGTATGCAGAAGAGTTACAAAGCATCTGTGTCTCTCTGGATACACCTTCTTCCCAGCACCTCAGTGTGTTCAGCAATCTGGAAGCACTCTAAACACCCTACATTAGGGTTTTTTGTTTGTTTTTCTTTTTTAATAAACATGTAATGAATTTTTATCCCCAGGGATACAGGTCTGTGAATTGCCAGGTTTACACACTTCACATCACTCACCATAGCACATACCCTCCCCAATGTCCATAACCCTGCCACCCTCGTGTGACCCCCCTCCCCCCAGCAACCCTCAGTTTGTTCTGTGAGATTAAGAGTCACTTCTGGTTTGTCTCCCTCCCAATCCCATCTTATATCATTTCTTTTCCTACCGCCCAAAACCCTGTGTTGCATCTCCACTTCCTCATATCAGGGAGAGCATATGATAGTTGTCTTTCTCCAATTGAGTTATTTCGCTAAATACCCCCTAGTTCCACATGTGCGGCTTCTCTCTACTGAGAGAAGAGTGTGCTCTGCATGATCCCTCATGGGAGGGAGTGAGCATAAAGAAATCCACACATGGGTTTCTCTAGACTCCTGGGCCTTTTCTCCTTGCAAAAGGCAAGATTCCATTTCTTTTGATGGCTGCATAGTATTCCATTGTATATATATACCACATCTTCTTTATCCATTCACCCATTGATAGGCATCTAGGTTCTTTCCATAGTTTTGCAAAAGGCACGTCCTTGCAAAACACAAGATTCCATTTCTTTTGACGGCTGCATAGTATTCCATTGTTTATATATATACCACATCTTCTTTATCCATTCATCCGTTGATAGGCATCTAGGCTCTTTCCATAGTTTGGCTAGTGTGGACATTGCTGCTATAAACATTTGGGTGCATGTGCCCTTTGGATCACTACATTTGTATCTTTAGGGTAAATACCCATAGTGCAATTTCTGGGTCATAGGGTAGCTCTATTATCAACTTTTGAGGAAACTCCATGCTGTTTTCCAGAGTGGTTGCACCAGCTTGCATTCCCACCAACAGTGTAGGAGGGTTCCCCTTTCTCCATGTCCTCACCAACATCTGTCGTTTCCTGATTTGTTAATTTTAGCCATTCTGACTGGAGTAAGGTGCTATCTCATTGTGGTTTTGATTTGTATTTCCCTGATGCCAAGTGATGTGGAGCATTTTTTCATGTGTTTCTTGGCCTGGATATCCTCTTTACAGAAATGTCTGTTCATATCCTCTGCCCATTTCTTGATTGGATTATTTGTTCTTTGGGTGCTGAGCTTGCTAAACTCTTTATAAATTTTGGATACTAGCCCTTAATCTGATATGTCGTTTGCAAATATCTTCTCCCATTCTGTCAGTTGTCTTTTGATTTTGTTAACTGTTTCCTTTACTGTGCAAAAGCTTTTGATCTTGATGAAATCCCAATAGTTCATTTTTGCCCTTGCTTCCCTTGCCTTTGGCGATGTTCCTAGGAAGATGTTGCTGCGGCTGAGGTCGAAGAAGTTGCTGCCTGTGTTCTCCTCAAGGATTTTGATGGATGCCTTTCTCACATTGAGGTCCTTCATCCATTTTGAGTGTTTTTTCATGCATGGTGTAAAGAAATGGTCCAATTTCATTTTTCTGCATGTAGCTGTCCAATTTTCCCAACACCATTTGTTGAAGAGGCTGTCTTTTTTCCATTGGACATTCTTTTCCTGCTTTGTCAAAGATTAGTTGACCATAGAGTTGAGGGTCTATTTCTGGGCTCTCTATTCTGTTCCATTGATCTATGTGTCTGTTTTTGTGCCAGTACCATACTGTCTTGATGATGACAGCTTTGTAATAGAGCTTGAAGTCCGGAATTGTGATGCCACCAACTTTAGATCTCTTTTTCAATATTCCTTTGGCTATTCGAGGTCTTTTCTGGTTCCATATAAATTTTAGGATTATTTGTTCCATTTCTTTGAAAAAAAATGGATGGGATTTTGATAGGGATTGCATTAAATGTATAGATTGTTTTAGGTAGCATAGACATTTTCACAATATTTGTTCTTTCACTCCATGAGCATGGAACATTTTTCCATTTCTTTGTGTCTTCCTCAATTTCTTTCATGAGTACTTTATAGGTTTCTGAGTACAAATTCTTTGCCTTTTTGGTTAGGTTTATTCCTAGGTATCTTACGGTTTTGGGTGCAATTGTAAATGGGATTGACTCCTTAATTTCTCTTTTGACTGTCTTGTTGGTGAAAAGAACTGCAACTGGTTTCTGTGCATTGATTTTATATCCTGACAGTTTACTGAATTCCTGTACAAGTTCTAGCAGATTAGAAGTGGAATCTTTTGGGTTTTCCACATAAAGTATCATATCATCTGCAAAGAGTGATAGTTTGACTGCTTCTTTGCCGATTGGGATGCCTTTAATTTCTTTTTGTTGTCTGATTGGTGAGACTAGGACTTCTAGTACTATGTTGAATAGCAGTGGTGATAATGGACATCGCTGCCGTGTTCCTGATCTTAGCGGGAAAGCTTTCAGTTTTTCTCCATTGAGAAAGATATTTGCAGTCGGTTTTTCATAGATGACTTTGATAATATTGAGATATGTGCCCTCTATCCCTACACTTTGAAGAGTTTTGATCAGAAAGGGATGTTGTACTTTGTCAAATGCTTTTTCAGCATTCATTGAGAGTATCAGATGGTTCTTGTTCTTTCTTTTATTAATGGATTGTATCACATTGATTGATTTGTGGACATTGAACCAACCTTGCAGCCCTGGAATAAATCCCACTTGGTTGTGGTGAATAATCCTTTTAATGTACTGTTGGATCCTATTGGCTAGTATTTTGATGAGAATTTTCGCATCTGTGTTCATCCAGGATATTGGACTGTAATTCCCTTTTTTGATGGGATCATTGTCTGGTTTTGAGATCAAGGTGATCCTTCGTGGCCTCGTAAAATGAGTTTGGAAATTTTCCTTCCATTTCTATTTTTTGGAACAGTTTCAGGAGAATAGGAATTAATTCTTCTTTAAATGTTTGGTAGAATTCCCCTGGGAAGCCGTCTGGCCCTGGCTTTTTTTTGGAGATTTTTGATGACTGTTTCAATCTCCTTACTGGTTATGGATCTGTTCGGGTTTTCTATTTCTTCCTGGTTCAGTTTTGGCAGTTTATATGTCTCAAGGAATGCATTTTATATGTCTCTAGGTATCCATTTTTCCAGATTGTCAAATTTGTTGGGGTAGAATTGCTCATAGTATGTTCTTATAATTGTTTGTATTTCTTTGGGGTTGGTTGTGATCTCTCCTCTTCCATTCATGATTTTATTTATTTGGGTCCTTTCTCTTTTCTTTTTGATAAGTCTGGCCAGGGGTTTATCAATTTTATTAATTCTTTCAAAGAACCAGCTCCTAGTTTCATTGATTTGTTCTACTGTTCTTTTGGTTTCTATTTCATCTATTTCTGCTCTGATCTTTATGATTTCTCTTCTTCTGCTGGGTTTAGGCTTTCTTTGTTGTTCTTTCTCCAGATCCTTTAGGTGTAGGGTTAGGTTGTATATTTGAGACCTTTCTTGTTTCTTGAGAAAGGCTTGTTTCGCTATATATTTTCCTCTCAGGACTGCCTTTGCTGTGTCCCACAGATTTTGAACCGTTGTGCTTTAATTATCATTTGTTTCCATGAATTTTTTCAATTCTTCTTTAATTTCCTGGTTGACCCATTCATTCTTTAGAAGGATGGTGTTTAGTCTCCATGTATTTGGGTTCTTTCCAAATTTCCTCTTGTGACTGGGTTCTAGGTTCAGAGCATTGTAGTCTGAAAATATGCAGAATGATCCCAATCTTTTGATACCGGTTGTGACCTCATTTATGACCCAGGATGTGATCTACTCTGGAGAATGTTCCATGTGCACTAGAGAAGAATGTGTATTCTGTCGCTTTGGGATGGAATGTTCTGAATATATCTGGGATGTCCATCTGATCAATTGTGTCATTTAAGGCCTTTATTTCCTAGTTGATCTTTTGCTTGGATGGTCTGTCCATTTCAATGAGAGGAGTGTTAAAGTCCCCTACTATTATTGTATTATTGTCGATGTGTTTCTTTGATTTTGTTATTAATTGGTTTATATAGTTGGCTGCTCCCATTTAGGGGCATAGATATTTAAAATTGTTAGTGCTTCTTGTTGGACAGACTTTTTGAGTATGATATATCGTGTCCTTCCTCATCTCTTATTATAGTCTTTGGCTTAAAATCTAATTGATCTGATATAAGGATTGCCACCCCAGCTTTCTTCTGATGCCCATTAGCATGGTACATTGTTTTCCACCCCCTCACTTTAAATCTGGAGGGGTCTTCGAGTCTAAAATGAGTTTCTTGTTAGGAGCATATTGATGGGTTTTGGTTTTTTATCCATTCTGATACCCTGAGTCTTTTGATTGGGGCATTTACCCCATTAACATTCTGAGTGACTATTGAGAAATATGAGTTTAGTGCCATTGTATTGACTGTAGGGTGACTGTTACTGTATATTATCTCTGTTCCTTTCTGGTCTACTACGTTTAGGGTCTCTCTTTGCTTAGAGTACTCCTTTCAATATTTCCTATACAGCTGGTTTGATGTTTGCAAATTCTTTCAGTTTTTGTTTGTCCTGGAAGCTTTTTCTCTCTCCTTCTATTCCCAATGATAGCCTAGCTGGATATAGTATTCTTGGCAGTATGTTTTTCTCATTTAGTACTCTCATTTAGTACTCTGAATATATCATGCCAGTTCTTTCTGGCCTGCCAGGTCTCTGTGGATAAGCCCGCTGCCAATCTAATATTTTTACCATTGTATGTTACAAACCTCTTGTCCTGGACTGCTTTCAGGATATTCTTTGTCACTGATACTTGTAAATTTTACTATTAGATGACAGATGACCTATTCTTGTTGATTTTCTCTGTACTTCCTAAATTTTGATGCTTGTTCCCTTTGGATATTAGGGAAATTCTCTATAATTATTCCCTCCCATATACCTTCTGCTCCCTCTCTCTTTTTTCTTCTTCTGGAATCCCAATTATTCTAATGTTGTGTCATCTTGTGGTGTCATTTATCTCTCGAATTCTCCCCTCATGGTCCAGTATTTGTTTGTCTCTCTTTTGCTCATCTTCTTTATTCTCCATAATTTGGTCCTCTATATCACCAATTCTTTCTTCTGCCTCATTTATCCTAGCCGTAAGAGCCTCCATTTTTTATTGCACCTCATTAATAGCTTTTTTTATTTCAATTTGGTTAGATTTTAGTTCTTTTATTTCTACAGAAAGGGCTTTTATCTCTCCAGAGAGCGTTTCTCTAATATCTTCCATGCCTTTTTTGAGCCCAGCTAGAACCTTGAGAATTGTCATTCTGAACTCTAGATCTGACATATTACCAATGTCCGTATTGATTAGGTCCTAGCCTTTGGTACTGCCTCTTGTTCTTTTTTTTTTTTTGTCGTGAGTTTTTCTGCCTTATCATTTTGTCCAGATAAGAATATATGAAGGATCAAATAAAATACTAAAAGGATGGCAAATACTGCAGGAAAATGTGCTTTAACCAAATCAGAAGAGACCCCAAATCGTGGGGGAGGGGGCAAAAAGAAGTTCAGAAAAAAAAAATTTTAATGAAGACAAATAAAGAAAAATATAAAAAAGAATACACACACACACACACACACACACAGTGACTGGTGACTGTTGACTAGCACAGGGTCACCCACCTAATCTTGGGAGTATTTTGGTCTCTTAGAAGAAACTACCTGCCAACATTTTAAAGAATGAAAAACATATATAAAAGTAAACACAATGAAGGGATGGAATATGCCTATAAAGATAAAATATTTTTTTTAATTTCTAAAAAAAGGAGTTGATAAAGTAAGTTGGTTGGGAGAATAAAGGAAAAGAAAGTGGAGAGAATTTGCTCAGGCTGGAGACTAGAACAAGCCCAGAGCTAGATTTAGGGTATATTTTGATCTATTAGAAGAAGTTGTACCCCAAATTTTTTAGAAGAAAAAACCCTATGTGTATACAAAAAATAAAGTTAAATACAATGAAGGATAAAATATGACTATAATAATGAAGGTTCAAAAAGATTATTATTTTTTTTTAGGAAAGGTATAGTTAAGATAAACTAGTTAAAAAATGTTAAAAGAGGAAAGGGTAAAAGTTAATAAAAAAATTTAGCAGAAGAAAAAGAAATAAAATAAAATAAAAAATTAAATTAACTGCCAGACTAAAAAATTATGGGGAGAAAGCCATGAATTCCATGCTTTGCTTTCTCCTCCTCTGGAATTCAGCTGTTCTCCTTGGTAAGTGAACTTGGTCTTTGCTGGATTTCTTGTGATCTTCTAGGGGAAGGGCCTGTTGTAGTGATTCTCAAGTGTCTTTGCCAGAGGCAGAATTGCACCGCCCTTACCAGAGGCAGTCTAAGTATTCTGCTCAGGTTCACTTTCAGAAGCTTTTGTTCCCTGAACGCTTTCCAGAGTCCAGAGGACGGCAATGAAAATGGCGGCCTCCCAACCTCTGGCCAGGAGGAGCCGAGAGTTGGGGGCCCCACTCCTCAGTGCGCCCTCGGTGAAAAGCGCTCAATCACTCCCGTCTCCCTGGCCTCTGGCTGCGCTCCGAGCTCAGGCTGTGACCGGTTTAAGGTAATCCCGAGCTGAGAGCTCACTCCTTGGCTCTGTCTGTGTAGCCGGCTTCCCCGCTCTAATACCTATGAGCTCTGCAACACTCAGACACCCTCGATTCTTCTGTGACCCCAGGGGACCTGGCGACATGCTGACCCCGCATGGACTTCACCCTGGTTTAGCCTCTGGAGCGATATCCCTCAGTAGAGCAGACTTTTAAAAGTCCAGATTTTGTGCTCTGTGGCTCTGCTGCTTGCTGGGAGCCAGTCTCTCTCCCTACAGTCTATCTTCCCGTCGCTTTGGATTCATTTCTCCGCTGGTCCTACCTTTCAGAAAGTGGTCAATTTTCTGTTTCTAGAATTGTTGCTCTTCTTCTATTCAATATCCTGTTGGATTTGTAGGTGTTTGCAATGGTTAGATAAGCTATCTAGCTGATCTCCTGCTACCTAATGTCCTCTCAGCCTGCTACTTCTCCACCATCTTGACTCCTCCCCCCTGCCCCCCAATGATTGATTCTCATGTGAATCAATAGGCTCAGGGATCCTGGGATTGAGTCCCGCATCAGGCTCCCAGCTCAATGGGGAGCCTGCTTCTCCCTCTCCCCCTGCTTGTGTTCCCTCTCTTGCTGTCTCTCTCCCTGTCAAATAAATAAAAATTTAAAAAATAATCATAGTAAATAAATAAATAAATAAAAATAAAAGCAATGAGTAACTGCAAAATAAATATCTGGGTATAATCTACTTACGAAATTGATGTGAGGTAGAACCCAAGGAAAGTTGCAAATACTCCAAAACTGTACGCCTGAGTGATCAGTCCCATGGATACTAACAAGAACTGAAAAGCCAATGTCTACATGAAGGAAACCGTAAACCAACTTGGTAATTTTCACATACAAAAAAGAGACCTGAAAAGAAATGTCCTTTTGGAATTAAAAACCAGTTAAGGAGAGAATGAAAGATGAGTGGTTAAGTATTGATTTGGAAGCCCTGAATGTTGGTACCTAATGTCCAAAAAATAGAGTATAGAAAGAGAAAATCTGACAGAGTAACCCTCTAGAAGCTTTGATTCCCAAAGCAGACAAAACCATAGAGATAGGCACATCTAGTCCATCAGGTTTGTTGGCCAACAGTTCGCAACTCTCCATCGATATAATCATATAATAACACAGTGGAAAGGTGGCAAACTATGACTCTCACATATAATTCACAGAAGGTCTTTACATGACACAGAACAGTACCAGTAAGAGTGATTTGCAGCATGCCACCTGAGTTAAGGAGTGTTTAGAAAAAGAAGTCTTCTCCAAGAAGCTGATGTCTACTTGTTCCTGAAACATTTAGTTTCCTCACTCAAAATTTCTAGCCAAGGCTCTTACTTCCTATCATCCAAACATAAACAAAAGAACTAGCTCAAAAGGAGCCACACATCTATGTTGTACATGCTTCTGTCTTACTGTAGCTCACTTTCAAGAATTCTGCCAAAAGTCTCATGTTGCCAAGAGGCAGGATCACTGGAATTGGGATATCTCCCTGTTACAGACCAAGCTGCATCTGGCACCCATAACTGCTCTGGCAACAAAAGACCTGGCAAGGAATGCCATCCAAACCATGGACACAAATATTGCAGTAGAGGATGCTTTCTGACTTTAAAACAAAACAAAACAAAACAAAACAAAACAAAACAAAACAAAACAACTGGGGATTTTTCCATTGATCAGATTTTCTTGCAGCTGGTCTTATATATCCAGAGGCCCAGAGAGTCAATAGAACTAAGAACTCACCCTGGAGGGAAGCCCTTCAGAAAAGGACTCCTGGTCACTCCAGAGGATCTTTCAGGAAGTGTGGTCCCTTCCAGAGATGCAGGCCTATAACTGGGCCACCTGGGTGGGCCCTCCGACTCTACTTAGATACTCTACTCCGAGCCCCTCACTCTCCAATTCCCCTCACCTCTGAGGCCAGTTCATGGACTATTTAAGAACATGGACAGACACTGAAATTTTCAGTTTGCTGTTGCAGATTCAACCCTGACATTCAACCCTGCTTCAACTCTCTATCATAAAATCCTAAAATTACATTTTTTTATTATTCTCATGGCACAATTTCTCATTATCAATCTAGTCCCTAAATCACTGGGCTCTTACTCTGCCTGCTTTATAGCCTGTGTAGTCCTTCTAGTCACTGGATTCCTTTTCCTAAATCCAACCTTTTTTTTTTTTTTTTTTTTTTTTGACAGGGTTGCAGCCCTGCACTGTTGGGTTTGCCCCAGGCCAGAAGAGGAAGGTCAGTCCTGCCCTGCCAGCTGGAATTCCTTGGTCCTCTACATGCCATTGGTCCCACTTCTCTGGGGTGCGTAACCAGAATGGTGGATTATACTCCCCACACATCAATTTAGACCCTACTCATAGACCAATTCCCTGGATTCTCATCTACCCTTGAACTCAAATCTTACACTAAACCTGGACCTGTTTCTGGTTCAGATGCGCATATCTCCTGGCCAAGAGCATCCACTAGGACCACCACAGGATCCAAACTTCCCTAATCTGAACCTTCTCACCTCCAGGAAAGCTTCCTAAACTTTTCTTATCGTATTTTCATAATTGAGTATTCCTCCAAATTGATTCAAAATCTATCTTCAGTTTCTTCATCCTGCCTTCAGCACTCTGTAATTCACACATCTCCTCATACCAGTGCCTGTTTCAAAGCTGCCCATTGCCCATCAAATGTCCAAACTCCTTGGCATGATATACAAAACCTTCGCAAGCTGACTTGTCTCTTCTCAGCTCAAGCCACTCTACCTTCTTCCCACTGCACTGAGGACTCAGTGTGAGCACTTGACAATTAGTTTTTCTCACTGTAATGTAAATACCTGACATTAAGATTTGGCTGCCCCGACATGTATTGCATGGAGCGCTGGGTGTGGTGCAGAAACAATGAATTTTGGAACACTGGGGAAAATAAATAAATAAATAAATAAAGCAAAATTTAAAAGAAAAAAAAAAAAAAAGGCTGTGCTCTCCAGTATACTTCCTGGACCTCAGCCAGGAGATTAGGGAGGGGTATTAACTCTATAGGTATTTCCTGCAGCATTAGTAGTAGTTCTATAATATGAAAGAGTGAATATCACACTATGTTGAAGGCTTCATAACTGGGAGAATGAGGGTTCATGAGCTCTTCAGTAAAACCTAACTTTTACTCTGTATCTAAGACAAAATAGTAATTATTCACTTACTTTAAATATATCTTTATTAATTATAAATTATTGATATACTTATATAAAGAGATATACTGTTTTTATAAGAATGATAGATGTTTGTCATTAAAGATAAAATAAGGCACATTCATAAGTTTAAAAAAAAATAAAAAGGATTTGACTGCTCCAACATCTACTTCAAAGACCTCCATCTTGAATGACGACACTGACCACCACACAGCTTAAGAGCCTGGCTGCCCCATTCATAAAGTTCTCTTTTTAGAGAGCTCTGGCAGACATAGATAACTGAAGTTCTGACCACTTGTTTTTCCTTCCCATGCTTTATTCCCCACCCCACTCTTATATTTTAAATTCATAAAGAATGAACCCACAAAAGCCAGGACACCCCACCCTTAACTCCAATAAAGGCAGAACCCCAGTTTCCATGTGCTTTTATACCCAATCTCTCTCTCCCAAGACCTCACTGTGTGGTCCTAGGCATGCCATGTACCCCCAAGACCCACAAGTAATAAACATTTTTTCAAAGTTCCCTGATGGTTGTTGCTGAAGTTCATCTTGCAATCATAATAAGAACCGTAAGGACCAATCCAGCCACAACATTGTCCCCAGCTGGGGAAATGTCTCCACAGGCTAGGCAAAAAGTAGCATGGACCCAGGTGAGTGCCCTCAGGAATTCCTCCGGGATACCCGGCACTACTATCCATAGGCTGAGACTGACCCAAACACAAGCACACACCCACACACCCTGTCCCAGGCTGTCTAAAAGCACACATCCCCTTGTCTGGAGCAGGGAATGGCACTCATGCTTCTATCTGAGATGCTCACGTGAGTCAGATTCCATAATGATGAAAGTCTCCCATTTGGATGAGTATCATGTTACTTTTACCGAACATATGCTTTGTATTTAGTCAAATTCATTCTCTGAAAACTGAAACATAAAAGGATCCTGCTTTAAAGAACAAATAATAATAGTAATAACAGCTAACAGTTATTGAGTGTTTATTATGTGTCGCACACTTGGTTAATAAGCACCTTTACACATAATATACAATATATTTCTCAAAACGAGCCCATGAGGTAGGTGCGACATATTAACCACATTTAAAAGATAACGAAACTGAGACATGATCAGAATAACTTATCGAAGTTTTCACAGCTCGTTAAATATTGACGTTCAGGTTCAAACAGAGAGAGCTTGATTCCAGAGCCCATCACGTTATACTAACTCACGTTATACTATACTACTTAGTCCCTAGTTGCCAGCTGGTAAGCAGAATTCTAAGAATCACTCCTCATGACCGTTGAGAACACCTTCCAGTTTGTGTGGAGGTGGAACCTGTGAGGGCAGTGAGATATCACTGCTATGATCATGCTATCTCATAAAAGGGAGAATACTCCTGGGGAGCCTCACTGGTCACACAGCTATTTAAAACCCTCAGATTTTCTCTGGCTGGTAAGCAGAGAAGCCAGAGAGCCAGGAAGCGTGAGAAGGATTTTCCATCTTCCAAGGCTGCCTGATAGGGAACCTGAAGAGATCTAGGGATTGAAAGCTGCCTCTAACCAGCAGCCAGCAACAGAACAAATACCTCAGTCCTAGAACCCCGAGGAACTGAATTCAGTCAGGAACCTGAATGAGCTTGAAGCAAACTGATCACTGAAACCTCCAGACGAGAGCCCAGCCTTGCAACACCTTGATATGCCTTCATAAGACACTTAAGCAAAGAACTCAATGCAGACTTCTCACCTCCAGACAGTAAAACTTTAAAAAGGGTGCTGTCTTAAACCACTAAGGGTATGGTAATTTGTTAGGGGCAAAAGCAGAAAACTAATACCCAACTCCTGGTACCAAACCTTGGGATTCGTTTCCTACTGCTGCACCAAGATTACCACAAACAGAAAAGCTTAAAACAATACTCATTTCTTATCTCATAGTTCTGTAGGTTGGAAGTCTCAGTGGGTATGGCTGGATTCTCTGCTTGGAGTTTTGGGGAAGACTGTAGGGATCGGCTTCCAAGCCCCTTCAAGAGGCTGGCCAAATTCCAGCTCCTTGAAGCTGTCTGACCAAGGAAGATCCTCACTGTCTTGCTTTTTTCACTTCAGATGAGATGATAAATGGTGATTTACAATCTACATTATAATAGCTACATAAAAATAATGCAAATGCCTTTAAGCAGAACATAAATGTTTAATGTAAGGGATTTAGTCTTATATTAAATGAAGGAAGGGAGGAAAAGAATAGAGAAGGGACCAACAATATATTAAAATTTCAACACTAATTCTTGGGTTACAGAGATAATCAGTTTCTCTTATTAAATTGAAAAAAAAAGTTTCTACATTTCCCATTTCATCAGTTTTTCCCAAATCTTAAACCTTCAATCATGTTTTTTTATATTTATTATACAGCTGCCAGTATACTTCCATTAGTATAACAGATATCAAACTTGCATCAAGAATTTAACACATAAGGAAACTACTTACCATAAATATTTTTCTATTACTTTTACACCTTGTAAAGACATACTAAACCATCAAAAATACAGATGTAAAACACAATAAAGAGAAGAAGTTGGGGAAATTGATGCTCAAAGGGTACTATATAATATTGGTTTGAGGTTTTTAAACCTGTGCTTACAAATCTAGGGCTTTCCTTGAGGGAGTGTTTTTAAGTTTGCAACAACCTTACCTTTAAAGGTAAGTCACCTAAAATTACAAAGTGGTAACAACACCTTCTTTGTCCAGAAATATCGCTTCACTGGCAGCTGTTAACACAAAGTGAGAAAAACTTATTCTATGCATACACAAAAGCTCTAATATTAAACTCTAATGATCAGCTCACTAGACCCATGACATCACCTTCCAAATGTGTTCACTGGGGAAGACAGCAACAACATCAGAACGTCGGAAGCAATGAACTCCCGCAAACAGAACTCCTTATACATGTGGGTCATGTTTTATCTCACGAATATACATAACATGTTTTATATCATGTTTTATCTCACGAATATACATAACATTTTATTTTCAGTAACAAAGAGTCCCTTACTGACTCTAAAATCTACTGCTTTACTCAATATTGTTAGCCTACTATACTTACCTTAATGGTTTTCTCCTATAGAAATACCTATAGCTCTTGAGCTTTTACCTACACAAAAATTGGAAATATTCCTATCTAACATCACAGTTCTTTAACCAGATGTTTCAGAAAGCTGATATTTTTTTAATTTATCTTAGAAAGATAATATAGTGCATATACTGTTTACATAACATTTTCTACAGAATGTGGAGCAGCATCCCATAATCAGACACATTCACGTCTCTGCACTAAATGTATGAACAGTCATGCTAAATAGGATAAAAACAAAAGGCTACAAAGAGCCTTACATGAGTTCAAGTTAGGTTTTGCTGCTAAATAAGATATATATCTTATTTTATATTTGGTTTTTAGGAATTTGGTTTTCAGAGCTTTTTGGAGTTCAGATTTCCAGATAAAGGTCTACAAACCTAGAGGTAAAAAAAAAGGGGGGGGGGTTAGACAACCCATTAGAGTCCTTTTTCTCTAGAGAGATATGATAAATTTATCAGAATGATGGCAGGTGCTCTGGCAATGGTACCAAAGGAAAATGCAATGCCACAGAATTAAAGAAATGTGGGAACAGAGATTCTGAACATGCTAAATCTGTACATGATTGTATGGATAATAGGTACCCTATAATAGCACTGTTTAGCACCACAACTCTTAAGAAAACAGATTTTCTTTGTGGAGGACTACTCCCACACTCCCTTTCATCTAGAAGGGAGTGTCCATAGACAAAAAATAGGACATAATACTAAGATCCAGTCTCTTCCAAACATGAGAACATACTCCTCTCCAGGTCCCCTGCAATCTACTTATTAATATGCAAATTAGAGACAACTTCCAAATCCTGGTGATATGTCAACATAGCCATCTTTTGGGTTTCAAAATTTCTATGAGATTCGTAAAATACAAAGCCATCTTAAATGTGGACAAAAGAATATGTGTTTCGACTGATTTCTAGGTCATAACCGAAGGGAAGATTTTGGAAAAACATGATTTTTTTAATCAAAAGTTAAAAAGTAACAAATATGCACATCAAAGCATTAATTATCTAGGCTGTCCTAAAAATTCTTCAAAGAACAAAGCATTTTCAGAATCGTCATTTATCATACAGTAAAGAAATTATAGGCCAAATAATTAGATGAAATTTACTCTAGTCCATGAACATTAATCTTCTTTATATAAAAAGAAAACATGGAATTCTTCAGGTAGAATTTTATGCAAACTTTCAACAATGTTTGGAGAGCCTCCACTGTATGTAAAGAAGTTACATGAAAGCTAGTATTCTTGACTTGTAGAAAATACTACACCTAACTTAAGGAAAAATTCAATAAGTCTACTTTTTTATATTAAACATAAATTAGAGCCATAATTTGTTAACTAAAACAGACCAAAAAGTGAGTAACCACGCAAGAGCTTATATACTCCAATACAAATCCATCAAGCTGCTAATAGAGACTCCTAGCCTGCCTGTTGTTCTCACGTTTAATTTACCACATAGTAACAGCAAAAGGTCTTGGCAAACACAAAAATGTAAACTATCCTGAATACAAACAGAGCCTGTGTCACCATAATATTAAAGAATCAACAGATGGTTGGCATCAGGAGACTGGCACAAATACAAAAAACTAGAAAGACAAGTAAATAAAAAGACAAATGTGTAGAAATTGAACAAGGTATGTCTGAACCTCATTTGCCATATTGAAAAAAATAAACCTCTCATGTTAACACAAAAGTGATCTGGAATCTCTGTCAGGATCTACACATCTGAGGTCTTGGAAATACACAGGCATGGTTAAGGGGTATGTGAATTACAGAACAGAAAAAGCCTGCCAAACTGCCTGAGAACACCGTGTAAGGAGACTACACTTTTTAACAACAAAGAGGAGGGAGGAAGGAAAGACAAAAGAGGAAGGAAGAAGTGGAGAGGGTGAACAACGAGTGGGTAGAGGAGCAAAGGGGAAAAAAGTGAAGCAAGACGAGGAGAAAGAAGAGGTGAGAGGTTCAACTAGCCTCAGACTCAAAGATTCAGCCTACACATTTCAACCAGATTAAGGCTGAGGTTTCTAGAACAATAGGATGTTCTGACTAAAACTGAAAAAAATACATATATCCTTCTATTATTCCACAGTCCAGCATGTGGAGACAGATATTCCAAAGTGCAGTGAAGTCAGGAACCATAGCCTGAGGTATTCAGAGAGCAGTAAGGAGAGGCTCTTAGGCAGCAATAAGGGGCAGGAACGAAGGGGGAAAAGGGTAAGGTCCAAGTAAAGCGATTAGCAAAGGCACAGATAGGTGGCAGGGGGTTAAAGCACTATAAAAGTATAATGAAAGAGTTAAGTGTGAAGCAGGAAATATTGAGGACAAGTATAGAGAGGTTAGCGGTGGGCCAGTTCTTAGGCTCTGTAGGGCACTTGGATGCACTTTGGAAAAAGAGTGTATGTAGCTCACCATCAACCCAGAGTAGACTCTTGGCAGTCCAGACTCTTCCTAATGGAAAAATTTATTAGCTCAGAGTTCTAGGCAGGGTTCAGACTGGGCAGTCAAAAACGGACACTACTAGATTTCGGGCTTTTTCTAGCTTCTCAGTCTCTTTTGCTTATAGGAGAAGGCACAAAGAGTTCTTGTATAGCTCCATCTTGCCGGGTTTCTATCTAGCAGAGGACTATCCTGCACAGCTGCCTCCTACCTCCTCCTGGCCTAAGTTCCCTCCCCTTCCATCAAAGGGGAACTCTACTCCTCTGACAGAAAAGTTTATCTCATGTTCATTAGAAACATACTTCCCTCCAGTCCCACATGTGTTGTGTTGTATTGTTTTGTTTTGTTTTTTAGCTCTGTCCTCAACAGGAAAGCTAAACCATCACCATCTTCCTCATGACAACATATTAAATCACAAGAAGACAGGTATGATGAGAGCCCCAGTTCTCTCAACTGACTGAAAGGTCACAGTTTCCAAACCCTGTGTATGGCTGCTCTTCGTTGAACGTCAGCTATTTACCAATTTCTGGATCCACAGCTAACACGCAGAACGTGACACAACACTCCTGATACAGTCTGACCAGTGCACAGTACAAAAGCACTATTCTCTGCATTGATCTCAACACTCTACTACTTTTATTGCAGCGTAGGTTTTTGATCTAGCTGCTAAGTAATACTTCTAACCAAAATGTCCATATAAATCAAGTAAACCCTTAAAACACATCTGAGTCAATATCAAGTCTGGTATCCCCATCTTAGACTTCAAAAATTGACTTTACATTTAGCCATACTTTATCACATAAGCATTTGGTCTATCATTCTACTTACTAACAGCCTTTGAATATCAACTATATATCTTAAAACACTATCTCTCATACCCACTTGGATGGCTACTACTAAAGAAAACACTAACAAAGGGCACCTGGGTGGCTCAGTGGTTAAGCCTCTGCCTTCAGCTCAGGTCACTATCTCAGGGTCCTGGGATCGAGCTCCGCATTGGGCTCTCTGCTCAGCAGCAAGTCTGCTTCCCCCTCTCTCTCTGCCTGCCTCTCTCCCTACTTGTGATCTCTCTCTCTGTTAAATAAACAAATTAAATCTTTAAAAAAAATTAAAAATAAATAAAAATAAATAAATAAATAAAACACTAACAAGTTTTGGCAAGAACAGAAAAATTGGAACCTTTGTGCAACACTGGTGGGTAAAATGGCACAACCACTGTGGAAAATACTATAGAGGTTCCTTAAAAAGACTAAAATAATAATAATAATAATAAATCCAGTAGTATGATTCAGTAAACTCACTTCTAGGTATATACCCAAAAGAATAGAAAGCAGGATCTCAAAAAAAAAAAAAAAAGGTTTGCACGTCCATGTTCATAACAGCACAATTCACAATAACTAAGTGGAAGTAACCCAAATGTCCATCAACAGATGAATGGATAAACAAAATAGGGTGTACACGCACAATGAAATAAAATTGTTTTAAAAAGTTAGGAAATCCCATCACATGCTACAACATGGATGAATCTTGAAAACATTAAGCAAACTGAAAGAAGGCAGCCACAGAAAGACAAACACTGTATGATTCCACTTACATGAGGTATCTAAAGTAACCAAACTCATAGAAACAGAAAGTAGAATGACAGTTACCAGGGGCTGGGGAGAGGAGGATATAGGAGCTGTTTAATGGGTACAGAGTTTCAGATCTGCAAGTCTCTTCTAGGTTTACATAACCATTCAACATTAAGTATTTGACCTAACTCAAGCTCTATCATACACTACCCGTTTCTAGTGTTTGCCACCTCCCTAACTTAACTACTTCCAAGCAATGTGTCTGGCGTTTCATTCCAAAACTCTGTAATTGAAGAACTTGATCATTTCCAAAATTTACCTTTTCCCCAGTGGGGACTTCTTCACCCTATTCTCCATGACTTCTCAAAAAATAATAAACAGTTTCTTCAAGAACAGCTTTTCTTTCAGCACCAAGTATATTATTTTTTCTGGAACTGCGGAGAGAATCTAATTTAAACAGGTGCTTTTTTACTAGCTCCTCATGCATCTTGGGATATTATCTACATTTTATAAAATGTTTATCCAGATTTGGGGCTATTGTCATTAAAGAAGATTTTCCCAACTGACCAAGTAATCAAAATCAGGAACTCAAAAATCCAACAGTAAAAATTCCATTATTTGAATCAGAAGATTAATATATGAAGTCCATACTAATGATTTTCATCCCAGAACAACAAAACTTGGAAAGTGGGAATAGGAAGTGGAGGTAGTAAAATGTTATCTTTTCTTTGTCTTTACTTGTTAGATGAAAAAGAGATAAATATATAGAATTTAAAATAGGATGTCTGCTTCAAAATCTCAAGAGAAGATTTTAAAAATGAAACATCTGAGTTAACTCCATATGACTGGTCTCAGTTGTCACCGCCTTCCTGACAATAAAGGGTATTATTTCAATATGAAAATAATAGCCAATTAAAATCACAGCCAATGTACCTAATGGTAAAACACATAAAGGTTGACATTAAAATCAGGAATAAGACAAGAGGGGCGCCTGGGTGGCTCAGTGGTTTGGGCTGCTGCCTTTGGCTCGGGTCATGATCTCAGGGTCCTGGGATCGAGCCCCGCATCGGGCTCCCTGCTCCGCAGGAAGCCTGCTTCCCTCTCTCTCTCTCTCTGCCTGCCTCTCTGCCTACTTGTGATCTCCGTCTTTCAAATAAATAAATAAAATCTTTAAAAAAAAAAAAAAAGGAATAAGACAAGATTTCTTATCACACCACCATTAGTTAACACTCTTCCGAAAATGTCTTCCTTATTCTTGTCCAATACTGAAGCATCTGTAGGTACATCTGAGAAAGCTAGTCCCTGGCTATAGGTTTCTATGTCTTTCTGAAGCAAAAGAGCCTCCAGGCCTACTGCCTAAGGCCTGAGACGAGAGGCAATGGCAGTGTCTTGTAAGGAAGAGGAAGAAGGCTGCTCCTGCCATAAGTGTGGCCTATGGGGCAGGCAGCAGAATCATCTGCCTTGCTCTCAGGCAGCAGGTCACAACATGGGACTGTGGATGGGCTCTCTTCTAGCAGGCAGTGGATGGACAGTGCTCTTTGCCTATGGTGATGTCAAGAGGCACCCCCCTGAAGAACTGATGGGGATATCTGAAGGGGACTGTGTGGCCAAATCAGGTGACTGAAGGAATGTGGCCAAACCTTCTGCATCTCCCTATTAATCAACCCAGGACCCTGGCTCAGGCCACCCTGGAAGTCAAAGCCTGTGTCACACAAACACAGAAAACAGATTGAAACAAAGATAGGGAAAGCTTTCAGCTTGCATGCCAATTCCAGCTGCTCCACAGTACCTTCCTGGAGTGCTGTGCTGACGATGATCTGGAGAGAAGGCAGCCAGGTTGCCTTCACCAGACACAGAATTAGAAATATAGGTCAGGGGTTTCTTCCCCAACCAGTGTCGGTCAGTCCCAACACTTCAAATAACTCAGGGACAACCCTGAAGCCATAGGTTTCAATTGTGCCCAGGAGGCCAAGCAACTAAGAAGATTGAGCATGGTTTCTCAGGGCCAGGCCAAGTTGGAATGGGACTCGCCACAGTGTCTATGAGAAAACTGGCCAAACAGAAAGACTGAGCCAGAGTTAAATGTCAAAGGAAATATGCTGGAAAATGATTAATCTAAGGGCAAGGGGAAAGTGTAATGTGGACAAAGCAATGAAATTAGTGGCAGATTCAGTAAAAAGCAATAAACAAGGAGCAAAGCACAAATGGGTGAGCATTTTGGTAGCTACTTCTTAAACAAAAAAATGCTTCCAGGTATTTCTTTTTTATAGGGAATAGCTGTTTAAACAGTAGGTACCATGTTGGACTGGATAAGTAATTTAAGTAAAGTTATTTCTAAAGCATTTTTATGAAGCTATAAAACCATCAATATTTCAAGAGTATACAGTTCACTCTGCTATGATGTTTGCTCAGAAAGTATCAGTTGGGTTCCAGTGTGACTACAGAAAAATTTCAGCATAACACAAATTTTGCAACTGCTTGTGCAAATTTTGTCTCCCAGAAACACTAAGTGGATGAAGAAAACTGCACCTAGTTGAACTGAGCCGCAAAGAAATACACAAAACACATCCACCTCAAATATCTACCACCTACCTCAGTTTACCATCTGTGTTATAAGACATACCCACCCATTTGGGGTTTTACAACCTTCCATCCAATTTCAGATAATCCTCCCTCCACCACATCTTCAAAACTCACAAGTTGCAACCCTCCTGACATATACTTCCACAAACATAGTTCAGGTCTTTTTAAAAGCAAAATGACATATTTATAATAGTATTTACATATTGCATAACCATTTAATATGTGTAAAACTACTACTGTTTTTACTAGATTCTTATATTTTATTTCATATGTCACTGGAGAATTTTTTCACATCATGTCCCTAACCCCATTTTTCCCATAAATCTCATAGATTTTACTAAGCAATTTTGCACAGCACACTGAATTCTGGGAACACACATATCACATTATAGCAGGCCTGACTATATAGCCAAATAGCTAAAGAGAAACAAGATCCAAAAACATAAAGACCCTACAGAGTAAAAAAGTTGAAAAACAAAACAAAACAAAACAAAACACAAAAACCAACCATGAAATAAATCCCAGGTCTGATGTATATTTCAGGAAAAAATTAAAATTTTATAAGCTTTATTTAGTGGAGATAAATCTGATGAAGAATCCAAGTATTCTACTTATAACAAGTCTTCGGAATCCCCAGGACACAAAGGAATGCGTGTCAAATTTTAGAAAAATAAAAACCACCTTCATTCTCTATTGCTATAGGAACTAGGATGTATGCTGTTTTATGTAACTTAAGTAAAATACTGGAGAGAAATTTATAATGTCATATAGAATCAGCCAAATCCACAGGAATCCTTAAAAACAAAACAAACTCTTACACGGCATTCATTTTAAGACTCAAAAGAGTTGTGTCATTGAGACTCATCCAGAAAAGCCTCATCTGAGAAGTAACACATATAATTTATTATAAATGAAAAATATTATATAAGAAGCATAAAGACTTGCTTGCTGGAAATGACTCCAATCCTAACTGAGACAAGGTAGGTTCCACGAATCAGAATTCAGAATCGTAAGCTTAATAAATAAAAGAGCATGAGGTGAGTTCACCTATATTTTTATAGCACCAAATAAACAGAAGACTCTGTTCTTGAAACACAAATGACCTTTACAAATAGCAAACAGTATTCTCCCCCAAACACCCATATTTCTGATCGTGGCTTCTTTCATGTGCCACATCATTCAAGTTGGAATTGCCAGTAAACTAATCAAGTTAACATTTGTTTAGCTTAGCAGACATTTATGCGGCCAGCTGCTGTGATAACCATATTCTGTTCCTGGGATAACTTTCCAATTTAGCAATTCAGTTGTTTTTCCACTCCTGGTACCAAAGTTAATTCCAGGCTGTCTGAATTATTTCAATTAAAATGGCCTTATCTTTATACAAACTTCATGTTTAATGCCCAAGAAATCATAAAATGTGGTATGTACGGATCTCTGGCCACATGACAAGACACAGTATAAAATAAGGAAATAGTCTTTAAATATTTTTAAAAAACTGACAACTTTGCTTTCAGATCAGATGTCAGTGAAGTCACCCAGGTAAATCTGAAATCTCAAATAAATATTACCTATTTTCAATAATTATATTTATATTATTGTATCATGTTATATTAAGCCATATTATATTATATTATTATTATTTATAATTCCCATAATGGTAACTAAACATTCCATAGAGAGTAGTATAATTTTTTTCAGCAAAAGTAACTTGATTTTTGAGCAGCTAACATCTACAAAACTTTATTTCTGTACTTTACTGTATCTATGACTCTGTATGAAACAAATTCATTGAAGTCACTTCTTGATTTAAAAAGCAGTCTGTGGGGCGCCTGGGTAACTCAGTCGGTTAAGTGTCTGCTTTCAGCTCAGATTATGATCTCAGAGTCCTGGGATCTAGCCCTGCGTCAGGCTCCCTGCTTGTCTCTCTCGCTCTGCCCCACCACTCATGCTCTCTCTGTGTCAAAATATTTCCCAAAAAACCCTTATTTTTTCATTAAAAAAAATAAGTTGATCAAAAAAGGAGCAAAAGTAATTCAATGGAAAAGAATGATACTCTTTTCAACAAATGGTGCTGGAACAACTGGACATACACTCAAGAAAAATAGACATAGACTTTGTACCTTCCAGAAAAATTATTTTTTGAAATGAATTACAGGCTAAATATAAAAGCAAAACTATAAAGCTCCTAGAAGATAACATAGGAGAAAACCTAAGTGACCTTGGGTTTGGTGATGGCTTTCTTAAATACAATACAAAAAGTATCAACCCATGAAAGGAAATTCTGAGTAAAGTTCATTACAATTTTTTAAAAACTCCCACACTGAAAAGATACTGTGAAGAAAATTAAAAAATAAACTATGGATTGGGAGAAATTCTTTGCTGGTATATAAAAGATATAAAGAATTCTTAAAACTTTAACAATAAGAAACAAAATGAGCAAAAGATTCAATGGATGTCTTACCTAAGAAGATGTACAATTTGCAAATAAGCATATGAAAAAATAATCAACATCATATGTCATTAGGGAATTGAAAATTAAGACACCAATGAGATAGGACTACATATTGGCCAAAATCCAAAACATTGACAATATCAAATGCTGGGAGGATGTGGAGCAACAGGAACTCTCACTCATTGCTGAAAGCAATGCAAAATGGTACACCTACTTTAGAAAACAGTTTGGAAGCTTTTAAACAAACTAAATATATTCATCATACAATCAGGAATCATGCTACCAGGTGTTTACTCAAATGAGTCAAAAATTTATGTCCACACAAAAATCTGCACACAAATATTTATAGCAATTTTATTTATAATTGCAAAAATTTGGAAGCAACCTAAGAAGTTGCTTTGAGAGGTAAATGGATAAACAAACTGTGGCTCATTTATACAATGGAATACTATTCAGTAATAAAAATAAATGAGCTATCAAGCCACAGAAAGAAATGAAGGAAGCCTAAAATTCACATTATCAAATGAAGGAAGCCAGTCTGAAAAGGCTACTTACCATATTATTCCAACTGTATGACATTCTGGAAAAAGCAAAACTCTGGATACAACAAAACTATTATGACTGAGTGAAGGAAGAGAGGGATGAATAAGCAGAACATGGAGGATTTTTAGAGCAATGCCACTATTCTATATGACACTGTAATGGTGGACACATCAGTATAGATTTGTCAAAACACAAAGAATCTACAATACAAAGATATACATCTTTTTCAGAACACTTATTAAATGTTTAAAGCAAAGAAATCAAATTTAAACTACAGAGCTTAATAATAATGTATGAATATTCGTTCATCAACTGTAACAAATGAACCACACTAATGCAAGATGTGAATAATAACTATGTGTGTGGCAGGGCAAGGGAAACTACATAAGAACTCTCTGTACTTTCCTGACCATTTCACTGTAATCTAAAACTTCCTTAAAAAGTAAGGTCTATTATTTAAACACACACATACACACACACAAAGAAAAAGAAATAAGCTGAAGCTAAGATCAAGCACCAAATGTATATCCTAAAGTAAAGGATACACAAACTAAAATAGTAAGATTTTCTTCAAGAATATGACCTTTGCTGCTATCCAATTCTGTCCTGAACTAAGCCCCAAGGAGGAACTCAGGTTACTCCTGACATGATCTACACCAGTACTATCCAACAGACATATACTATAAGCCACATATACAATTTTAATAGTAGTCACATTGAATAACAATATAAGATTAAATTAATTGCAATAATATATTATTTAACCTAAAATTTCACAATATTATTTCAACATGTAATCAACATAAAAGTCATTAATAAGACATTTTTCATTGAAACTCGTTGGAATCTGGGTGTATTTTACACTTACAGCACACCACATAACAATTTGTATACTATATTTTAAATCAGAAATACTTAATCTCCATTTAGATTTCATAAAATTTATAATTTAAAAAAGTTCATGAAATTGTTTGAAAGATACTTAAAATTTTCCCATTAATGAAATTATATGTGCACATCCACACTGACAAAACTGGTTCAACATTTTTATAAGAATTGATTTGACTATGAAGAAAATGCATATCAGTTTCAAAACTACATCTATCCAAGTTATGTAAATTAATTTTCTTTTATATCAACAAAGTATTCATTAAATTGAATTCAGAGAGACTATACAAATGGGAAAGTCTACATTTATCATTATTAACAAACCATTCATCAGATTTTTCTTGTACTTTTTTACAGAAACTCTACTTAACAGAGTATAATTAAAATGATCTATATAATTATCCATTTTTAAGACACATAAAGACACTGTTATTGCTCTGTATTGAAATTTTCAATTTCAACAACCAGTTAGGTAATAAAAATGCTTTTCTTTTCCTTGGAGCTTCGAATTTAGCTCACTTATATGCAGTGTGATATTGGTGAGAAAACGTAAATCACAATGAAATTATTCTTTGTCTTTGATTATTGAGTATATGTCAACTCTTCTTTTTTCAAGAGTTAGAAGTACAGTCATCTTTGTAAAACTCTTCCATAACTCAACAACTGAGTACTGGCAAAGAGCACAAAATCATTAAATTGATTGTCCTCTATTGTTTTTAATAATTCCAAACTGGCAATGATTAAAATCATTTGCACATAAATCAATGAACTTAGTAACTGAATCCATAATACTTTTCATACACTCTATTTCAGAAAACTGAATGCGAGTATTTTCAGTAGGTATCATATAGTAGAATTAGGTTATATGGGAAACATCTTTTTAAAAAATTCCATAAATCTTGATATTTTGATCTATCATACCTGAAGTACCATCCCCCATGAAAAACTAACAACATAAACATTTTTTTAAAAATCTATACCCCAAGTTCATTTATTTAGGTAGGCCACATATTGATAGTTCTTTGTAAATTTGGAAATCCTTTGAAACAAACTATGTGGAAGTATGAACTGGGTGGTACCTCATGTCATATGACTCATCTAAAACCAAAGAAAAATATGTGCAATTTTTCAAACTTTGGCTCAATTTGATGTTTATTGTCAGAATGACCATGTATTCTACAAGCAATTCCTCGAGCTTTCACTGCTAGGCTTTTCCTTTCAATTTTCCCAAAAAATCTGATAACTGAAATAATTTCTCCTATAATCTCCCCAACTGAAAATGTTTTTCTTTTTCCTGAGAGTGAGAATAAAGGTGGCCAGAATTATACTCTGCCAACTGCTGAAATCAAACATGTTTTTATCATACATTTAAATCTGATTTCTGGCAACCAATTTCATAAGTTCTTTTTCTAATATTGAGAAGAAACTTATCAAATTCACTCTGTATTTGCTGAAAAAACTTCTTCGTATAGTCATCCTCACTATCTTTGTTTCTTTTTTTAATAAGAAAACAGCTTTTTTTACTCAATCACAGAAAATAAAACTGTCATTATTGTGAAATTTGTGGCATATGTTCTCCCATTCTTGTTCTATCTTTTCGTGTTCTAGTTTCTACATCTCTACTCAATTTTGCATCAGTTGTGTATTTCATATGCTTAAATATTTTTCTGTACATTTTTACACTAGAAAGCTAATGATATAGTAACTAAACCACTGTAATGTCTATAAATACGTATAAAATACATACACCACATAACGTACAACAAATAGTTCCATAAAGTTACCAATCAAAAAAGTACTGCAAACTCATACTGTTTACATAAAATATTAAAATAAACACATTAAAATGTTGCATGGGTGAGTAAAATATAATCATTTGATTTAGTTTCAGAAAACCATTTGAATTATTCTACTGACACCAAATAAATTGGTGCTATCTTTCTATAAAATATTAAAAAACAATGCACAGGCCTGACACACACCCACAGTACGATGATATCTCACATGATGCAACAAAAAAGTAAAATGCAGTCTTACCAAAAAATAAAGCATTGCTTAACTGAAAAGCATTTTACACTGCTTTAGTTTTTTAAGTTAAATTTTAATTATTTAAAAGTAAATAAAATTAAAAATTCAGTTTATCAGTTATACTAGCCAGATATCAAGTGCTCACAGTCCCATCCATGTAGCCAGTTACTATCATACTGGACAGTGGAGGTCTGTACAATTAAGGTTAAATAAGGTGCTTTTAAAGTGTTATTTTAGAATATTTATTATTAAATATATATTACATTTACATATATTATAAAATTATGTATTATTAAAGTGTTATTTTAGAAGATCTTTTAAAATTTTTTAATGTCAATACATACTCAGGTTGTCTCCCTTGGCCCTCATCCTTTTAGCTCTCAGTACAAAGAAACAATAGTATTAACTATTAACTATTACAGGGTTAGGAGGTAACAAATACCAGTTACTCTAATGCTCTAGCACTGTACTTTCTTCAAACTGATTTTCTCTTATTTTTCTAAATGCCTTCTTTTTCTATCATGCAGCCAGAAATCTAAAAACACAGGAAATGTGACTGCCACTGATTTCATGTAATTTCTTTATTTTTACTTATGCAATAAAAAACCAAAACATATTAACAAGTCCCAATAAAATCCCCAGGACTGCTACAGGTTCTACTTCCAAAAAATGCATATATTCATTGCTCAGAGATCTTTCTAAGGATCTGAAATATTTTCCCTGAAACTAGTCCTAAGAAGTTGATGGAACATTCACTATAAGGACTTAAAGTGTTCAGTAAATTATTTAGAGAAATAAGGCTCTTTAAAATGTAATTTTATATAAGATACTGATGGGTACAAAAATATTAAAAAATGATTGTTAATAGGTACACGGCTTCTTTTTGGGGTGATGAAAATATTCTAAAATCAAATAGTGCTGATGACTCTACATTCTATCAACATACTTTAAACTACCGGATTATATATTTTAAATGGTGACTTTTATGATATGTGAATTATATCTCAATAAAGCTGTTATATAAAAGCATTCACAAATGCCTCCTACATTTTATATGTAAACTATTAGTGAAGAAGACAAGGCTTTCTCAGTAATCACATCTCAGATGTCCAATATTCGCTGCTGCATATGTTGAAATAAAACAGACATAAAAAATTCATGTAATTCCTACTACTATTACATATGTATGGAAATGCACACAAAATGATTTATAAGAGAAGACACAGAAAAAGACACAAAAAAGAAAATGTGGGACTTTAACTGCATGTATATTGCTCTAATTTTTTATATCATGTAGTCACATGTGACTTGTGTAATGAATAATAAATGTTTTGAAAACATAATAATCTGGTTGATACATGCATTTCTCTTCATTTACACTATCCCTCCCTTCCTGTACACTTTCTACTTGAAATACTTGCCCTAAAATCTAGAATTATACTTTTAACCTGATTACCAAAGACTCTAAAGTCCTAATAACCAAAGACTTTAAATTAGTATACTTTCTATGCTCCCCAATCAAAACACTTAGAGAGGGTGGGTGCCTGGGTGGGTCAGTTGGGTGAAAACTGCCTTCTGCCTAGGCCATGATCCTGAAATCCCAGGATGGAGTCCTGTATCAGGCTCCCTGCTCAGCAGGGAGTCTGCTTCTCCCTCTGACCCTCCCCCCTCTTCTGCTCTCTCTCTCTCTCTCATTCCCTCTCAAATAAATAAAATCTTTTTTAAAAAATTAGAGAATATAGAAATAGTGGAAAATACACATACTGCACTCCTTACCAGATATTGAGCTCTACCTTCTCTGTCAGGTATTTTTGGTATCTCTTGGTAAACCCACCAAACCCATCATCTGGAACAGAATAAGCATTGAGACAGAGTTATTGAGTGAACCAGTAACATCACTCTCATGGGGAGTAGAGAATCTATCCACCCTCCTTCCTCAAAGAACACTAAACTTGTTCCAATATCCACCCTCACCTATAAAGTCTATCAAAAAGCTAACCTACAACAGCTCCAGGTTATATCTGACTGGGTAAGAGCATTTGTGCCAATTCAAGAATGGGCATGTGACATGTTAGGAAGAAGGTTCTTGAAAAGGTGTTCTTGCTTCTTTTTTTTTTTTTTTTTGATTCACAGACCTGTACCCCTGGGGATAAAAATATATGTTTATAAAAAATAAAAAATTAATTAAAAAAAAAAAAAAAGGTGTTCTTGCTTCTTATGGACGCTATCTCGTCTGAAACCTGCTTGGTACCTGCCATCAGCTTGAGAATTAAGCCACTATGAAGGTCCGCAAAGTAGAGAGCCAAGAGGTAGAAAGAACTTGGGTAACATCAGTAAGCTAATTAATCAACCATCCCCGAAGCCTGTTTAATTATTGAAATTCCTCTTATTTGAGGAAATGCCTTCATTATATTCAAATAAGTTGGAGTAGCTGTTGTTTACAGCCAAATGTATCCATTTGGTGCTCTAAGTTGATCAGAATCACAAATACGGTGAAAATACTCCAATACAGATAATGAGTTGTTTTTGTTTTGTTTTGTTTTTTTAACCAAACTACTCTGCCTAGATTCCGAATATTATTCTAATCATACTTCAGGTTTGGCTGAATGACCATAAGTTGTTTGAGAAACTCAGGTAGGAATCAGCTTGTGAAGGGCAGACAAAAGACAACCACAAGGGACACCTGGATGGCTCAGTCGGTTAAGCCGCTGCCTTCAGCTCAGGTCATGATCCCAGGGTCCTAGGACTGAGTCCCGCATCGGGCTCCTTGTCCAGCAGGGAGCCTACTTTCTCTCTCTGCCTCTGCCTGCGACTCTGCCTGCTTGTGCTCTCTCTCTGACAATTTAAAAAAATAAAATAAAATAAGACAACCACAAAACAAACTTCCAGAAGTAGAATTTCCAAAAGACATGTAACATTCAATTGTTTTGCTTTATCCCTTATTAGAGGACTAGTGTCAGGAGGGATGCACTATAACATTTGTTTTAGGATTCCAGCATTCTACAAGGCTTCCTAGGTGGTATCCTCCCACTAATGTCTATACTAAGTGGTTCCATTTGGAACCTAAAACAAAATGTTATCGTCCACAAAAGAAAAACATTTGGTAAAGAGACTTCTTTGTTCCAAGCACCTAAAAGGACTTCTATAAACATTAAAGAAAAATAAAAGATTTTAAAAGATTGAAAACATTTTTTCCAAAAACTGAAACACATTGGAAAGCTGGGGCTGAATCAAGTTCCCAAACATCAGAACAGCTGTAATCACAAAATAACTGCAAAGAAAGAAAAAAACATCTAAACAGAAAGTCCAGTTTAATATCCAACCAATCAGCTCCTTTAAAAACCATATTTTGGTCAAATCATCATCTTCACAAAAAATAAAAATATGTACAAAATAAAAATATCTACAACACAGTAAAAGACCAGAGAAATAAAGAAGTTTCTTCTTTTTTAACCTTTAAGTTACATCTTTTCTAAGACTGCCAATGGTAAAATTGTGTATACATTAATTCAATATATTTCTGAATATCGATGTTAGCCAAAATTATTGTGGTAATCATTTTGCATTCTATAAAAATATCAAATCATTATGCCATACACCTCAACCTAGTATAAAGTTATATATCAATTATACCTCAATAAAAAATATTTATGGAATGTGAATGATTTATTCAATATTTTTAAATGACTTTAACTTTTACTCAATAATACTAATGTCCTAGATCTGTGCTAAGACCTAAGGGGTACAGATTAATAAGACAATGCCAGGTCTTCCAAAGTTTACAATGTAGTAATCTCCCCATCCCCCACACCCTCACTCTCACTCTCCACATGCCTGATCTCACATCCGTCACCACCTTCCATCCATATGGTTCAGGCTAAAACACTCAAAAGTCATTCTGAATTCTTCCCTTTCAACACACAATCAATCAGCAAGCCTTATCAGTGTTAGTTACCTCCAACAACATATCCCAGAAGCCTATCACCTCTCACCAACTCCGACTGCTAAGATCCAGGTCCCTGCCGCCAGCAAATCACTCCTGGACCACAGTCACAGACCCAGTGTCCCTGCTCCACTCTTGCCTCGCCCTCCTGGAGCCTGTTCACCACCCAGCAGACACAGTATTCCTCTAAGGGCATGAAAAGGACCACATCATTCTCCTGGTCCAGTCCTTCAGCTACTGGAATAAAACTTGTGATCTGACCCATACCTTCCTCTCAAACCCGATGCCCTACATGGGGCCCCTCATGCACTAACCACTAGCCATGCTGGCTTTGTTTCTGGTCTTGAAACAGCCCAAATTTATTGCCATCTCTGCTCCTCCCCCAGGCTGCTGATCTAGGTATTCTTCATACAGCTGTGTTCTCAGTGTTTAGGTCTCCTCACAACTCGTCAGCCCTGCTAGAGTGAGAAACTAGACATTCATGTGCTGGGCATTTTAGCTCACTGTTCTGTTCTACTTATTAAAGTAAACTTTTTCTCTCTCTCTGCCTGCCTCTCTGCCTACTTGTGATTTCTCTCTGTCAAATAAATAAATAAAATCTTCAAAAAAAATAAAAATAAAAAAATAAAAAAAATAAAGTAAACTTTTTGTTGAAATGTGACATAATTACCAAAAAAATGCAGAAACGTTAAGTGTATAGATAAACGAATCTCTCAAAGGAAACACACCAACGTAACTAGCAGACAGATCAAGAAACAGCACCCAGAAGACCTTCCGGATACTGCTCCAAAGTCACTATCCTCACAATGAGGTAACAGCAATCTTGATTTATAATTTCATAGATTAGCCTTACCTTTTTTTGAAATTTATATAAACAAAATCATGTAGACTCTTTGTCTCCAGCTTCTTTCACGCAATGTTATGTTTTTGAGACTCATCCATGTTGTTTAAGCACAGTAAACCTTTACAATACACTGCATTTGACTATTTATTGACAGGTGGACATTTGGGTTATTTCCAGTTTGGGACAACCTCTCATCATGCTGCCAGGAAAATTCCTGTACATGGCTTCTAGTAAATATATGAACATATTTCTACTGGGAATACACTTAATAGAATTGCCACATTGTATCATATTCAGCTCTAGTAATACCACTAGTTTTCCAAAGTGATCGTATTGATTTAAAAAACCCAGAACCTTGGGGCGCCTGGGTGGCTCAGTGGGTAAGGCCTCTGCCTTCAGCTCAGGTCATGATCCCAGGGTCCTGGGATCAAGTCCCACATTGGGCTCTCTGCTCAGCAGGGAGCCTGCTTCCCCCTCTCTCTGCCTGCCTCTCTGCCTACTTGTGATCTCTGTCTGTCAAATAAATAAATAAAATCTTTAAAATAAATAAACCAGAATACTGTAAATGAGCTTCAGATAATCCTTGCAAATATTTGACATGATCTGTCTTTTTAATTTTAGTCCTTCTGGTGAATATATCATGGCATCTCATTATGCTTTTAGATTGCATTTCCTAGATGGCTAATGAAGCTGACCATCACTTCATGTTTATTGGCCATTTGGATAACTTATTATGTGAAGTACCTATTCAAGTGTTTGCCCATTTTTAATTTTTTTAAAATCAAATTGTAGTTCTTAATATATTCAGGATACAAATTCTTTTTCAGGCATATGCATTATAAATTTCTCCCCCTTTATCATTTGCTTTTTCATTCTCTTTACCACATGTTCTGATCAAGAGTTCTTAATTTCACTGCTCTCCAATGTGTCATTTTCCCCTTTACAGTGTTTATTGTTAATTTAAGAAACCTCCACCTACCCTAAGATCATAAAGGCATTCTTCTACATTTTCTTCCAAAGGTTGATTGTTTTTACCTTACAGGTTCGCATTTATAATCACATTAAATTGATTTTTCATATAAAACATGAGTTAGGGGATAACTCTTTTTCCATAAGGATATCATTCTGACCCCACACTGTTATTGAAAATTCCATCCTTTCCCTACCGTATTGATAACATCTTTGTGAAAACCAATGTCTACTTGTCTTATCCTTGTGCCAACACTACAGTATTAAACTAGAATGCCTTTATATTAAGTCTTGATATCTAATAGTGTAAGTCCTCCAATTTTGATCTTTCACTTCAAGGCTGCTTTGGTAATTCATATCCCTTTGGATTTTCACATCAATTTTACAAACGGTTTCCACCAAAACAACCAACCAAACAACAAAACTTGTTAGAATTTTTAATGGGACTGCATCTTTTGAAGTCTACTGACTTATGCTTTATGTATATGGTTAATTGTGGTAAACATTCCATGGGCATTTGATCAACTGTCATAGGATAGTATTCTATGTATGTCAGTTAGGGCATGTCTATTAATTACATTGACCAGATTACTTCTTTGCCTTTCCAGTTTTATCTTCTTACTTATTCTCTTAGCAGTTGAGTCAGATATGTTTAAGTCTCCCATTAGGATTGTGTTTGTCTATGTCTTTTGCTAGTTCTTTCAGTTTTTGCTTTCCCATTTGATTATATATATGTTATATATATTATATACATATAACACATATACATACATATATATATATATATATATATATATATATATATATATATATCTTTTAGTATACTAACCCTCTTCGTTTCTAGTAATGTTCACTTCCTTAAAGTCTACTTGTCAAATACTAGTGAAGTTACATCTGATTTCTTTTCATACGCATGATATATCTTTTTTCATGTTTTTATTTCCAAGCTTTCTGTGTCTTTATATTTTAAAGTTGTCCATTAAGGAATATCACATTGGTTTTTCCATTCAATCCATTAATCATTATTAATTCTCTTAATTGAAGTATTTAGTCCATTTAAATTTAACATAATTATTGATCTAGTTGGATTGATAGCTACCATATTAGTATTTACTTTCTATATGACCCAATTGTTTCTTTTTTCTCACTACTTGCCTGATTTCTGCATTAAGAGAATTCTTTTATTATCCAATTTTTTCCTTTAATTTACTTGTTAGTTAAATAATCTTTTACTATTATTTTAGAAAATTTAGTTAACTCTACTTGATGATGCCAGAACTTTGTAACTCTTAAATTCCGTTTCCCTTTGCCTTTCAATTTTTTTTCTTATCATTATATAAACTGTACATATTTTTAAACCCCTAAAATATTATAATTGTTTAGTATCACCAACATTTATATTTATTCACCCAAATATTTACCCTCTGTTGCTATTTACTCTATTCTGCATTTCTATGCTTCCATTGGAATTCATTTTCTAGGATTTCTTTGGTGTGGCTAAGTTGGGTTTTGCCTATCTGAATACATCTTTATTTGCCTTTAATTTTTTGACAAAAACTACTTATTAAGAAAATCAAATTTGGAAATCAAAACTACTTATTAAGCAAATCAAATTTGGAAGGTCTTAAGTTTATGAAGGAAAAAGCTTCAAATCCTTTATAATATACATTAGCTTTACTCTAACAGAGAAATTTATACACACTTTTAAGATTTAGAGCTATTTTCTTTCCTTTTCCATGAAAGAAAAACACAATTTAAAAATAAACAGGAAGAAATTTACAACAGAAAATGTCAATTCTAAAAAATCTTACACAATTTGGATGATTCTTCATCAAGTGGCAGAACTCGTCATCATTAGAAAAAAATTTATTTTAAAGGTACCATGATAAATTTAATTAGGCATGTTCAAAGACAAGTCATGTTGTCTAAATACCCACTTAATGCCACTTCTTTTCAAATTTGCAGTTGCCCATCCTCTCTCCCTTTTTTTAACATTAAATACTCGAACAACTCAAAATTAGCCTTTCCCTGTTTACTATAATTCCATTTCATTGGATTTATTTTAATTTAGCAAAGTGATAATGTATAGGTATATACATTATATAGGATAGGATATAGGGTATAGGATATAGGGTGATAATGCCAAATGTCCATATTTATATAGAGACATAGAATATGTTCCTAGCCCTTTGGAGAAAAGTAGAAGTCAAGGATTTTTAAGCACAAGGATGAACACTCTCTAGATTTCAGGAGAGCAAACAGAGAAAATTTTCTTCTTTCCCACAGCGCATGATATGTTATTTCCACACCAATGCATTCACATTTTTGAGACAAAAAAGGATAACAAGTAACTTGGATCAGAAATGGATAGACACTTTTTCCCGTTATATTTTGCTCAAGATAGTTTCCCATAAGTAAAGAGTCATATCATAAAGAGAAGAAAAACATTTTTAAAAAATCATTAAAACAAAGCAATCAAACACAAAAGCAAAAAATACAGAAGGTGGTAACTTCCTCTCAGAAAATATAAAATTTTGAGTAATAAAAGGAAGGCTGGAATCTATTAGTATTCTGTTAACCCACTTCCGGTCTTCCTATTTAGTATTTCTCGTTCTTCCACATCATCACCATTTTCACCTCCTTCTCCCTTTATCCTCATCCCCTTCATCATCAATATGTTACAAGTTTTATTTATTATTATGAAAATCAGCTTCTTCTCCTTCCCTTCCTCTATCATCCATATAAGAAGTTAAACTGTCCTTTAATAATTGTCCTTTAATCTGACCAAATAGCACTTTTTATGAAGTCTCCTAATTCACCTGCTCCTGCATCCAAATCACTGGTGAACAAGGTGAAGAAAGTTGAAGATTTTTCATGGTACCTCTTCAAAAAAACTTTATTTTGTATCTGACATGAATATTTCATCAAGTACTTCCTAGATTCCCATTTGATCTCAGTCAACACTGAAAATGGATCCCCACTCTTACTGAGATTAATGTATTTTAAAGTAAAGATTTTCAGCAAAATTTTTTTTAAAAATTATGATTCAAAATCTTCAAATTCTGTCACTTCAGTTTTCAGAAATAGTTCAGTATCTCTTCCTTCTTCTCCCTGAGCAAGGTAGTCATTTGCACACAGTTGACACACATTACCCCAAAATTTGGGATTTGGGAAATCAGTTATGGCCTCTTGTTAACTGTCTGCAAAGTTTGTTACACTTTTGTTTTACTTTGAAAGTTTTCTCACTGGTTTGTTTATAAAGTCTATTTCAATTTACACATCTGTGTATATAAATGCCTCCTATTGTTTTTTCCCTCTCTTCAGTGAGTCTAGAGTGGCAAATTTTTCCCCTGGCCAGGAGTTGGAAGTGGTCTTGGGTTGCTCATTTGAAGAGAGGGTAAAGACTTAAGGTTAGGACTAATGGTGTGAGAGAAATCCAAAATACCAGTCACATAGGGAGATGTTTATATTTGAAGATGCTCAAATAACTATGCCTTCACTTTTTAATATTTTTGCTGGGTATATAATTCTAGATTGGCAACTATTTTCTATCACCCTAAAGATATTATATAGTTGTTGATCATATTTATCATCATACTATCTTTTCTGTCAAAAATCACCTTTTGGTTTATTTATTGGTGTTTCGAAGGTAAGTTCTCTGTCTCTCTCTCTCTCTTTTTTTTTCCTGGCTGCCTTTAAGATTGCCTTAGTTTTCAACAGTTTTACTAAGATACATCTGGGTAGATTGTTTTTTGTTTTTGCTTTTTTTCTCTGATGCTGCTTAAGACTAACAGAGCTTCTTCAGATAAGGTTTTTAAAGAGTTCTGGAAAATTCTCAGCCGTTATCTCATCAAATTTGCTTCTGTCCCATTTTCTTCCTATTGCCCTTCAAATGCTAAAAAGTTGTAACATTACAGATATATTAGATATGTTCACTGTCTCATGTATTTATTTTTAGTCCCTGTGCTTCATTTTCATTATTTTCTATTGACTTTTTTTTCTCATTAAACCTATCATTTGCTCTGTCATATCTAATATCTAATTCAAATACTGAGTTCTCAGCTTCAGTTATTATATTTTTTCTCTCTTAGAATGTCCACTTGACATCTATACATCTTAATTTTTTTGGCAAAATTCCCCATCTCATTATTTCATCTGTTTCATCTTTCCTTCATTTGCTAGAACATATCAGTCATGATCATTTTGAAGGCCTCATTTGCTAATTCTAATCAATATCTGTATACAATATCTGAAATGTGTTAAGTCAGTTTCCATGGTCCAGCTTTTCTTTCAGATTTAGTCATATGATCCTATCTCTTAGCATCAAGTCATTTTTTTTAAAAGATTTATTTATTTTAGACAGAGAAAGAGAGAGCAGGGCGAGAGGCAAAGGGAGGGGGAGAGAATCTCAAGCAGACTGTGCTGAGCATGGAGCCCAACGCAGGGCTCAATCTCATGACCTCAGGTCATGACCTGAGCTGAAACCAAGAGTCAGATTGGGCTCACGGGTGCCTAAGCCACCCAGGCACCCCTCTTAGCACTGAGTCATTTTTAATTAAGTGCTGGATGCTGTACATTAAGAAAATTTGGAGAATCCAGGTAATATGTTTCTCCAGAGTAGGTCTACTCTGACTTCTGCCAGGCAGAGTAAAAAGCATTCATCACAAACTAATTAGGGAGTGAGCTCACTGGAGGCTGGGTTGCAGGTGTGGCGGGCTTTAGCCATTCTCAGTCAAGGACATTCCTACAACACAGAACTGCAGTGCTTCCAACTGAAAGCGCTGTGCAGAGAGCCCCTCCTCAGCAACATGAGACTGTAGGACACTCCACTTCTTGGAGGGCGAGAATTCTACCACTAAACCACCAAGGCACCGATACATTCCACTTTTTGAAAGTGTGTGACTGAACTTTAGCATTCTGCTGTGCAGTTTCATAATTCTGCAAATGTCTTGAAGGGGAATCAGCAATGTTTTTAGTTCCTTTAGAGCTCTAATCTCTACCTGTTCATCTATGCTCAAACAACTCAGCTCTACATGGGCTGAAATCAGATGTTCAGACTCTTGTTTATAATCCAGAATCCAATATCCCAAGTGAAAAGAGGCTGCAGGTTGTCATTTTACCTCTCCACATTTTCCCTCTAGAACCTTAGACATTCTGGTATTCCCTGCTACAACAGCTCTGATATTATGCAAATCATCTTTGTATTGAATCTGTCTTCATAGATCTCAGCAGTAATATTGATGTGTTCAAGTTCCTATCTGACATGCATTTTCTTGCCCTATTTTCTTTATATCATTTCATTTCTTCATATCATTTATTTTCTTTATATCACATCACTACTTCTATCGTATTACATATTAAGGATGTTTTATGTCTAACTTTCCCTACTAAAACACAAGTCCCAAGAGAACAAGGGCTTTACTGAATGAATCCTCAGGGTAAAATCAGGTTAAATATTGACTGACCCTGGTATTCTTACTTATGATATCATGCTTCACTTATCATGACTACTTTTGTCATGTAAAGACAATGCCAGGGCGCCTGGGTGGCTCAGTGGGTTAAGGCCTCTGTCTTCAGCTTAGGTCATGATCCCAGGGACCTGGATCAAGCCCGGAGTCCGGCTCTCTGCTGGGCGGGAAGCCTGCTTCCCCATGTCTCTCTCTGCTTGCCTCTCTGCCTACTTGTGGTCTGTCAAATAAACAGATAAAATCTTAAAAAAAAAAAAAAAAAAAAAGACAATGCCCATTTTTTCTCTGTAAATATTCTAAATGTCCTTATTGTTTTTCAGTATGAGAGAAGAAAAAAACGAATTCTACATTTACATATTCTTAGTCAAAAACTCTTACTCCCCTCTCTTCATGTTTCCTTACTTTCTCCTCTATAAGAGAGAGAAATTGGGAGCTATATTTCCTCGGGTTTCTCCATGGTTCCTTGCCTTCATTTGACTGTTGAGACCCTGATGGTCATTCCTCTCTCTGTCTGACTCCCTGCTGTAGTAAGGAGACCTACCCTCAGTCTCAGGATGTGCCTTCTACAGCATGCTGCAGACCTGTCTGTCTCTATCCAGGCTCTCTGGTCTCCCACATTCTGACTCTGCTACAAACAAAGCCTGGGAGTCAGGCCACACTTCTCATCGCAGTTGAAGGGCAAATATATTCAGAATCTACTCCGCAGGCCCCTCTTGCCTGCAAAGACCAGGATTTAAGAAGCAGAATAGAAAGTCCCCACTCTGACCATGGGTTCCAGTCATATTCTCCAATCCAGGTCTTCTGGAGCCAAGAACTTAGAACTTACTCAATGCTCAGTAATGAGGTAGATATTTTAATCTTCAACTGGCTCCTATCTATTCTTCCTTGGCTAGAACCAAAGAGAGACAGAAGGGTTATTAATTAGGACACATCGCCAGTGTGTAAGGTCTGGGGGTTGGGAAAGAAGTTCCCCCCAAAAAACCATATTTAAAGAGCAATCACTGAAGGGGCCCCAGTTCACCTGGTATATACATTTATTTTGAAATAATAATTTACTCTAACTGTAGGACATTAACAATTCTTATAAACACAAATCTTGTAATCATATTTCCCTAGCTGAAAGCATGTTATTTACCCAGAGATACAAAACCTTTTCTACTGACAAAAATAAATAAAACTACGATTATCTGATATTTTGCATTTTGTAATATACAGCTACCAAGCAGAATGTAATGACTAATAGCCCTGGTAATTCCGCTAGGCCCAGATGTAAAAATGTAGTTTTCCTCATCAATCCTCAAGGCAATAGATTTAGAAAAGTAAACAAATGTAAAATTTTTTAAATGTCATTAAGTCACAATCATACAGGTAAAGCTGATTCCTCTCATACATGCACCCTACAATGTGTTACTTCTGGAATCCTTACAAAACCACAAGCTCCTTAAGAGTAGGAGCACAGACTTTTCAAAAAGCAAAGTTTAAGTCTTGTGTTGCTTGTCTCCTTAACGCAGAGAGATTACTTTTCTACCAAATTGTAGACACGTTTCTTCTAAGGCTTAATAGCAAGAAATCAACCCATATCTAAGTCAGAGAGATTTTATATTTTCCTATAAAAACATCACCCAGAATTTAGATATTTTACTTGACTCTCCAGGTTTTACCTGGTTTTCTGGGATTCTGCATGTTGAGTTCTTCACTAGCTAACCGCAAGACCAATTTGTCCAGACGCCCATCCTCTGTATGACTACCCATCAGTAGTACTAAACTGTAGCACGTTTTCTGGCTCAACCTGCATCAGATCACACCACTGAGTACCTGACTACACCTGCTGAAATGTTCAAAGACTGAGAGGAACATGCACCCAGCATGAGTGGGAGAAGGGGGATGGGACTGAGTCCTTTGTGATCTCACAATAGATGCAAAGTATAGGAACAAATGACTCCACCAGAAATAGCAGGAGGACACCGAGTTTTGAGAACTTACCAAACCAGTTTCTAGACAAAAACTTCCTATAGGCGATACAAAGGGATGCCTTGGAAAAGGAAAGGAAGACCCACTGAAAACAGAACGTAGGTGTTTGTGGAGGATTGAAGCAGACACTGGATTCACCAGCAGCCACTCTGGAATACCTGAATAATAGGCAGGTGAGGAAAAAGTACAATCTGTATTGTATTCTACAAAATTTAAAGGTATGTATGTGCAGGAAGCATAATAACCCAGAGCCTAAAGAGGAAGTATTTGCACTATGCCTTGAAATACTGAAGAAGGTATTATAGAAAAAGAGCTCTTAGAGATTACAAAACAAAGGATGATTGAGTTTTAGCCACAATACATGAATGGATTTTGGTCTTAGAGCAAGTTTGAGCAGGTACAGACTGGAAGGAAATATACTTCAAGCTCCAAATGACCTGGAAAGAAGTAGACGAAAAGACTTTCTACAGAATAGAATGCAATACAGACACCTGGGCTCGTGCCACTATATTATCCAAGGGAAGGAAGTATTTACTATCAGGCACTGGTTTCCAACCTCAAGCTCTGTGATTGCCCTCAGGCCCAAGAAAGAAAGAAATCTTCTATCAATGCACTTAATTCTAAATGAAAAGCAAAAATCTGAGGTTACCAACAAGCCTTAAGGACAGATGAGACTGAGTCTCTTCAGACCTGAATTTCAAATTCTGGTGGCCAACACAGAACGAGGCTGAGGTGCTGGTGAATTCTCTGAAGCAGTGGGCATCAATAAATTTCCAACCTGTACTTTTGGAGGACGAGAAGGAGGTTGCAGCAGACAGTATCAACTGATCCCATTCGATCCCTTTATATCCACAGGGGCTCGCATACACATGTAGGCTCATTCCTAACTGGGCCTTCCAAGTTCTTTGGCATGAAATGGCCACCTCCACCAGAACTGCTGGCCATAAGCCAAGTGTAAAGAGAGACTGAGAAAGGGCTATGCTACATGCGCTTTCACATGACACCATTTTCTAGACTGTCCTAAGGATCTGGTTCATGTCCCATAACCACACTAGACAAGATTAACTACTGGCTGGAGAAGGACAACCTGTCTGAGAACACCAGGCGGTTCACTTTGTAGCTATCTGCCAAATTAGAAATGACTTAAATAACCAGTCCCAAAGCACCCATCGGAGAGGGTAAGCTCACTACTTCCCTCTGAAAAGACTCAAATGGCTCCATGAAGGGAAAACTGAAGAAGGAGCAGTTATTCTCCCTTCTCTCTGCTCCTTCTAAGTCTGGCACCTCCAAAGCCAAACAACAACAATGGACTTCACTTGTAAAACTCAAGGCTGAGAAGCAGCTCATTCGGTTAACTTAAAAGTAATAGTATTAAGGCTAGGAATTCAAAAGATGTTAATTGTTTTTTAAATATTCCCCCCAGAAGGCAAACTACTGAGAGGTTTTCCCTTGTCCTGCCCCCAAACCCACCCACTCCCCACCCCCTCACCCCCCACCCCCAAAGCCGCCAGAAGCAGAGCAAAGACTGGCTATCTAAACTGAAAACCAGACTAGGAAGAGAAAGAACTAGAGGAAGGAGTAGAAGGCCATGTGAACTAAGGGGTTAAAAGGATCAAAGGTCTTAGGTGAAAAGAACAGGCTCACCAGGGGAGACTCTTATCAATACTCTTCTGAGTTGCATAAGAAGTACAAATATTACTTATTCAAAATCCGGATATTAAATAGCAAGTAAAGTAAAACAGAGACGAGCAATCACTAAGTGAATGTAACATTACCTGAACCTACAATGTATAAAATCAATAGTTCTTTGGGCAGCAGAGTGAGAGGACAGGGGTAGGGGTGTATGAAAACAAGTACTAATATAAAATCATTAAAGGCCCAGGAGAAGGGTGATCGGCTGCTGCACTGTCAGCTACGGACCAGTTCACAAACAGCCTGCCTGCATTTCCTATAGGCAAGGATTTCTTTCAAAATAAAAATTACAATCATTATCTGCTTCACAATTCATAACCAGCTGTGCAAAACATGAACTCATCACACTAAAATTTTCAGAACAAACCTCAAAAGCCATTAACAACCTCTTAAATAACTGCTATTGGTATGTTTATGACTTATTTAGGCAATCTTTTTGTCACATAGATTTGATTTCTGAAAACCTTCACAATAAAAAAAAAAATTTACTGAGAAAATTAAGACCTTATAGAAAAATAGTGAAAGATGCCAAAAATATGTTTATATTTATAAAATAAACAACTAAAACAGCTTGTTAAATCAGGCAAATCAAAAACATTTTCCACTTCTAGTGAGGACTATAGTATGAATTTCCATTTTCCATCACCCGCACTGGTAGAAATCTTTCAAGAATCTCTTCCTCAAGCACCGTTCCCCACCACCAGCAGTTTTAGCAATATGGATGATGATTAAAAATGTATTTTGTTTGCAGGTAATACACTACGATGGCTTTCTGAGTCAAACTGGCTAGGCTATAGTAACCAGTTATTTATCAACTATTACCCTAATTGTAGCTGTAAAGGTTTTCTGCAGATGTGGTTAAGACCTACAATCAGTTGACTGTAAGTAAAGGAGATTACCACCAATGCTGCATATGGTGGGCCCTCATCCAATCAGTCAAAGGCCTTAATTGTCAACTGAGACCTGCCTCAAGACTGCAAAGTCAACTCCTATCTGAATTTCCAGCCTGAAAACCTGCCCTATAGATTCCAACTTGCTACCCCAAAAATCATGTGAGCCAATTCTTTGAAAAAAAAACCTATATCTATATCTATATATCTCCAACCTATTGGTTCTGTTGCTCTGCAGACTCAAAGTGACAAATACACATTCAGAGACTTTTTTAAATTTTATTTTATTTTTGTGTGTGTGTGTGTTCCAAAATTCATTGTTTAGGTACTACACCCTGTGAACCATGCAATACATTCCCTCCTTAATACCCACCACCAGGCTCACCCATTCTCCCTCTCCCCTCCAAAACCCTCCATTCCTCTCTCAGAGTCCATAGTCTCTCATGGTTTGTCTCCCCCTCAGATTTCCCCCAACTCACTTCTCCTCTCCATCTCCCAAAGTCCTCCATGTTATTCCTTATGCACCACAAGTAAGTGAAACCATATGATAATTGACTCTCTGCTTGACTTATTTCACTTTTTATGTGTAAGTCTCTACCTCTTGATTCTATCCCTTTCTGATTTACTGATCCTACTTCTCAGCCCTACCCTACTCATGGAACCCACCAAATACAGTTCTTGGAAATTAGTTTTTTCCAAGTGTTTGCTTCAACAATCTCTATACCTTTACTTCTCTATTTCTCTCCCTCAGGCCCTTCTTTTTCTAATGACTAGAAAAGAACAGCAACAAATATACTTGGCATAAACTAAGATGAAAATTCTTATACAGATGTACATTTGCATATACAGATCCCTGCATTAGGGAAATTTCAGATTGCAAAAGACTATCCACAAAATCACAGTTCTTGAAATATAGTGGTGTTTTCATTCCAACACAGAGCTCAGAACTGTTTCTAAGAAATCAGAATTACAACTAGGAAATAAAAGTTAAAGGAAAGGTATAATTTCATTTACAGAAATTAAATTCTTAATCCAGTCCAAGAACATGCTTATTTTATAATCCAAACATCCTTATGCATGAAAACTCCTTTTTCAATGATAAACTGTAAACTTCAGAGTTCTAGAAGAATTGTCTAGTAAGATATTTCAACAGTATTTTTTCAATGCTAAACTTTAAAGTTACTCGAGTCCCTTAAAAGTGAAACATTCCAGCATTTAAGTAGTCAACTGGAATCAATACCAATTAATTTAGCCTTGTAAATGCACTGAATAGTATAAAGAAAAACATTAAATTTTAAAATAACAAGGTCATCCTTACCTCCCACATCAACCTGTAATCCATATTTTCATCCAAGTCTTCAGGCATTCTCTTCTCTCCAGCGAAGGGTCCAAACTTCTCACCCTGAGTAGTGATGATTACATTGAAAAGGGATTAGTGAAATAATCAAGTTACTAAAATAAACTTGTTTTTTTCCTCCAAATCTGCATGCCCAATGAGTGAGATACATTTAAAGTATTACCTAATTTATACAACACAAAATATTTACATATTAAAATCCAACTTAATCTGTTTTTAGCTTAAGAGCCTGAATCCACAATACAGGAGCCAACATAAAAGGGTTAAATTGTATAACATTCAAATTATGACAAGGCCTCTGGCAAGTGGTCTAAAAATGACAAGCACTGAGTTTTGTCTGACTTGAGAGACAAGCCCACCAGGCAGAAAATCACCTGGTTTCCATAAAAATCACAAATTCATCCCAATTATGAACAAGAAAGAAGTAGGCTTGCCATTCTCAGAGGAAGACTGTTCATAAATAAAGTTAAAATTCCCCTGTCAATCTTTCCAACAGCCAAGGCAGCACACTGGAAACCAGAGGTTCTCAAAAGGCAGGCTTTAGAGCTCACATGGCAAGAGAATCAACATGGACACTTATTTCAAATTCAGAATCCTGGGTTTATTAGAATAAGAATCGCTCAGAGTGGGGCATGGGGAGCAGCGTTTTCACAGGTTCCCAGGTGAGAAGCACAGGTGTGAGGCGGGTTCCAAGGCAAGATACATTGTATTCTCAACAAAGGCAACCAAAGCAGAGTTTGGAAAGACACGGAGTGGGGCTGGGTTTGTCCAGCCACACCTTCTACAAAATGTGTGCAGAGAACACTGAGCCACGTGTGCCTTCCTGAGAGACCTCCAAGCCCGCCTGTGCTAGTCTTCAGTGGAACCCTTCCCTTCCTAAGACAAAGAAAACTCCAATTAAATCTCCAGGGTGGGGCACCTGGGTGGCTCAGTTGGTTAAAGCTTCTGCCTTTGGTTCAGGTTATGATCCCAGGGTCCTGGGATCAAGCCCCACATCGGGCTCTCTGCTTAGCAGGGAAACTGCTTCCTCCTCTCTCTCGCTCTCTCTTTGCCTGCCTCTCTGCCTACTTGTGATCTGTGTCAAATAAATAAATAAATAATCTTAAAAAAAAAAAAATCTCCAGGGGAACTTGATAAACACTGTTGGAGGGAAAAGCAACCACCAACCAAAGCAATGCTTTCAGGAATAGAAATTACTTAATGAACAACAGAAAACCCAACTCCTGGAAATAGTAACATGTGAAAGCTTAAAGGAATTACAGCTAACCTACCCAGCCCTTCATTCTACAACTAAAGACAAGAGGTCCTGAGAAGCTATCAAAATGGTAGCACCCAGAAGACACATTCTTTAATGTTAATTTAGGGATAAAAAAATAGCTACAAATATTCTTCAAATCAAGATTATAATCCTAATATAACCCAGGCACAAGCACATCAAAGAAACAAGAAGACTGCTATTTATAGTAACATGGAGTTATTGATACAAAGTTTAGCAAGCAAATTTCAGAGGCTGGAAGCCCGCTCTGCTTCTTCCACTCTTCCTGCCTCACTAACCACTTCATGCTAAGACTAAGCACTAGGCATCAATTCTCAAGCAGCTACCATGGCCCCAAAGATGCTTTCCTTTTAAAAGTAGTCATTTTTCACCTCAACATGAGACCTTATCAGTATTTAATGGCAGTTAAGAAAAGCTGTACAAGTAATTGAAGAAATGATGCGCCTATATTGCTCAGTCCGTTAAGCATCTGACTCCCCATTTAGGCTCGGGTCACATTCTCTGGGTCGTGAGATAGGGTCCTGTGTCAGGCTCTGCACTCCGAGTAGAGTCAGCTTGAGATTCTTTCTCCCTCTCTCTACCCCACTATGTTTGCACCCCCACCTCGTACATAGGCACACTTGTGTGGGCTCAAGTGCTCTCTCAATCAATCAATAAAATCTTTAAAAAAAAAAAAAGAAATGAAAGAATAGGGGAAGGGAATTAATACATTTAATACAATTAATACATAATACTTGAACTACTATGGGTCACACTCCAAATAACACTATGTGGGAATTTCCCCATTTAACAGTGAAGGACATGGAGAATCAAACAGTTTAAGTAACCTGCTTGATAAGATCAACCACCCAGCAAAGATCAGAGAAAAGCTTAGGAACCACTGGTTTATTCTGCTCAGGCACTGTCTGCTTCACCACACCACCACTCAAAACCCTCACAATAATTGGATGACCCAATCCCCAGGCAGCTCACCCCTCTCTTCTTACTTTCCATTAACTACAACCTTTAACAACTACATGGGCCATCCTTGTCTTGCTCATAGTAGTCACTCGATACATGGACTCTTGTACTGAATGACGAAACTGACGGATTGCTGTTAAAGCCAATGTGGGGGGCGCCTGGGTGGCTCAGTGGGTTAAAGCCTCTGCCTTCGGCTCAGGTTATGATCCCAGGGTCCTGGGATCGAGCCCCGCATTGGGCTCTCTGCTCTACAGGGGGCCTGCTTTCTCCTCTCTCTCTGCCTGCCTCTCTGCCTACTTGTGATCTCTCTCTGTCAAATAAATAAATAAAGTCTTTTAAATAAATAAATAAATAGCCAACATGGAAGACAGACCAAAAAATAAGGTGTGTTTTTGGTTATAAATTTGAGGATTTGGTATTAATGTAGGTAGTTCACCTTTTCACTACACCTAACCACATATTTAGTGTTTATCAATCATTACAGAAGATAATAATCTAAGTACACACTTTCTAATGCAACTGATCTACCCATGCCAGTCAGTTTCTCCCTGCAGTACACATTGGGAAGGGAAAAAAAAAAAAAATCAAGTCAGCAGTGTTCAAAGGACTGAAGAGGAGGGATGGGAACCCAAATAAGTGCACTGGAATCAGTTAAAAAGACTGCTTGGTTGCATTCTAGGAAGATTATTAAAAGAATTACAGATCTGAAAATTCAAAATAAGAATCAGGACTCTGATTTTAAAGCCTCACTATTAACAATGAACAAGCACTCTATCCTAAACTCAAAATACCAAACTAGAATAAAATGGCTTTCAACTTTTTTCTTCAACCCACAGTTAAGAAATACATTTTGTATAGCAACTTGGCATAGTCACATGAACACATTGAAACACACAAAACTAAAATATAAATTTTTTGAAACAATACTACTCTTACTCTTCCGGTTATGTTATGCACTTTCACTTCACTTTTTCAAAAATACCAGCTCTGACCCAATAAGTTAACTTCACAACTCATTAATAGCTTGCTATACAGTTTGAGAAACAATGACATAAAAACATACAAAGAGAAGGCAAATTTCTAAGTAGGCCAGTGAGTATATTAGCATGATCTGATCAACTAAACTTGAGTTCCTGTAGCTACAAGATTACAAAAATGTAAATAGCCAACTCTTAATTATCCTTAGTGCTTATGGTATGAAAAAAGTACAAATAATTAAAACAATTTATATTTGACTTTAGAGGAAAATTTTGTACTTACTGGACCCACTCTCACTCTGAAGATCTCCCTAAGGATCCTACCATGCTATCCACCCCTTTTCTAACTCCTTGTTCATCCTTGTTTCTACTATACAAACAGCACTTTCTTCTAATTGTAATTTTATTGCATATTCTGCTTTATTCACTTACCATTACCCATGTGAAGTCTAACCTAAGAGTAAGCCTCTTCTACTTTAGTGGGCTTCAAATCTGCTTGGGTAACCCACCTGTAAAAGGAAGATTTGGGTTACACACCCCAACTATATGTGATTATGTTTTTTTAGTTGAACCATATGAAATTACCAATATTTGACATTTTCAACCTATAAAATGAAAATTTTTCATATGATTCATTATAATTAAACTATATATACATATGCATTAGCATAACTAACATCAAAAGTGAGGTTTACAACCAATGACAGGAAAAAAACCAGTATATCAAACTATATCTTCTTGAAAATTCAAAAATTTTTGGCTGACATGATTGGTTTTACTCTCTGTGACTAAGCTGTTGAAAATCTATTAGCAGCAGGAAAACTGTCAGTAGTACTGTCTTCTTGCTGTTCATGTATGATTTTAACATTCCTAGGATTCTTTATGTTAAGGGGTCACTCTCTAAGGGGTCACTATCTCAAATGCTTACAAGGTCAGGCCCGAGAGCAACACAGGATCTGTCATCCAACAACGAACATGTAAAGGATGCATTAGGGACGGACTGGGAGGCAAGCTAGAAAGGCAGGACCACTCAAGCTTTTCCACTGCAACCAAATATTGCTGTATCACAATGTTGCTAGGAATCTACAAGTATTTTGGAGACACTGACAACTCAAACATGTACATGAAATCACTACTTTTCTAAGTCGGCAATGAATTCCAAGTTGTCAAAACTCTGCAGATCAAAGTATGACCACAAGACAAATTCAACCTGTAGACAGCAAAATGGTCAAGGTAAACTCACATCTCAGATCTGCCCAGTTCCCAGCCTGCAATGGTGCTTCTTTGCTGTTTCTAAACAAGGCAGTTAATGGATCTACCCAATAGGCCGCCCACTGGACTAGACAATAACTTTTAATAAACAAAAGTGTATGATTATACATGAGCCATTTTCTCTCATTTTGTTTAATATTGGTAAGAAGTTGAAAGCAAGATTTACTGCAAAGCTCTCTTTCAGAACAGTGGGAAAAGCACTCGCTGAGGCTTCTAGAGATCTGGACCCTGATTCCTGCTCTGCACAGCTAATCAGCTGTGACACATCAGGATGTCAGGAACTTCTAAGCTTCGGTTTCCTCACCTATAAAAGGTAGGGATTTAGAGTACCTGATTTTTAAGATTCCTTCTAACTCTTAAATACTATTAGAAAGAGCTTCCCCAGTCCCAAATAAAACAATCTGAGAATCAAAGAGAACAAAACAGTAATTGATTGAAACACATTAACACATTAATCTATACCTAACTTCCAGATTTCAAGAAATACAGAAGAGAGAGAAATACATTAAATAAAGTCCTGGGAAAACAATCAGATAAATCCAGATTGAGATACTCTACAATTAGCCTGATCTCCTCAGAAAGCCACTATTATTAAAAAGGGGAAGAGGAAAAGGGAGACAGTTAAGAGATCTGATGGCCAAAACCAAATGTAATCGGTGGTCCCTGATTTGATCTTGGTTCAAAAACCAAACAGCTATAAAAACATTTTGGAGGCAACTGAAGTAATTTGAATATGGGCTGAAATGAGAAGATGTTAGGAAATTACTGTTATTTTTGTTGGATGTTAAAATGATATTATGGCTATTTAGGAGAATGTCCTCATACAGAAATATTGAGGGAAAAAATTATCGTAATGTCTGTAATTTACTTTGAACTGGCTCAGTGAATAAAAAAATATACCTATAAATGAAATAAATTAAAGTGAATCAATTGCAGTTGAATCATTCATATGTGAAATAACAGTAACTTTTCACAGAAGAAGTCTAGGGTCCCACTTGGAACATAATTATATTTCAATGTTAAACTACTATGCATGTGTTACTCTTGCAGTACAATTAGCCCTTCAGCAAAGTGTGTTTCTAAAAAGTTCAGTTTAAAAAAAATCTAATCTTCTTTCTCTACTATGACTATTGGGGCAGAGACAAATCGCTTCACTATATCCTTAGTACGGGAATGCTGACCTTGTTGAAGGTACCAATGTATATAGGTAGAAAAACTACATTTACCCGCTTCCACTTAAATAGGGAAGAGAACTAACAACATGCAAGCAGAAATCATTATATGAACCACCACAAAAGCTCTTAACAGGAGAGCTAAGTCAGCTGGCAAGGATACCTTAGGGCCATGGCTCCTACCTCTTTCTCCCCACCTGGAATAAAAGCACGATAGCTGAAGCTAAAGCAACCACCTGGAGGCCAAGAGAATGCAAACAGTTCCACCCCAACATATTATGAACTGATAGCAGTAAATGCCTACATGCCAACTTCTTGTTATAGGGAGAACATAACCCCAAGGTTTAGATTACTTAAGTTGTCTCTATCACTCTCAGCTGATAGAACAAATGTCAAGGAAAAGAAATGCCCAAGACATAACAGAATCATTCTTTATGAAACGAGTCCCTTATAAAATAAAAATGAAATGGGAAATGCCAGAGAATTGTGAGGAAGAGAAGATCCTGGGTATATGGTGCCCTGCATAGAGCACCTTCCTGCTAACTCCAACCCTAAGCTACTTGCTTCTCCTGAGCAAAACAACTGCTACTAGCATGTCTGGTCAACCGAACCTAAGTGAAGCCTTGGTTCCGGCAAAGAACATGTGTGAAGCATTTTCTCCAGTAGACTAAGTAATAAACTGGAAAACAGCAGAAGAGCCAGCACTGAGGGCTGGAAACTAGAGAATGCAGAGAAAATTTTGGAAAGCCAGAGATGGGGGAGGGGGCCACAGCCCAGTCTTCTCTAGGCTTGCAGTGCAGGAAAGTACAAGACCAGACAGCCGAGGAACAGGGAATTGACAGCCTGTCTGCCAGAGCAGGTTCATGGTCATACAGACCCCTTTGCACATAAGGAAGGACTGACACCACAGAGGGTTTTCTAACACCTGATCTTGGGCTTCAGTAAAACAACCGAGGCAGACTGCCTATACAAAGAAGCCCAGCTGCCTGAGAGAGAAAGATCAGGGAGGAGAATGAGAACCACACTCTGTAAAATAGAACTTCTTCAGGAGACAGAATACTTTAATTAAAAGGAATACGTCAAGGGGCACCTGGGTGGCTCAGTGGGTTAAAGCCTCTGCCTTCAGCTCAAGTCATGATCCCAGGGTCCTGGGGTCCAGCCCCAAATGGGGCTCTCTGCTCAGCAGGGAGCCTGCTTCCTCCTCTCTCTCTGCCCGCCCCTCTGTCTACTTGTGATCTCTGTCAAATAAATAAATGAAATCTTAAAAAAAAAAAAAAAAAGAATACCTCAAGAGAAGAAGGGAATTTAAAGAAATTCAAGTAGAGTATTCAAACACACACACACACACGCACACTTTTAAGAGTGGGAAAACAAACAAAAACAATGATTTTCCAACTAAATATTTTTAGAGAATGAGCTGAAAGAGAAATAGACTAACCTGAAAATCACTCACCCAGTCAGGAAATCCTTTACAGTCAGGTGGAGGAAGAGCTACTTGATGATATACACAGATTCAGAGAGAATATTAGCCACATGATGATGAGAAAAAGAATCACAAAAAGTCTCCAAATAAACAAATGAACCAGAACAAAGGAAAGAAAATGACAAGGAAAAAAATATATATGAGTAGCTGGCATAGGCATACAAATAAATGACAAGAGAGTATTTAGACTATGTAGGGTTAACTAACAACTCCTGAAACAACAGGGATGTACTTTTCAAAGATATTTTATTAAGTAACACACCATTTCATGAGAACCTAAGGACTGTTTGGGAAGAACAGCAAGAAGGCAAAACCATCCCAAAAGTTGCACACCATGTGTGGTAGCAGGGGAGGGAAGAAGAGGGAAGAGAGAAGGAAACAGAACATCTCTTTGAAGAAATTGTGTGTTTTTGTGGGAAAAATATCTAAGCTCTACCTATCAGACCAAAAAAAAATCATCCATCTGACTGTGAAAGAGGGAAAGAGTAAGTAAATCACTAAAGAAAAAGTAGAACTAACAAAGTAATTAGAGGGGAAAAAAGAATGAACAGTGACTTGAACAGACAGCAAAATAAGGAAAATTATAAGTTAACAATATAAAATAAGCAATGAGCATAAAGATGACAAGAATGAAATCAACTATTGCAGCCATTAACCTAAATATGAAGGAGTTAAATTCTCTTATTAAATGAGACTGTAATACTGCATTATGAAATATAATCTAGCTACACGATTATAAAATATAAAAGAAAATGATAAAAGCGAATTTAAATGAATAGAGATACAAACAAAGGCAACAGTGTCGTTTTCAGACAAGAATTAAGTTAATTGCTGAATGCAGTAAACAGAATTATATAGTAATTATTATACAGTAACAAAAAAACATTATTTATGAAGAAGATATAAGAGTAAGAAAACAGAAGTATAAAAATACTAAATATGGGCAAACTTTCAGTTATAAAATAAGTCATGAAGGTAAAAAATACAGCATGGCTAATACAGTCAATAATATTGTAATAATGATGTATTGACATGATAACACTTATTGTGGTGTGTACTGAGTAATGTACAGAGTGGCTGAATCAATCTGTTGTATACCTTAAACCAATAAAAGATTGTATGTTAATTATAGTTCAATAAAAAAATGGTTAAAATGGCCAGTTTTAAGCTATGTATATTTTATCAAAATAATTTAAAAATTAGCCAACTTTTCACCAAAAAGATACATATCTACTATATAATACATACGTATATTAAATACATATGAAGAACTAAAGTGGAAGACTTTAAAATCTCTCTTTCAAAACTGGACAGATTAAGTAATAAAAATAGTAGGTGGAGACTTTTGGGTTTTCAACATTCAAGGGGAACATGCATCCTGATATTTATAGCACCCTTATTAACAATAGCCAAACTATGGAAAGAGCCCAAATTTCCATCAATTGACGAATAGATAAAGAAGATGTGGTATGTATATGTGTATATATACATATATGTATAAACATATATACACAGCAGAATATTACTCCATCACCAAAAAGAATGAAATCTTGCCATTTTGCAACGGCATGGATGGAAGCAGAAGGCATTATGGTAAGTGAAATAAGTCAGAGAAAGACAAACACTATATGATGTCACTTACTGTGGAATTTAAGAAGCAAAACAGATGTACATAAGGGAAGGGAAAAGAAAAGAGAGAGAGATGGAATCAAACCATAAGAGATTCTTAATTATGGAGAAAAAACTGAGGGTTAATGGGGGGAGATGGGCAGGAGAGAGCCTAAATGGGTGATGGCTGTTACAGAGGGCACTTGTGTAGAGCACTGGGTATTATATATAAGTGATGAATTATCAAGTTCTACACCCGAAACCAATTTTACCACATGTTCACTAACTAGAATTTAAGTAAGAACTTGAAATAAAACAAAATAAAATAAAAATAAAAGTAAGACTATTTTTTAAATGCCATTAATTTTAGAGCACCTGGGTGACAAAGGTGGGTAAACCTCCAGCTCTTGGTTTCAGCTCAGGTCATGATCTCAGGGTGGTGGGATCGAGCACCATGTGTATCTCAATGCTCAGTGCATAGCCTGCTTAAGATTCTCTCTCCCTCTCCCTCTTATTTATTTAAAAATAAATCTTAAAAAAAAAAAAGCCAGTCATTTGAAAACTATTTTAAGTTAAATATCCCCCAAGAATTTAAAAAGAGTATCATTCCTAAACTATAATACAAAAGGCCAATAAATGATAAAAGACATCAAACCACATATTAAAAAAGTTTTTTTAATCACAGACACATCATATTTAAACAAAGAAAACTAGAAAAATCTTGAAAGTGAGGGAAAAAAAGACATTATGTACAAAGTAAGACTTAGAGCAGAATTCTAATTAAACACTATGTAAGCCAAAAACAAACACACAAACAAAAACAAATAAGCAACATCTATAATGTAACGGGGAAAAAAATAAACTGTCAACCTTGGGAACATAGGAAAATACTTTTTCAGACAACTGAAAACTCAGAAAATTAATTGCCAGCAAACTGTGATATTAGAAATGTTCAAAGAATATGGCTCAGGCATAAAGAATATGATACCAGACAGAAACTTATTTCAAAACAAAATAGATAAGAGCTCCAGAAATGTTAGAATTTATATATAGATAAGTAAGGAAGACAATTCCTCTTATTTTTTAATTGCTCTGAAAGTCAACTGATGACAGAAACCTTAAAATCCATTTGCCTTCATCTGAGTTCCTGATCCGCCCCCTTCAAGTCTGCTCCACCCACAATCTAGATCAGTCTCAGCTGCTGAGAGACAATCCAACCCTTCCAACTTCTCAAGTTAAAATCCTTAAAGATGGCGGGGAAGTAGGAGGCGCCGGTTCAACCTGTACCCTAAAGTGAGATGATTACCTACCAAAGAACTCCGATCACCCATGAAATCAGCCTGAGATCAGAATTATACACTTCTGGATCTGTATGTGGGCAGAAGACACCCGTAGGCAGGTAAAGTGGAGTGGGAACATCGGACTGATATCAGAAGATAAACAAAAGGAGGAGGGAGCCACCTGAGGCGACCAATTGGAAAGTAATACCCCAATACAAGAATGCCCTGCGTCTGGGGACCAGCAGTAACTTGGAGTCTGGTTGAAAGCATTCAAAAAGAGCAAAGGATTTGGCGGGGGGGGGGGGGGGGGGGGATTGTGGGAATCGGTTCGGGGAGGTTAGGGACAGGGACAGGGGTTTAAGTCCCCGGACTCAGGACAGCTACCCCTGTCACTGAGCCAGAGAGAGTGCGGCAGAGAAACCAGGTCTTAGTCCCTGAGCCACCGGCGTGTCTGAGAGCGCCTGGGGTCCTGCTCCCTTGAGGGTATGGGAGCCTCGCCAGCCAGCAGAAACACAGCTGTTTTGCAGTCCCCACGCGAGATCTGAGCCACGCTATCAGAGTCCGAGTCACACCGTGCACCCTCCCCTGAGAGAGGCACCAGCCCAGCGCTCTCAGATCCAGAAAGACCAGGCACTCCCAGCCCGGGGCCAGAGGGAAAATTACAGTGTGCGATCACTGCTTGGAACCTCTCTGGCAGTCCGGAGCTGCCCAGACAGCCACCGCTGTTGTGGTTTTGGGTACAAGCAGGAGTTGCTGTGTCCCCAGGGTCCACGACTCGGAATGTGCTCTGCCAGCAACCGAGGGGGAACTTATGTGCTCTGCAGCACCCAGAGGGCAACAGACTGATGCTTCTCTCTGAGAGGGAGGTCAGGGTGCAGTTTGCTTTCCTCTAAACCTCCAAAAACCATCAAAAGCTGCCAAGGCAAGAGAGAAAAAAAAAACAAAAACGAACAAACAAACATAAAAACCTCCAGAGAGGGGACACCTGGGTGGCTCAGTGGGTTAAAGCCTCTGCCTTCGGCTCAGGTCATGATCCCAGGGTCCTGGGATCAGGCCCCCGCATCGGGCTCTCTTCTCATCTGGGAGCCTGCTTCCCCGGGCCCCCTCTGCCTACCTCTCTGCCTACTTGTGATCTCTGTCTGTAAAATAAATAAATAAAATCTTTAAACAACAACAACAACAAAAAAAAACTCCAAAGAGGGGCGCCTGGGTGGCTCACTGGGTTAAGCCACTGCCTTCAGCTCAGGTCATGATCTCGGGGTCCTGGGATCAAGCCCCGCATCGGCCTCTTTGCTCAGCAGGGAGCCTGCTTCTCTCTCTCTCTCTCTCTTTCTCTCTCTGCCTACTTATGATCTTCCTCTGTCAAATAAATAAATATAATTCAAAAAAAAAAAAAAAAAACCCTTCAGAGAACAAAAGCCTGAAAAACTGGTTTCCTCA